>NC_086321.1:182713507-183066507 GCF_036172605.1 Pelobates fuscus | reverse complement strand
GAGTTTAGCCCACATGTGACTGCTGTGCTGAATAATAAGTATATTGTTTTATATTAGCTTCAACTTCCCTTAATCTTTATATACTTGGCCTTATATATTCCATTTCTAATATAGACAGATTGGAGAATGTGATTCTTTGGACAAATTGCGAGATCTTTACCTTTCTCCTGTTCTTTGTTGCACTCCAATTCATCATCAGAGTCCTGGAAGGCCATATTAACTGTAAAAGAAAGTCATGCTTGGTGTCAGTGATGAAGACACTATTTAGTGAATTGGTCAACATACTGTGCCCTGTCAATTTTTTAAATTTTATTCATACCATGTAGAACTATTCTTATAGCCCTATTACATCATTTCTCAACATATCATGTTCTTAGTACCATTATGATAATAGCTCATGCAATAACACAATTTTATGACTTTGAAATAAAGTTGCTCTTTGTGTAAGGATATCTGTTATGCTCCCTATAATCTTCTGCTCTGAGAAGTAGATCACACTCTATGAGAATTTGTTGGAATTCCACAAGGCCTTCTATTAACCACACAAGAGCAGATTTTTTCCTCTACCACCTGATATACAGCAAGGACAACAAGCTCTATGTGAAGTGTTGTCTTCTATGACACTGTATGTAGGGTACAAGGAGTATTTTAGGGTGGAAGGCATGTGGTGTTAAACATGTAAAGAGGGCTATTGTATACGTTTGAACTTTTTACATGGTAATAAGGTTAATATACACCCCTATACACACAATCAATATCTCTTCTAGCATTATGAAACAGACACATTTGGCCTGTAAGGTATTGTCCAGTGCTACACTTTGTGATTACAACTCACCTTCGCCATGCACCTTCTTGGACACATTAAGACCATCCTTAATCCTCAGAATGCACACCCCAAACTGACAGTCAAATGCATCACTGTGTGGAAAAATTAATCATATTAGACTGAGGACCAGATAATAGATCCAAGGCAGTAAATGAAAGATACATAGGGGAAAACATACCAAAACATTGGTACGGGGACTGCAGGCAAAACATGGGACTATAACAAGGAACAAATACTGGTGAAGGAAGGATAACAAAAGTAGATAACACACAAGAGTTAAAGAGGATCAATAAAATGTCACAGAGATGCCAAGAGGGCATGGAATAGACAAGGAAGCAAGTAACTGACACAAAGTAGAAAGAGACCAACTAAATGACACATAAGGAATTGGAGCCATCAAGAGCTTCTGTTTTAAACTGAACACATTTGGTTATTGTCTTGTTTTTAACTTTTTAACTATGTTTGATTACCACTTTAGTAGTATTCCTGGATTGTAAACTCTTAAGGCAATATCACCTCTTTTACTCTTCCTTTCATCACAAGAGAAAAGAGAAGTATTGAGCTGCTCAAAGACATTTTGGGATGTGTGTTTTTGCTTTAATATGTCACAAGTGAGTGGCCCCTATTTGAGTCTGTCATCTGGGTCCAGAAACACTATATACTTACTTTATAACTCCAAAATAGTCTTCTAAACTCTGCCCTGGGTCACTTTGCCAAGTGCTTTTAAATCCCAAGACCAGAGTGTTTGGTTTTAAACGTCCCAGACCAGACACCTGCATGAAAAGAATGTTGAGTTATGGTTAAGGGTATTGTTTCTGAAGTTATCTTAGAGGTTCTGACATTGCTAAGCAAATAATGATTTCGGTATGCACTGTACCTATACAGAAGGTGTATGAGCATTGCAGTCTGATACATGTTGCACAGGAAGGTTTGTTTAATTATAGCTCAAGCAGTAGAGAAGAAGGTGGTATATTAAGATAAGAAGTTAACTCTACCTGCATGAGATTTTTGGCTCCAGCTCTCAAACTGCTTTCACAGATCACACTATAAAACGCTCTCACTTTCCTTGTGTTCAACCATTGTATGTGTCCATCTGAGTCACTCATTTTTTCACTTTCCTAAAAACAGCATGATTAAGGTTAATATTTCACATAATTCATCACTTTATATAGTCACAGTGCTCATCTAGTATCAATTACATTCATAGCAGTTACTTAATATCCTCTTAATCCATAGTGCTAATAAATTACTATAACTACTGCACAAATGTAGCATCTACTATTTTAATGGTACATAGCTGACATGTATATTTTCAATAAGATATATTTGTTAAATGGCAGTCTGTTATACCGTGAATGTCCTTTGTGAAAATTGTAATTTCCATATAATCAAGCAATGAGACTCAAAGGCACTGCTTTCTTTGCCATCAGTCAACACTTCCATGTGATTTGTTAAGCATATATTCATCAACAAAGTAAAAAATGACTAGGTACAGACAGGGAAGATAAATGTTCACAATGCAATGCGTGGTACATAAAACCCTCAGTGTCTCACTGCATTTTTTTAAAGCAAGAATATCAATATATAAACAGTTCTAGTTGCACCAGTAAGTAGATACATTTAGCTTTGTACTCACAGTCAACACATTTCCACAGATCATGAGGCTTGTGTTTTTGGTTATGGAACTGACAAAGTCAACCAGAGCTGGACGTAAATTTGGTGGTCCAGTAAGAACAAGACACTGCGGCCTGGAGCATAAAGTAAAACAATGGTTAACACAATGAAAAGAGGATAGATGTCTGTCGATCCGTCTATCTATCTTTTAAAAAGAAAAACACGGGACGCAGACATTGGACTGCAGATTTAACATTACCTGTAGTTCTTGACGTGTTCCTGTACTCCCGTTAAGTTCACACTGTATGTTAGGGCCATGTTATAGGCTCCAGCTTGCACTGAGGATCCCCAGTTGACATCTATGTGGACAATGAAAGGAGACGATATTAAAGACAAGATCACAGTTAATAATGTATCATTATATGTTTATTCTAGATAGGGAATAGCAAAGCTGGCTCACCTGGTTTTTTGTAGGTCACATAACCTAGCAAGACTACAATGATGGACACAGCTATTAGAGCAGCCCACCATGTGAGGAGGAACATGATGACCACAGACACCACTGCACCAAAAAGGGATGTCCACTTGCTGTAATAGCGGAAAGAGGGGCGCCATCCTATGGAAGAGAACAAAACAAATTAACAATGCTAATTAAACAGTATGACAATTTTGTTCTGCAAACAAAATGTAAAACTCATTATTGGACAGGCCATTGTATGAACATTTGTTAATATTTAAATACTACAAACTATCATTGTCTATTCTTTGAGAAAATGCCACTTTTGCAGGAGAAATGTCTCACTATGAATGAGGAAGTAATGACGAGATAACTCCAGTAATACAAGACACTAAGAAAACATTTGGAGAAACTAGAAAACCCTAAGTTAGAAAATATGCTTAGTAAGAAAAAAAGCAAAACAAAAGCAATCTAAGAGTGAGATATAAGAGAGACTATTAGATTAAATATATTTTCTGCAATATGAATATCTCTCATTAATTCTTCTTACCTGGTGAGTTGGTGATGGAAGCATGGAAACAGCTGAAGTTGATTAGTGCATAGGAACAGAGGAAGAAGTTGGAAATAATTGGAGCAATGGTGTTTAGCTCAGCTGTGGAAATGAGATCATAGTCAGTATTGCAATAGAAGACTGGAGAAATTATCCAGATTACGGAGTATTTTAAAACCTTTTCCATGAAGGATATATTGCGATTTGTTTTATTGTCAAGTATTTTGTGTGTGTCTGCCTAGTCCATGAACGGATCTTTGGCTCCGTTATCGTTTACCCTTGCCTGCTGCCTGACCTGATCCCGGATTGATCGACTACTCTTGCCTGCTGCCTGACCTGATCCCGGATTGATCGATTACTCTTGCCTGCTGCCTGACCTGATCCCGGATTGAATGACTACGCCTCCTGCTTCTTCCTCTCTTGGATACCTCGCTTGGCGTCTATCTATTAAAGGCCTCTGTGCCACCACAGACCTTTCAGGACCCTGTACCCACTTCCAGGTTCTCCTGAGGGTCGTGATTGTAAGGGAGAGCAGTTTCGCTGCAATTTGGTTCCGTCACCACTACAGAACCCCAAGTGGGTGTGACACAAATTAAGATGTTCACATGGAGTATTGTTATACTGCTCCACAATACTATATTGAAGATCTATTGTACGACATTCTATGCATTTATCACGTTTTAACTATTAGTGAGTAACATTAGCAGAGCTTCTTATTGAAACAGTCAAGATTTAACATGACAAGTAATTAATTTGTACTTTCTATTATATGTAATGGCAGTCATGCTCATTAATGAATGGTTATATATAGTCATGCGATCAGGGTTATTTATCAGACAGTGGATTGTACAGGATGGGCAGGGAACAGCACACTTTGGGCCACTATAGACAAGGTGGAAACATATGTTAAAGAATATTTGAATAATTCTGAATGTCTATAGTATTCAGTTTGAAAATTATATAGGTTTGGTCTTGTAGTGGACTCACCAATAAGTATGAATGCAATAGCTATGATGAATGTCAGAATGTAACCACGGATTGGTTCATTGTTCTTCCCATAACCTTTTCCAAAGAATCCAATAACAGGGTATAGCTTGTCTTTGCAAAGGCACTGTGAGAAGGTAAATGTGTCAAGAAGAGATATATAGAGACACACGCAAAAAAAAAAAGAATAAAAACAAATTGAACACTGTGTGAAATGAAGATCGATGATAGCATTAAAAATAAGAACAACTGATAAAAGAATAAAAATCAGAACAAGTGATGTAATCGTAATATTTTGTGATATAGTATAAAGGAAATTCAGTGCAATAGTAGAAAATGGGTTGGTATATTTCTATTTCGATGTGTTTTTGTTTATATTTACAATATAGCACCACATTTACATATAAATAAAGAATAAAAGCATATCCTCTTACCTGGAAAACTTTTGGAGCAGAGACAAGGCAAGCCAAGGCCGAAGAAAGAGTGGCAGCAAAGATACCAGCGGTGATGAGAGGACTGAATGCTGACACCAAGCTCATTGCCTGAAGTGGAGAAAAACAACAGCAAGATATGAAGCCTCACCAATTAAAAATGATAGCAAACAATAAAGGCTGTCAATGTCCCTTTATTATTGGGAACCTCACTAGGGTGCTCTCTTACTTGGTAGTGGTTAGATAAGCCATAAACACAGGGTTCCGTATCTCCACATGCAGTGAAGTTCCAGCCAAACTGGCAGCTCAGTCCTTCGCAATCCATCGTCTGATTCACAGGAATTGTGTCATTCAAAATACCAGTTGCATCACGGACAACACAGGAGCCTTTGTATAAAAGTTACCATAATTAAAAGAGTTTAACATTTGTGAATAAAGGATCAGAGTGACACAGGGCAAGCAAATGTGTGGATGAATGCTTTTGTAGTACTAGGGCATCATATTTACAAATCTCACCTATTGTAGCAGAAATTGCCAGATATGAAATGGTGGTCCAGAATATAGCCATCAGTGTTCCCTTGGGGATTGCCACTGCTGGGTCCTGGGAAAATGAAGGGTAAAAAATGAATTATTTCAACGATTATCGTAATCACTATGGGTTTAGCAGCCTGATGCAATTTATTCTCATCTATTACACTAAACATGTTTATTAGATAAAATATAAGTATTCACATTTTAATAATGTAGTGGCTTAGATATGATTTATATTGATTTTTGTGGTCTACATCTTTTTACGTTTTTGCCAATTTGCATAAGTATCATCAAACACCCAAATGCAACACAACTGCCTTCTTAATTATCAAAACTTACATAGAAATAGGTTCTTGTGTGACCTTTTCAATGTTTATGTTTAGTGATAAATCTTACAGCTAAAATTATTAAAATTGTAAAATATTAAATCAATCTTTCCCATATACACATTGCAAAATGACCACATTATAAAGAAATAAACGGTAGGCATCAGGTGGTAAGTAAACATATAGCTAGCTTATAGCTACACATTAAGTAGTTGTAAATCAGAAAATCTGTAAAATTGTTGTTTGTATATTCCACAAATTTAGGTGTTAAATATGGCTCAATGTTTTTCATTATTCCTAAATAAACAAGGCACTCCAAACCAACAAATGAATTCATAACTGTAAAGGAAGGGGCTCTGAATTTACTTGATATGATCATTTCATACGATAAAAGAGCAAATCCAAGCAGTTCCTGTGGTAGTCTGTAGTTTTGTTTGTCTTTGTATATGTTAATATTTTAAAAGGAAGTGTATGTCCTACCTTTAGGTCTCCAGAAATATTTGCTCCAGCCAAGATACCAGTAGCAGATGGGAAAAAAATAGAGAACATGCCAAAAAAGGTTCCAGTTTCACCCCGCCAGTCAGGAACAATATTTTCCAAAAATATAGAACCTGTCATATAAAAATAGAACCAATGGTTATATGAAATATACAGTAGCAGTTTTGGGGTACATAGAATCCAATCACGTGGCCAATTGGAACTCAACCAAAGATTACGTTAATAAACGGCATGAAGGCTGGAAACACATTTCAAATAGCTTTCTTTAGAGTTATATTTTCATGAGTTACTTACTCTGATAGCCAAAAAATCCCTTGGATTGCTTTTCTTCGGTGGGAGGGAGAAGTGTTCCCACTATGTAATTTGCAAAAGACACCATGATCACAAAGAAGAATGCGACCTGAGCCTGTGTAGACAATTCAGAAGATTAAACTATCAGTCCAGTACATAAGCTCGAAATTTCAAATATGTCACACTAATCAAATCAAAGTGCACATACCTTTGCTTCCCATTCCATTCCAGCCAATGAGATTGCAAGCAGAACTGCCACTGTTATTACACCAATGATTCTGATGTCATTTACTGGATCAGAAATTACGGCATTGTTTTCCTAAAAGGAAAGAAATTAGATGGTTTGTACAAGTAATCTAGGAGTTTACCATAAATCACAGAGGAATAACTGTAGAACATTGCAAGCTTTCCAAGAATGTAGGGTTCTTGATCCAAGGATAAATCTAACAGCCATTCTGGGGTCAAGAAGGAATTTTTTTTTCTTAGTTTGTTAAAAAATTGGAAGTGCTTCAAACTGGGTTTTTTGTGTTCTTCTGGATCAACAGCAAAAAACAGATATGAGGAAGCCTGAACTTGATGGACGCAAGTCTCTTTTCAGCCTATGTAACTATGTAATGTGACTTTCCTTGAGAGAGGTGGAAGAAGTATGAAAAATGTCCACAAAAAAAGAGCCGTTTTACTTGCATTGCAAAAGTTAAACTGATTTTATTGAGCTATAGCCAGAGGCTGAAAGGGAGCATTGTGAAGTTCATGTGATGTTTTTGTTTAGGATTTGAGGCAGTCCTGCTGTATATAAAATCCATGAAAATAACAGAAAACAACTAAAAAAAAACCAAAAAACTAAACTGACTACAAAGATTAGTAAAAAAAAAAGTATTATATGTATATATTAATTGAGATATTATCACAGTTCAAAAACAAAAAAGCTGAACACCTGTTTGTCTCTCCTTCGAGGTTTGGTTCATTCAGATTTTTTGGGGGTTGCTTATGCAGCAACATAGATTACAACATTAATGACACCTTTGTTGTCACTATATATATATATATATATATATATATATATATGTATATATATATATATATATATATATATATATATATATAATCTCTCCAAATAGTTTTATCAAAATATCTTCTGCTAGTTAACTCTAATCAGCTCATTCTGAACTCTCTGACCCACTGCCACACATAGACATAGGAATCTAATTTACAGTAGAATTAAAAACTTACTATGAGAAGGTCTCGAACGGTCTCTGCAAAGCCCACTGTATGCATGGCTACAGCAACTGCGTTGGCGAATGCAAAGATGAGCCCAATTGAGCCTCCTAACTCAGGTCCCAGACTGCGAGAGATGAGGAAGTATGTTCCACCTGTATTAAAGAGTAAATAATATGAGGAAAGGTTTCAATGAGAAATTTCATTTCAGAAAATTTCATTTTCAGACATCAAAAATATTCTGTTTATGTACATTCTGCAGGCTGATTGATAGGAGCTTTGTAATTGGGGAAGCTTTCATTGTTTAAACCACTGATTGTATTTCATGTAAGGAAAACAACCTTTATTGTGTTAGAATATCAATCCATTGTAGAGATGTTTAGGTTTATTCACTGAACAGAGAATTGTAGATAACTTAGAAGTTATGTGAAAGGATTATGGAATATGAAGTTTCTGGCAATAATGAAAGGGTTAACATTTTAGGCCAATTTAACCAAACTGGAAATGTTCACCAATTTAGCCTTTTTTCCATTTCCGATAATTATATATTTTTTAATTTCACCGTCAAGTCTACACAGTTTTAAGTTTCATAAATAAACACCAATGTGTCCAGTAATTTACACAGATACAATGTTACTATATTCATATCTGGGCCTTAACTTACCTGACTTGACTTTGCCATTGGTGGATATAGCAGAAATGGACAAACCAGTGATTGACGTCACCAAGACAGACATCAGAATGATGAGGAATGTGAGACCTATAAAAAACAATTAACAGATATTATAAATAATGTGATTTCCCTTTGTTATGTTTCCAGTTAAAATTCATCTTGCAAAATCTAGTCTAAAAAAGCACATAGTTTAAAAAAAAATCCTCTCCAATTCAGTTGCTTGGATTTATTTAGCTCTTTTGCTGATTGGTTGGCCAAATGCCTCAATAGTTTATGAACATGCCACCCATTAAATATTTGTTATACACTTTTTTTTTTTACACAGTAATAATTGTCCTCTTCTCTGCAGGGTGAAGTGGGAAATGAAATTTAGAGTTTAGGAAGAGTAGGAGTCCATGATGAAGTGGGTAAGAGGAGAGTGTAATGGGAGAAGGAATCAGACGTGGTTGGGAGTAGAGAATAATAGGAGTAGGATTTAGGGAAGAGTAGAGGAATAGGAAGCAGAGTTTATAGGGGTATTTTTTTATAAAAATAAGCTGGGGGCAGGAATTCAAACAATTTCAAAATGTTTCAAATAAGGAGGGCTATAGTTGATATCCTTTGATTTTTAGGACTAGTCTTCTTTTAATCATTAAGCACCAAACATTTCTTACCTATACCGGCCTGTGCTGTGATCCATGGTAATCTCAAATACAAGATAACCCCCCAGATATTGAGCATGCAACGAATCTGTGGAAGGAAAGGAAGAACAATTGAAAGACACAAAACAGTGTAACAATAATACTGTATTTTAATTATATATCATAAAACTGGACCTACTTATGGGATTATACCTGCATACTTCTACAAATGCTTATTATAAAATGACACAAATGCCCCAACACTCAATTGAAATGCCCCTGACTTGCTCTGTGTGTTTTAACTTGTGCTGCCACCCCTGTCCACACACCTCACTGGGATTCCTACTAGAGTATGTCCATCCTCCAGTATTTAAATCAATCCACACCAGAAAACAGGTGGGCACATTAGGAAACAAATATCATGTGATACTTATATGGTATGATTCTAGGAAACAATTTTGCACCAGTGCTAGAATGTATGTATGATAACTCATTTTGAGAGAAACAGTCAAAACGTGATTATACCAAAGAGAGTAATGAACAAAACTAAATGGTGCCTTATACTTTGCCTTTAGCCTCTGAGGTACACACACACACACGCACGCATGCACACACACACACACACACACACACACACAATTAGCTGCTTTGAGCCTACACAATGTGTATGTTGAATTTTAAGGTGATTAATCTCCTTTGTTTGTCGCTGGGAGTATAGCAAGCCACTACAAACAGTTCCTTACCATGACTCCTTTGATCCATCCAAATCGAACAGGTTCCCACTTCCCTTTTTCTTTCTCTTTCTTTTTTGCATTATTTTCATCGGCCACTTCCACTTCCTCAGCTTTGTCCTTGTCACCTGATTCCACATCTTGGTCCAAAGGTACTGGGACCATTTGCTGCTCATCCTACAGAAAAAAGGAATACAATTAGTACTTTGGAGAGGACATGTCATTCTAAAGATGAAGTACTAGTAACAGGAAGTGCACACAATGAAGAGATAAGAATCAAAAGGAACAATGATATGCTGTTTTAAATAGTATAAAAGCAATAGATGACAAACACCTTTCTGCTGCAAAATAAATGGATTAGATGCAGGTTATCCCTGAGTATTTGCTCTGACAGACAACCGTGAAATCAGTCAATTAATCAATCAGTTATCATTATAAAAAAAATCTGTATATGTATGTGTGTATGATTATTATTATTTTATTATTTTATTATTTATATAGCGCCAACAAATTCCGTAGCGCTGTACAATGGGTGGACTAACAGACACATAATTGAGATCAGACCACTGGACGTACAGGAACAGAGGGGGTTGAGGGCCCT
Organism: Pelobates fuscus; assembly: GCF_036172605.1. Classification (NCBI taxonomy): domain Eukaryota; kingdom Metazoa; phylum Chordata; class Amphibia; order Anura; family Pelobatidae; genus Pelobates; species Pelobates fuscus. Next base: position 183,056,159 of record NC_086321.1, on the reverse strand, counting down.
GCTCAATGAGCTTACATGCTAGAGATAAACATATATCATAAAATATACTTACTAGTATGGCATTACGCAGTAGATCCAAGGATGGACGACTTCGTTTCAGCCTCCCAGGAGCTACAGAGTGGATATAGTAGTCATGCCTAGGTGTGGCATCCAGTGTATTGTAGGCCAGTTGTTTTTTACTAACCAGGTTTTGACATAGTGGTAGATTGGCAGGATTTAAGAAAATGCCCTCCGAGAAGGAACTCCGAGGCTTTATGGAATGGTCTCCTTCTCCAGGAGTCTGAGAATCTCTGGAGAAAGGAATCATGTGAAGCCCAGAACTAAATGCCTCAATTGATTGGTTCAGCTGATTTAAAACCTCTTGCACGTGCTCTTCTGGCACCTCCAAAGTTTGCCCATCAATAGTTGATGTGTATCCAGATGACAGTTCATCACTGAAAGATGAGCCTTCTAGTGAAGCTAAACTTTCAGAATTATGTGCCAGTCTTTTATCGTTGTTTGGTGAGTATGCAGTAGTTTGGTTACTGCAATGTTCAGGCATAGAGGATAATGTTTTTGCATGTTTAATTTCACTCACAACAGTATGGGCATAAACACAGTGGTTATGGTCATTTTTGTTTTCTGAACTCTGCACTTCTTGGGAATAGTGCTCACTGGACTCTTCTAACTCATCTGGGGTCAAGCTTTCAAGATGACCAGACATGGAGTTGTTAGCCAGATGTTGTATCATGAGTCTGCCAATGGAACATTCTTTTTCTGTGCAATCCATCGTCCTTGTTTGGGTGTGCACAAGCTTTGACAACCTGAATTGGGAGATACAATTTACATTCATAACAAAATATATTAGCAGATTCTTTACCCAGAAATTGTACTTTTTCCAGTTTTCAAACGTGCAGGCATTAATAGATGGAAAATTTATTGAGATATTGTTTTATTAAGATTGCTATTTATCACTTCCCTGGCAATTACACCATTGAATAAAACATTAAAAAGGCACGCAGGCCAATTCATCTCACTGAGGTTGCCTGCTTGCAGTAATCCTGCCATTTTACCAATCAAGGTAAAACATTGTCGTTTAACAGAAATGACAATGTTTACCCTGAAAGGTTAAACACACCTCTGTGGCAGTTAAACCGACAGCCACAGGAGGCACTTCCGTTGTAACTCCTGAGTAAAACTAGGTCACAAGACGTTGCGGCTCCTATACTAAAGCATTGATATAATGATTTCCTATGTGAAAGTTTGGATGCCCATACTGAGTTGTTGACACTTGTGTGCAGTGGGTTAGTTGCAACCCCAGCACACGTGACATTGACAGCCCAGAACTCTGTTTTGCGTTGCTTAATGTAAACTCTGCACACAGCACACTGCTGACAAACGTAAAAAGCTAGCTGTTCCTTTCCTCTCTCCATCCCTGTAGATGCTCCCTCCAACCTTCCGCTGTTCAAAAATAAATCCCTCTCTCCTTTCTCCTCCCCACGTTGGCGCCAGGAGCATGTGCATGCTCTCTGAGCCAGAACATTGGTCCAATCCAATGTTTCTCTATGAGAAGCATGTGAATAGTCCACACAAGTACCAAGTGACGTCACAACGTGTCATACAAGATCAAGGTGGATTAAGGTAAATTAAAACTGTTTTTGCAGGCTTTTACTAGGGGAACTGATAGGTATATCCCATAGAGCATTTAGAGTGTAAATTAAATATTTTAAAATCAGGGTTGGAGTAGCCCTTTAAAGGAAAAGGGAAACTGCAGCCAAACCACTTCATTGAGAGGAAGTGGGTCTGGGTGAGTTGCTCTATTTTGCTATACATTTATATTAAATATTTACCAAATTATATAATAATCCAGTTTAGACAAGAAAACATTGCAGGTAAAGAGGAGAAACAGAAAGATTGTTTCATTTCTCCTCTTTTTTGTATGCTTTCTCTATGCTGACTGCCAGGTGCAAAGGACAGAGTTTGTAACAATGAGTGACAGGGAGTGAAGGCAGCCAGAAGCAGGATAAAAAGGTGTGGATTGCTGCATTTAATTAGATCTTTCACACCTTATCATAAAGGTAGCATGCGATATCAAAATCAAGTATGTGTGCAAAGGTTAGGAGAATTACCTGTCATTAGTGGAAGTAAGTAATACCCCTAATTGTGCCTGTAAATAAGTAGGAAATTAATTTATTAACAGGCACAATTATGGACTAAAATATCAGAAAGATTTTTTTTCCCCGTTTGATCAATTCTGGCCTAAAATGTGAAATTCACTTTGCATTCCTTATAATTTACATTTTAGTGAATAACTTTTCCAATCTAAAAATCTGACCTATGTATTAATTTCTAAAACGGAAAATAAAACTGCAAATGACACATAAACTACAACAACTACACAACTACAGTGTTTTTCACTACATACTGATTTTTAGCAAATTAAATCTGATTGGAAAATTGCAGATAAATTAGCTGAGCTGTGACTATAGCTAAATTGGAGACTTTTTTCCAAATCAACTATTTGAGCCATTTGAGCTAATTTGATAAAATTCTGTTTTTAGTGAATAACTGTGATTATATTTTTTAGAATATGAAACTCTTCAATATATGATGCGTCACATTTAAAAAAAAAACAATTAATTCTTTGGAATTTGGTGACATATAGAAAATGAAATGGGGTCAATACAAGGAAAATGTCCAGGCAATGCTCCAAATACCAGGCAATGCCCCAAATACCAGGCATGTTTCTGAGAAAAATGTATATATAAATACAAGCTTATCCTCTAAGGTGTGCATTGTTGGAAAATCAAAGTAAATTAAAAGTACATTTCGAATTATAGGCCAACATGGATAAACTGAAAGACAGCTTAGAATATCTCCAATTAGGCTATAACGCCTAAATTCAAAATTCCCTTTCGATTCCAAAAAGTTTACACTCTAGTCCTAGTAAAAAACCCTGAAAGAGGGAAATATATTGATTTCCTTCTCATTTCAAGATCTTAAAACAACAATTAAGCACTATTTACCTTTAGTTGGTTTCTTCACGTGACTTCTATGCTAATTGTTCTTCTGCACCAGCCTTGATCAAAAAACCCTGTAGTTGCAAAAAAAAAGGGTTCCTCTTGCCACGTAGACCAAGTAAATTGGTCAATATCTGAACCAAAGACTTAGGTCAGACATTAAATGTCCAGTCTCTCTGTCCTCCTGTTCATACAAACTTCATTATAGATGCTGAGTGGTAGTAAAAAGAACCCCTCTCTTTCTACTGTCTTGGGTCCTTATGAAAAACATCCTACCTGCTCATCTTTATATCCCATGGACAAGACAATGCTTCCAGAATAGTCCAGCCCCTCGTCCTAATCTGTTGAGATAACCCATGATGCCACCTAAACTAACAGAGCATCCTTCTAACCTAAACAATAATGTTACACGTCCAATTAAATTAACAAAATTAAACAGGTTTCTCCAGTGGGATAGTCCAATCAATTTATGTGTTTTAATCTACATACTACATGAACTTTCTTGCTATTGTAAACACTAATATGTAGGAAATATAGTGTTGTTTCTTGTGTACAAATGTGTCAAATTACATGGGGTGTTTAGAGACTAGGTTTCTGTCTTGGCAGCAGAAACAATAGGTAATTAAGTTGAACCCAAATTTAAGAACAATTACTTTCATCCACATAAAGATGGTACAAACACAGTTAAACGGTACATACAATAACATACAAACAGAAAGTTATTGATACAACTATGCCAAAACATCTATAGTTTAATAAGTTTTGATATTTATAGTTTTTTTTCAGTGTTTAACATGCAGCAAACCTGTTTTGCTATGTAATTTTTCTAAATTCCTGAGCTATTATATTTTCTGTTGTTGTCCCAACATTCTTATTTTCCAAAAATATTACCTTGATAGATAATCCTATTAAAAAAATATATGTGTGTGTATGAATACTTAATCTGTATACATCCTTTTCCTTTTATTTTTATTTTTTAATTGAATCATCCTAATATACAATGTAAGTTCTGTGAATTAATTCTTCATTGCTATTTCTGTTAGTCTTTGTCTCTATTTAAGTCTATTTTTTCACAACTTCTCAGTTGTGAAGCACCTCTGAAATTCTTGATGATTGTTACATAATACATACATAATAAGGAATATATATAATGTAAACATTCCTCACCTCTAATAATTCACTCAATACTCCCACAATATGAATTCAGGGACTAGCATTTATAGTGAAATAAACTATCTAGTGGTTGGATTTATGTTACTACTTTTGCTATTGTAAAGTTCAGAAGATTGCCAATATATATATTGTCTGTTTTATGGAGCAGAAATTGTATTACTAGATATGTAAATATACATCCACAACATTTCCATAATACTCCATTTTTTCCCCCTCAAATCTAATGAAGAAATGGAAACATTTTGGTAATTCAGAAGCAAACATTTTAACTAAATTTGTCATTTGGAATTTGCAATTGCAAAAATATAATTGAATTTATTACTTATGGGCTCTGATTTGGAGATGATCGAAAAATAACACTGAATTTCCCAGCAAATGATTGATGTAGGAGGGGACATATAATAATAAAAAACCTGGACCCCTGGGAACTCTATTAACCAGAAAGGACCTGGTATCCTCTCTTACACTAGTCCGTGGGATGAGACCAAATATTGAAGAGTCCAGAAGGCCCCTTCAAGGTCCTTTCTGGGGATTGAGTAGGGGTAACCTACTCTGCTAAAGAGTCAGTAGATCCTTGCAGCTTTTTTTTAAATTAATTTTTCAATAATTTGTATTTACTGGGCACATTTTTGCTCTTTTATCCTGTACCAATGTACGGCATAATGTACCAATTTATTGAAGACACTACAGATATGATAAAAGGTGACATATGTATGCCTAGTATGCTACGATGGAACTAGCCTGAATTTCCCCAAAAAAACTTTTACCCTTTTTATGAATTTACTGTTGTTCACAGCCGAGTAACACTTCATTTCAAACAGTTTGGGGAAATTTATTAAACATAACACACCACTGCCACATCTCCTTCAGGCTCCATGATAACTTTATGCAATTCTAAAACTCTGGGTTCTGCACTCTATATATATAGGGTTTTCTATATTATATATTTTCTATATTAGGGTTAGCGATCTTTATCGCAAAGTAACTGAGAACAAATGGATGATCACACACTAAGCAGTTTAGGGTTTTCTTTTTTCCACCGCGTGTAGATGCCATACATTTCAGCATTTTCAATGCTTTTTTAAGTCGTCACAGATATGCAGTGACTTTATGTGCAGTTAGTGTTTATCTTCTTGAGGTTTGTATTTTTTATGTGGTACTTGCATTAGGAAAGTATATCCATGACCTTTATGTTTAATATTTGTGGATTATGCTCATTACAGCAAGGTAGCAATGTTTATGTGCACTTTGTAACTTGTATAGCATAGAACAGTGCGAACGAACATGCTATTATCAACTGTAGGCAATGGCACACTTGTTGGCTAACGTGGATTCCCTGTGAAATGAAACAATCAAGATAAAGGCTACCAGATGAGGGTCACTGAGAATAAACATGAGTGACATGATGTATTAATTTGACTCTGATATACCTTCATACCTTCACGCTGATAAAATTCCTAATGATGAATGAATATTGAATATTGGATGTGCCAGTGAGAAGAAAGCGCCATGCTCAGCATTTGGCAGATCTGCCTAGCTTTTAGGACAATCTGGGAGTTACATAAGATCATATCTGTCCTCACAGAAAAACTCACAATTTACTCCAGCAATGTTTTTTCTATATGATACGTGGTAACCATAAACAACGATATTGTGATCAACTGTCCCTCAACCTTCCATGCTTTTTTTTGGTCATCTTTTCTCCCAACATTAGTCTTTCTTCTTTTTCCATGTTATTCACCTCGTGATGCATCTAATTTCAATTAAATAGGGTTTTTTTTCCATGCAATTTACATCTCAATGTGACCTGACACTCTTGTTTCTAAACCTTCTCGAATGGTTCACATTCTGGAGCGGGTTTATAAAATATGATTGTGCATGACTATATATTGTACATAATACCAGTGTGCATATTTAGATACAAAATAGCTCATGGGCACTTCTAATACCAGACAGATTAAGTGCTATTGAATTGGGTATTTGGAGGCACCTGTTACATAATGTGCAACAATTAGCTTGAAAGTCTAAAAAAAAAAAAACATGCTGTCCAGGGCTGGATTTATATACGATTGACTTCGGAAACTTTATAAAAAATGTTGCTTACAGGCTATATTCAGCTGATGAATTAATGTTATTCCATTCTATATTCCACTGGAAGACTAACTTAAATGAGCAGGGACATTACATGTAAGTTATACAGGGACCTGGAAGAGTGGATTTCAGCAGTTTGGAAGTTAGCAAAAAAACACATTTTTCTTAAAGCACTAAGCACACAACCAGGCAGGCATTGCAAGACTTGTCTTCAAGTTCCCTTCCTCCCACTGACTGTTACACCTTAATCTTTTGCCATCTCCCAACACCTGTACCTTCTATTTAAAGAGGGATTAGCTTTTTATTGGTGAGCAGTGGGCCATGAGAATATCTTTAGGGTTAGAGGTCAAACTGACCCATTTACTGTTTGTCGCTGAAAAACAAGGTGGTAACTGTTTAAGTGGAAATGAAATGAAGTCCATGGGTTGTCTGTCAATATGTGGCCAAAATCCAAATGATCTGCAAAGTTCTCACATACTTTCAAATGGCCAAAGAACGATGACACAATTTTATAAAGGGACACTATAGTCACCAGAACCACTACAGCAGGCTTTTCAATGTAAACAGTGCCTTTTCAGTGAAGTTGGGCTGTGAGGGTGAGCTTTTTTTTTTGCAGGTTTAATTATGTTAGTTATGACATTGAGTAATTATTTTATCATATGTAAGCATTTCCATTAACACAACTATATTTATAAAACATTGCTAAGTTTACTCGAGGTACAAGGTATGCTTTTAGAATTGCACAAATAAGGAATCAAAGTATTTAACCAGGAAAGGTAGATAGGCTCATGATAGTTTCCAAGTACCTCTGTGGTCTACATGTTTCTATTACCCAAATCAATGGGACTCGTTTTATTGACTTTGGAAAGGTAAAAGGCTAAGTTGACCTTGTCAGAAATCACACCTGCAATTCTACAATACTTCTTCTGGAGCCCTTTGCTCTGAGCTATCTCAATTCATGAATTTGATCTGAAACTAGTATTCACAAAACTTAGTTTGTAGTCAGCTTTGGAGATTTTCCCCAACTTTCATGTATAATGGAGGACTGTTAGGATCTGTTAAAAATGTAATCCTAGTTATTTTGTTGACATTAATGCCCCCAAATATATATTTGCCCAACTTCCATTAACACCTGGAAGAATACAACAGATGCTTGTATTATAATATTTGAATTTAACAAAAATGCAGTCATTGAGGGTCCATATGACTCGAGTTAACACACAGCCCTTGAGTTGTAAATTTTGCCCATGATAGATCACATTAAAACATTTTTTAGGGCTCAGATTCTCGCCAAACCTGAAAGTAATTTTTCATTTTAGTCATACTTAATCATAGTCATTCATGTTTGGAAGGGTAGATACATATTGTGGATGGGTCTGGCAGCACTCAAGTTGCAATATTTGTTCCATATACTACCAGTGTCCTTCTTCTTCTACTAATATACTTAAACATTCATCAACTTTATTTGGGGGGGGGGGGGGGGAGAACTGGGGGGGAGGGAGGGTAAGAAACCACGAATATGGTACTATTGGCAATAGTACTAATTGCCAATATTGGAGGGGGGCATAGGACTCCCAAATATGAGACATTATTATAAAGCCGGTATATTGAAATGCATAATAGCTGCACATATGGCTCCTGAGACCCCTCCGTAGGTGGGATTGGATGTACATTGGTTAGGCAATATGCCTATTTCTAAAATCCAATCCAATAATAAATATTATCTGTGCATACCAAAATTGAAAATGCCCAAAAACCTGTGTGGGATCCCCTTCCATCCACACCTACATAAACTTACACATATACAAAAAATTAAGGTGGAGCAAGTACAATCAGCAAAATCACATTGTTGTATCAAAAGTTGCAGAAAAAGTACGGTTAAGTGCATAAAGGGTTAAAAGAATATATTAGTGCAAGAAGATTAAGTGCAGTGCTACTTAAAGGTAAAGTGAATGTGCAGTGCAAGATGTGCATGTAAATAATGCAATGTTACTTTAAAAAAAAGGTTATTTAAAAAAATATAAACATAAAATCCCAATGCAGTAAATAAAAAAATATATATTTTGAGGTAGTCGGGTAAGGTAGTAGAGTTTACAGACTGAGAGGATATCTGGAAAGGAAAACTTCCATTTGTGTGACCATGCAAGAATAATCACACTAGACGACGTTTAGGTGGTATACCACCACTGTCAAATTGTACCATATGCACAAATCCCAGACAGATCTATGATGGAGACTGTGTGGGACTAAGGGAACTTGTGGTCATATGTGGTGGAGTTGTCCACAGGTGACAGTAGTTTGGAAGAAAATGGGTGACCTTGCTTCCCAGATCTTTTAGAAACATATAGATCTAGATCCTTGGATATTCTTATTATCTAAACCTATTGGACAAAAGTAGAGCAGACACTCCTTCACAAAATCACACTTGCAGCCAAAACAGCTCTGTCCCAGACCTAGCTTAAACCTAACACACCTCCTATAGAAACAGTACTTTTAAAACTTAAAGACAACGATTTAATGGACAAACTTACTGCCCAGTAAAGGGGTCCATAAAAACCTTCTTAAAGGTCTGGGAACCCTGGGAGACATTCTCCAATCATAGTTGAAATGGGAGTGGGAATTGGGGTTGTGTGTGCTGGGCACCACCACCTGATGCCAACCTACTTTTATGAGATGGTAAGGGTCTCGTTTGAATCGATACCCCTGTGATGTCTTGGCGTCAGCCTATCCCACATTATGATGAACCGAACTTCTTTTCTCTTTTCTCTCACTCTTTTTCTTTCTTTCAATACTTTCCTATACTAACTTCTGTTTTCTTCTGATAGGATATCTTCCTGTATAAAAGTGTAAACCTTTGGAGAGTTGGATAGTCTTCTGTTTCACTTTTATCCATTGACAGTTGATGTTGTGCTCTTGTTGTATGTAACTAAATATGTACTCTGATATCATCATAAGATGATGGCTGGCATACACATGCCTACAACCTATTTTTACATTATAAGTCGTCCATCATAGATATATGTATCAATATGAACAACTACTCTTGAAGAAACTAAGAGGAAAATATGTAGAAAACACACATAGTGTAATAAAGTTATGGGAAAATATAAAAAATTGTAGATATAGGAAATACTCACATTTGTGATGAGATAAACTTATGCTGGAATATAAGTAAAATGTAGTATCACTCAATATAAATTGAATGAATATAAATTGAATACCAAAAAAACTAAGTAAATATAAAGAAAGGGCAATATAAATAAAAAGGCAATAACAAGTCCAAAGTGTAGGATGATGGTCCAAGACGCGTTTCGCTTGCTGGCTTCTTCAGTTGAATCACTGCTTGATGAAATGTGAATAATGCCTATATCTACCAGTTTCCTATAACTGTATTGTGCTATGTGTTTTTCTATATATTTTTCTGTTAGCATCTTTATAGAAACACCAAAAATTCCCTTACCATCCCTGCACTTTCATTTACAAGTTCAGTAGTATATATATATATAATCCAAAAGGAAGGAATCAGCACTCCGGGGGTTTCCAAAATCCAGTGTCTTTTATTGAAAAAGTGTCAACGTTTCAGTTCATGATTTGAACTTTTACAAGACAAACAATTACAAAAAAGTTCACTGGATTTTGGAAACCCCTGGAGTACTGATTCTTTCCTTTTGGATTATATTCAATGTTGTGCTATCAAGCACCGGGTGAAAACAATTGTAAGTACAAGTGCAGGGCTGTTTGGATTTTATATATATAATTTTTTTTTACTGCATTGGGACCATATTTATATATGTAATTTTGTTTCTCAGAAGGGACTTTATTTGTGTTATTTACATGCACATGTTCTACTGCACATGCATGTAACCTTTATGTGGCATTGCACTTAATCTTCTTGCACCAATATATATATTAACCCTTTATGTACTACACCTTGCTGTTTCTGCAAGCTTCAATATAACATTGTGGTTTTGCTGATTGCACCTGCCCCACCCTAATTTTTTGTACATGTGCAATTCTACCTATTTTGCTACTGATTTGGCTACCCACACCCTTGATGCCAACCACATACATGGCCCTTATGTCTACCAAATGTACCATCAACATCTGCGACAATTGAATATGTAATGCTTTTGAAGGTAAACTAACTGACCATGGCAACCTCATTGATGGCAATTGCACTAGCCATACCCTTGTTTCATCCAATAGATGGGACTATGGGATTTCCCATTTAAAATCACTTTATCCACAAAGGGAGTTTATCATTTAAACAACTCCAGAAAATGTTCCAGAACCCAGATGTGATAACCTTCTCCTACCTATAATTGAAATCACTGACTCCAGACTACAGTCCCTCCAAACCAGGAGCTAGAAAAGAACAACTGACTGATTTCGAATGAGCCTCCTCCCATCTCAGGAAGCTGTATCGACTACATATCAACTATTACAGATCCCTTCTCTCACTCCCATTTATTACAGCTTGGGAATGAGATATGAGACGCCATCTCTCAGATAAATTTCTAGACCAGGCATTTATAGAGATAACGTTATACTCTAGTAATGTGGAAATCCACTTATAAACTGCTCTATTATTGATATCTAGTGCCCTCTAGACTGCCAGCAATGTGCACATGTAAACCTGAGAAATGTTGGAGGTGTTTAAAAGATAGGGGATCGATGCTCCACGTATGGTTGAACTGCAATAGATTGAAATATTATTGGTAGATGGCGATTAGGTTAATTAACAACTGCACCTACATCACCCTGGCAAATGAGCCAGAACAATTACTGTTCTTTATCGTTCAATTAGGCATCCCTAAACCAACCAAAATACTTGATATTCCACATTTTAGTAGTAGCATTGACACTACTAGATAGTCTATGGAATATTGTACAAGTTCCCACAATGAGAAAGATGATAGAGCAGGTTACATTGACTAGCAATTATGATATCTCTGCACCATATCAAGATTAAGGTGGCAAATTATGGAGTACAGCATGAGAAGACTGGGATACATTTGACCAGCATTGAACAAAGAGATCATAATAACGGTATAATATCAGCAGTTTCCCCCTGGGTAGGAATATAAAAACTTTAGATGACAAGATGAAGGAAAAGGCTTCACAAGGTAACTGTGTGACGGAAGGTACTCGTCATATATGGTTCCAGCTAACACATGACATGGAATTTCACTGCTAAGGCTCCCTGCACCCACCAATGTCATGTTGGATTATAATAAGTTTATATTAGTGTCTCAGTGTTATGCCATGTCTGATCTTTAAATGCAATAATCTAACATTTGAAAAAAAAAGTGATACTAGGGAGGCTGAATAGACTTCCTCTTCTTCCTTCACTTGATTTGTTAAAGGTGAATAGTCAATGTGGGGATCACTGGGCCACTAAGTAACACCAGACAAATCATGTAGCTTTGTTATTCCCACACCTTTAGATGTTTATTTGGTAAAGGAGAGTGTGAAAAATAGACGAGTCTCAGGTCCCTTCTTTTCAACCAGAGATTTATCTACCCTATATCCTATCCCTCTCTCCCTTATATCCTCACACCATAGTCAAAGGTCCAGCAGGTGATAAGTTCTTCTATACCCTAACTCAATGTGGAATAATTACCAGATCTGGTAGACACCCTCTTTGCTAAGTGGGAGCTGTGAACTTTCTTCTGATACCATGCACAATGTTCAGTGAGCTGTGGATTAAAGTACGTGTGAAGTGAAAAGACTTGCCAGTGCCCAGCTATTCCTTGCGGATGTTTATTGTCTTCACATGCATAGTACCACCCAAATTATACGTGTCACAGCAATACTCATTTTCCCTGACATGCCAGTTCAAACCCCATCCAAGATATTTAGGGGATGCTTAGTTTCTCTGGCATACGTTTTTGGGGAATAGTGATTGTAGCGGAGAGCCGATCTTGCACAGCTATTCTCCACTAGAGATTCCAGTGAGGCTCAGGAACAAGGTGATGTTAAGTCCACAGGCAAGGTTTCCAGCAGGTAAAGTAATACAGCAGTATCCCCATCGCAATCCCAATAACTGGACGACACACAGTTTCAGGAGTAGTCTGACAAGCTTTATTCCACAGTTCCTTATAAAGCCCTCTCCCATGCAAGGGAGGAGGTTCTATCACTTAAGACATTATCCAATCTCTAAGTAGTAACCTCCCACAGATCTCCTCCCCTCCTCTAGCATCATAATCCCCTTATTGTGTACACAGTTTTCCCCGAGTTTTGGATGTACCCTAAATACTTGGGGTACATCCACAAATCCAACATCCCCAGATAGCTCTATTCTGGGGGACCAACATACTTAAAAATTAGCCCATTCGGATGAATGGTTCGTGAGATATGGGGTTCCAAAGATTTGACCGACCGCATGGGTAAAGTATCCGAAAACAGTTCCATGCATTTTGGCCCTGCGGTCGGTCACAAACAAGGGAATGAAAACAGGCGAATTGCCTGTGTTATAGAGCCTGGAGAGGGTTTGAATGAATTCCCTTGTTTATGGGGCTCTTTCTACCGAACGGCGGGTCATTCGGTAGTTTCCATACGAATTTCTGGAAGTATGGAGGTCTCAGCGGTGTTTGCCTAGTCAAGTGTCCGATTTTAGTTCCAGACACTCGACGGCAAAACACCGCTGTTCGGTAGTTTAAGATGGCCGCCGCCACGTGTTTGTTTCCCGAATGGCGGCCACCCAGAGGACAAAGACCACACTGCACTGATTGCCAATTACCTGTTTGCAACATTGTTGCAAACGGTAATTGGAGGCACACTCATTCCTGGGTGGTCTGGTTGTTCGGTAGTTTCATTCCCTTGTTTTATTTGAATGATTCTACCGAACAACTAGAGGAATACAATTCTTTACATACATTTAACTGTCATTATACCCGGATACCATGCTTTCTATACATGTACATACACATTAAACCAGCCATATGACCAAATACACTTATTCTCATACATGTCGTGGGACAGCCCGGTACCAATCCGCTACACTGCTCCCCCTTGCCCACAAGCCGGCATACACAGTCTGATCCAACACGGATCGGCTTGGGGATGTCCGGGGGCTCACGGATCATTTCTCTAAGTCAGTTTGTCTTGACAACCCGTCAGCATTTCCATTCTGCTTACCCGGCCGGTACTGGATATTAAAGTCAAAAGGCTGTAGCGCCAAACTCCAGCGCAGCAGCCTGGCGTTGTCTCCAGCCACCCGGTTCAGCCAGACTAACGGGTTGTGATCCGTGAGCAAGGAAAAGGGCTGTCCATATAAATAGGGTTGTAGCTTCTTTAGGGCCCACACCACAGCCAGGCATTCCTTTTCGATGGCGGCGTAGCTTACTTCTCGAGGTAACAGTTTGCGACTGATGTAAGCCACTGGATGTTCCCCGCCATCGGCCCCGACTTGACTCAGTACTGCCCCCAATCCAAACATAGAAGCGTCTGTGTGAACAAGAAAACGTTTAGTTGGATTGGGAGCTGCCAAGACAGGGGCATTTATCAGTGCATTTTTCAATTGTTGGAATGCCTGCTCACACTCCGGGGTCCAGTTTACTTGGCGGGGAAGGTTCTTACGGGTCAGGTCAGTGAGGGGTTTGGCCAGGGCGCTATAATTGGGAACAAACTTCCGGTAATACCCTGCTGTCCCTAGAAACGCTAAAACCTGGGTCTTAGTCCTAGGGGTGGGCCACTGGGCTACAGCCTCTACTTTGGCGGGTTCGGGTTTTTGTTTACCGCACCCTACTCTATGTCCCAGGTATTGTACCTCAGCCATGCCGATACTACACTTGGCCGGCTTCAAGGTCAGACCTGCTTCCCTTATCCTATCTAGTACAGCTCCGATGTGAGCTAAGTGTTCCTGCCACGTATTGCTAAAAATAGCAATATCGTCCAGGTAGGCACATGTATAGTCCTGGAATCCATCTAGGAGTCGATCCACCATCCTTTGGAAGGTGGCTGGGGCGTTTTTCATCCCAAATGGCATGACCTTAAACTGGTACAAGCCAAATGGGGTGACAAAGGCCGACTTCGGGATGGCGTCTGGGGCCAGGGGGATTTGCCAATACCCTTTACACAAGTCAATAGTGGTGAGGTATTGGCCCCTGGCCATTCTGTCCAGTAACTCGTCTATCCGGGGCATCGGATAGGCGTCAGATACAGTCTTCTCGTTCAATCTCCTATAGTCCACGCAGAAGCGGGTCGTACCGTCTCGCTTTGGTACGAGGACTACAGGAGATGCCCAAGGACTGTCTGAGGGTTCAATCACCCCCAGTTGGAGCATTTCGTCGATCTCCTTACGCATGTTTGCCCGTACCGCTTCTGGAATGCGGTATGGCGTCTGGCGCATGGGTAGTTGCCCTGGGGTCTCGACCCGGTGAGTTGCCAGAGGCGTGTATCCAGGTACATTAGAGAACGTGTCGCGTTTCTCTTCCAATAGTTGCTGTACCTCGATCCGCTCCTGTGGGCTCAGCCGATCTCCCAGCGTAACCTCCCCTAAATCTCCGGACAGCTGCCCATCCCCCAGCAAATCGGGGAGGGGTAAGCTGTCAAACTCTTCCGTGTTAGGGGCACAGATGGCGGTTACCTCCTCAGTACGCTCGTGGTAGGGCTTCAGCATGTTCACATGGAGCATGCGTCGCCCCCCAGTCCCTGTGCAGGGGCCGATAATATAGGTGGTATCGCATCTTTGCTCCACCACCTTATATGGGCCCTGCCAGGCGGCCTGTAACTTATCATGTCGGACAGGTTTTAAAATTAGTACCTTCTGCCCGACCTGAAAGCTACGGTCCCTGGCTCCCCGATCATACCATGTACGCTGGCGGGTCTGGGCCTCCTGAAGGTTTTCCCGTACCGTCTTGGTCAACGCTTCTAGGCGGTCCCGAAAGGCCAACACATATGGTAGGATGGGAGTGCCATCTGTGCTCCGGTCTCCCTCCCAATGCTCTCTAATAAGATCCAATGGGCCTCGGACCCTCCTTCCAAACAATAATTCAAACGGGGAGAACCCTGTGGATTCCTGCGGCACCTCCCGGTATGCAAATAGGAGGTGCGGCAGGAATCGTTCCCAGTCCTTGTGGGTCTCTGCGAAGGTTCGGAGCATCTGCTTCAAGGTACCATTGAATCGTTCGCAGAGCCCGTTCGTCTGGGGGTGGTAAGGGGCGCTGATAATAGGCTTAATGCCACAGATCCTCCAGAGGTGTTGGGTGAATTCTGCGGTAAACTGGGTACCCTGATCCGAGATAATCTCCCTGGGTAATCCCATCCGGGAGAATATCCGCATGAGGGCATCCGCGACCGTCTCAGCGTGGATGTTGGTCAGAGCCACTGCCTCTGGATACCTGGTGGCATAATCTACGACCGTTAAAATATACCGTTTTCCTGACGGGCTAACTTTATTGAGGGGGCCTATCAGATCTACCGCTATTCGGCTAAAAGGTTCCTCTATTATGGGTAAGGGGTGAAGTTTAGCCTTCCTGCGATCCCCCCTTTTTCCCACTCTCTGGCAGGTATCGCAGGTCGTGCAATATCTGCGTACTTCCTGGCTAATCCCTGGCCAGAAGAAACTCTGGGTTAGTCTGTACCTGGTGCGACTAACCCCTAGATGTCCGGATAGCGGAATATCATGCGCTATCCGGAGTAATTCAGCCCGGTACCGCTGTGGTACCACTAATTGTCTCCTCGCTATCGGGTCTAACCCCGTAATCTGTTTGGTTGTTTCCCTGTATAAAAGTTGTTTATCCCAGATAAACTTCTCTCCCTCCGCCCCGGGGGAACCCGTGCCAACCTTGTCCCTATACACCTGAAGCGTGGGGTCTGTTGCGACTTCAGCTACAAATTCATTAGGTGGAGCCCAGGGGACACATTCTAGAGGGGGGGTAGGGTTGCTTACCTGGACCTCCGGCAGTGTGTTGTGGTCCTGGGTGCGGGCCTGTTGTCGGGTGACTACAGGGTTGACCTCTCCTGTGGTGGGTGACTGGGGCTCAAAAGCAGAAGTGAGCCTCCCCAGATCGTTCCCCAATAAAACCTCCGCCGGTAAATGTGGCATCAACCCCACCTCCACTTCCCCTGCCCCCGCTCCCCAATGTAAATGTACCCTTGCTGTAGGTAGCCGGTACACTGCTCCCCCAGCTACCCGGACGGCAACAGTTTTGTTCAGTTTTGCCTGATCTGAAATCAGGTGGCTCTGTACCAAAGTGATGGTGGCTCCCGAATCTCGTAATCCCCGGACTGCTGTACCATTCAGATATACCGTCTGTCGATGGTGCCGTAGATTATCCACATTGGCCTGGACCGGATCTGCCTCGTGCAGTACCTCCCATTGTTCCACAGTAGTAATGGGGACTGCGGAACCATATGGGGTGGTGACTAGGTCCTGGTAGTGGTGGGCTGCGGCCGCCCTGGGTGGAGGTGGGCCTGGACGAATCCAGGTGGAACGGTCCCGTAGCTGTGGGCATTCCCTTTTATAATGTCCCCACTTCTGGCAGTGATGACAGGGGCCAGCGGTGGGTTGTCGGAACCGGGGCTGTGCAGCGGGTGGTGGAGGTGGTGGTAGCGGTCTCGGTGGAGCTGGGGTGTAGTTGTTTCCCCCGAATGTTTTAAAGGTTGCTTTTGGAGCTGCAGGTTTTTGTGACCTGCGTGCATCCAGGTAGTCATCCGCTTTCCTAGCCGCCTCGGTAAGGGAAGTAGGGTTTCTGTCCCTTACCCATTCCTGGACCTCATTGGTTACTCCCTCATAGAACTGCTCCATCAGCAACATTTGTATTACATCCTCCATAGAACGTGCCTTGCTAGCTTGCACCCACCCGAGCGCTGCCCCCTGTAATCGGCATGCCCACTCTGCGTGCGAGTCCTTCTCTGTTTTCTTTAGATCCCGGAACCTCCGCCGGTATGCCTCGGGTGTTATAGCATACCTGGCGAGTATAATTTCTTTCACTTTACTGTAATTCCTTATTTCGTCATTAGGTACAGTCCGATATGCCTCTGCTGCCCTCCCGGTTAACCTTCCGGCCAAAATAGGTACCCAGTCCTCTGCGTTAATTTTATGCAGTGCACACAGTCTTTCAAAGTCTTGCAGGAAAGCGTCTATATCTTCCTCTGCCTCCACATATGTTTTAAAAGCCTGGTATGGTATTTTAGGCTTACCTTCCTGTGGCACATTAATTGCAGAGCTTTGTTCTGGTGCCTGTGTCCTTAGGATGAATTCTTGTACCTCGGCCATTGTCCTGGTAACAATTTCTGTTGGGGGGTTTTCCCCATAAAAGGATAGCCTGAACTGAACCTGCCTCTGGAATTCCGATCCTTGTGGTGTTCCTCCCGGCTCCCTCTGTGCCGGAACTGAATCGCCCTCTATTCTGTACTCTGCCATGAGTTCTGTAACAAGTACTGCTTTCTTCTTATTGCTGGCTTGTATACCCCTTGCCTCTAGGAGGTCCTTTAGCGTGGAGCGTTTTAGCGCAGAAAAATCAATCTCCATCCGTACTCCATTTACGCTTGTTCCTCTGTGAGTTTGGATCCCAGCGCTGCCAACCAATGTAGCGGAGAGCCGATCTTGCACAGCTATTCTCCACTAGAGATTCCAGTGAGGCTCAGGAACAAGGTGATGTTAAGTCCAGAGGCAAGGTTTCCAGCAGGTAAAGTAATACAGCAGTATCCCCATCGCAATCCCAATAACTGGACGACACACAGTTTCAGGAGTAGTCTGACAAGCTTTATTCCACAGTTCCTTATAAAGCCCTCTCCCATGCAAGGGAGGAGGTTCTATCACTTAAGACATTATCCAATCTCTAAGTAGTAACCTCCCACAGATCTCCTCCCCTCCTCTAGCATCATAATCCCCTTATTGTGTACACAGTTTTCCCCGAGTTTTGGATGTACCCTAAATACTTGGGGTACATCCACAAATCCAACATCCCCAGATAGCTCTATTCTGGGGGACCAACATACTTAAAAATTAGCCCATTCGGATGAATGGTTCGTGAGATATGGGGTTCCAAAGATTTGACCGACCGCATGGGTAAAGTATCCGAAAACAGTTCCATGCATTTTGGCCCTGCGGTCGGTCACAAACAAGGGAATGAAAACAGGCGAATTGCCTGTGTTATAGAGCCTGGAGAGGGTTTGAATGAATTCCCTTGTTTATGGGGCTCTTTCTACCGAACGGCGGGTCATTCGGTAGTTTCCATACGAATTTCTGGAAGTATGGAGGTCTCAGCGGTGTTTGCCTAGTCAAGTGTCCGATTTTAGTTCCAGACACTCGACGGCAAAACACCGCTGTTCGGTAGTTTAAGATGGCCGCCGCCACGTGTTTGTTTCCCGAATGGCGGCCACCCAGAGGACAAAGACCACACTGCACTGATTGCCAATTACCTGTTTGCAACATTGTTGCAAACGGTAATTGGAGGCACACTCATTCCTGGGTGGTCTGGTTGTTCGGTAGTTTCATTCCCTTGTTTTATTTGAATGATTCTACCGAACAACTAGAGGAATACAATTCTTTACATACATTTAACTGTCATTATACCCGGATACCATGCTTTCTATACATGTACATACACATTAAACCAGCCATATGACCAAATACACTTATTCTCATACATGTCGTGGGACAGCCCGGTACCAATCCGCTACAGTGATCTTAAGTGTATATGTGTATTATGAACAGCAAATTAAATATATTACAACAAATATGGCTATTCAACAATGTGAGAATTGTCAGAAATTTGAAGTATAATGAAAGTGAATTTCAAATATAAGTTTTAAATATCTGACTTGGAAACATTCTCAAAATCAGCTTTGCTTCCAGCTCAGCTATGTCGGCCTTACATTTGAATTCACTATGAATTAAGAACAATTCTCACTTTAGTTAATTTAGTTAACTTTTAGTAAATATGTAAACCAAAAATAGTTGAACTGGAAAAGCTCTCCAGCTTTTTTCCAACTAGGATAGTGGATTAATATTTGCAGTTAGTTCTCCACAGGTCTTGATTTATTTACTAATTCCTATGGTAATGCAGCAAAGTTAAACAGATTTACCTGTTATATATTATCCATGACCTTTAAGTTTTTTATTGATATTCTTGAAAATGGAAGTTCAGGATAATATAACAAAGATTTATCACCTACCTGGAATAGTATGTTTAGAGTTTACATTATTAAAGGGACACAGTAGGCACCATAATCACTTTCTCTAACTGAAGATGTTATGGCTTGGAGTCCTCAGGCACGTTTTATTATCAAATTGTTTTTGAACAGTTTAACAGTGACTTAGGGTCCCCAGCAGCCCCCGTTACCCCTCCTCCCCCCCCCCCCACTCCCCAAGACAGGTAAGACAAAGGCAGAGTTATGCTCTGCCTTATGCCAAACCCAATCACACCAGCAATAGTGTGTCAACTGAATGCTCTCAGCCTCTCACGCAAGCTATCACTGGTATGTGTCCTAAGTGTCCCTAAAGGTGAAGACTTCATTTAATTCACTTTAACACAAAATTTAGACTTAGCAGTTCTGTAATGCTGCACTACTAAAAATGCAGTGAATACAGTGAGTTTTCAGGATCACTCAAACAATGATCAATCTTTAAAATGTTTTGAAAATTGTCTATTACCTGCAACATTTTAAGCCCATATCATTAAATATGTGTTTAACGCTTTAGAATTTGGACACCAGTCATTTGACTCTTATAACTATAATTCACATTTTTGGCCTTGCTTGTTATGAAATTCATAAATGTATAAATTGTGATGCTAACTAAAAGCAAATTAAACAAGCTGCTTTTTGTGACTATCTTTTTCAGAAATCTGGTTGTGTGTCTGACTATAAGTGGCTATTTAAACTTTTTTTGTATGTATGTTAAGTGTGCTTCCAGGTGTGCCAGTCTGTGTTTGCTTTGGGAAAGTAGTTTGAATTCAATTGAATTGAATTCCTTATCTGCTCTGTTTACAGGCATCTTCTTTTAAATTGGGTGTGGGAGCAGGGCATTTAGGTAGGATTAAACTGGATAATTCCAGAACGTAACATGTGTATCCTTACAGGTTCTCAACTATCACTACTAGGGCTCAAGTGGATAGATAGTTTCAACCAAAACAGAAAGATAGGAATGCACTTGGTTAAAATGGTACTCAAAAAAGATCATTGCAATGGTCAGTGGGGGATCTACTGCCGCTGCAGCCGATACGGCTGCACCAGGGCTCACAGGTTCTGGGGGCCCATACACTTAGGCCACACCCAGCAGGCAGGCTGGTCTGATCACAGTCCCAGTTAGGTGTTGTGACCCTTTAGCAGTGTCACAGGTCCCCTTAACTGTTAGCACCCAATCCTAGGAGGAAGTGATTTCCTGTCACTTCCTCCAAGCTTACAGACTGCGCTGAGGCTGGCAGGACAGAAAAGGCACAGAGAGGGGAGGAGGAAGATCACTGCAGGCAGCCTCAGACACTGATCATCCTCAGTCAGCCCAGGAAGCCACCCTCCTGCATCCAAAAAGTATGGAAGCAGTGGGGTGGCTAATAACATGTAAATTGCAACTTGTGTATCTGTATCTATGTATCTCTGTGTGTCAGTGTGTGTATCTGTGTATGTCTGTGTGTGTGCATCTCTATGTGTCAGTGTGTGTATGTGTGTGTGTCAGTGTATTTGTTTGTATTTGTGTGTGTGTGTCAGCATATATGTGTATATGTGTGTGTCAGTGTGGGGATATGTGTCTATGTATGTGCCAAAGTGTATGTGTATATGTGTGTATGTATTTTAGTGTTTAGCCGCATATTTCTATGTGTGCATACATCCCAGCATTCAAATTAAAACATCAACACTACATACAAACATGCTATTGCAATCAAACACCAACACTACATACAAACACACCCCTGCATTCAAAACCCAGAACTATACACAAATACACCCCTTCAGTCAAAAACAAATACAGACAACACAATACACACAAGTATGCCACTGCTTGTAAGTGGCAACAGTACATTCAAACACACAACTGCATTCAAATGCCAACACTACACACTCATAGACCCCTACGTTCACATACTCCATACAAAAACATGCATACATACAAACATACAAAAACTGCTCACAAATAAAACCCTGCAAGGATGGTCAAATTGTATATTACCTGCTGGCAACACATCTTGGGAGGTGTACGACAGACAGATGGAAATCTACCTTTAAGCCACCCTTGCGCTGAGGGGAGCAAAAACATTTCTTTGGCCCAGAGCCTACACACAACTTCATGGGGTTTGTGTGTTTTATTTATAAAGAACACTCAGAGCACCATAACCACTACCTTCTCTGGATATATGATAGTTCCTCATCACAACTTCAGTTATCTTAAATTTTTTTGAGCATGCTTATAGTTATTTTTTTAACTCCAATGCTCAGGGTTTCTTCTTCCCGATCAAATTATCTTTAGGAAATCAGACTCTATTACTGATATGGTGGATATTCTACAGAATCTTATAGTCTTAAGGAACACTGCTCGGTTAAGTGAAGTATCTTCAATTTTGATGTAGTCTCCATTGAATTGACATGAACAACACTGATTCAATAGGACCGATAAAACAATTTACAAACTGGACAAAAAATTCTCAGTCTGTTCACGCAAAAGAACAACTTAATGAAACTCAAATCAACAGTGTGGTCCATGCTGAGTATTTACTCTTTAAGAGAAAAATTATTAGAGTAGGAGGAGAACAACTTCAAAAGTTGCTCAGCCAAAACTATTTACAAACAAGGGAGAGACAGCATATACTTTAGTAAATAGAATACAAATCACACAGAAACTAAAAGCAGTATCTTAGAATGCAAATGTCATATAAAACCTTATTTGGTGAATGAAATCGATTTAACGCTACATGAGAGAATAAGAGAAAACCAGAATTTTCTATGTATTGTCACATCTATTCACTGTGAATCACACCTGATAGTGTGCTTTGTGTAGTTTGTTTAATTTCATTGTTAATAAGTGATGTTACAAATTAGCAATGGTGAAGGAAAGACTGCATTTTCAACACAACAGGTAGTAGGGTGATGAATGGTACACAATGTAAAGCACTTGTTTAAGTACATGTTAATTAAATATATGGTAAATAAAACAAAAACAAAAAAAATGCAATGTGTAGTTACAATGTTTAATTAGTTAAAAAGTTAGTTCAAGATTTTACATATACTTTTGTGTACATGGAGTAAATCATTAAGACTACAAGGCATCAAACAATGTAGGGGAACTAAATGGAAATTTCAAGAGGTTAAAGTGTAATATTGATGAAACATGCAGGAGAAAACCTATACGAATAACAATGCATCTTTAATTACCTGTCATTTTGTACACTCATTTGAATTATTTTAATTTAAAGGGAATGGTTGCAATGAACTGCAGTACTGAAGACCCCATATAAACTAAGAGGGATCCTCTGCTTTCCTCACACTGACAAAACCTTAGTGTGAGGTAAAGTAATGTTTAACATTGGATGCTCCTTGCTCTAATGTTAGTGGCACAAAGAGAGGTGTCCCGTTCACTTTGTATGAATTATTCCACCGCTATCACCCCTAGGGGTGCCCAACTACTCTAAAGAAAAAGAGTAGAGGCACATGCTAATTGCAATACCAAAAGGATTGAAAATACAAACAGTTTCTCCTGAGCTGCAGCTCCTCCCATTGTAGTTCCAGCAGTGTAAACCAAATAAACATAGAAAAAATGAGGTCTGTGCTTCCAGTTGTAATGTGCACCAATGTGCTACCAAGCATTTATTTGAAGGACATAAAAGACAGGCCCTAAAAGGACATAAAAGACAGACAGATGTTTGGCACAGGCCCTTGTTCAATGCAATGTCCTTAAACATGCAGTAACACTCAACAGTTTATATACAATGTGCAATAAATTAAGAACTCTTGTGCTGCCCCCCACAGATCAAGTGCAGCTGTTTCTCATTATATGGCTTCCCTCCACCATCTTGAAGCTCTCTTCCGGTTTCCGGCAAGTGTGGGCGTGACGTCATGAAGTTGGATGTCACGCACGCACGCACGCATGCACACTGTGTATGACTTCATGACATACGGTTGCTCAGAAATTAGTATACAATACAGATGTTCATTATAGAGATCACAATAAATAAAGCAACATATAAATGCTTTATAAGCGTTTAAAGAGATATACCTCAAATATGGAATATATAAAAAAACAGGTCATAAGCATAAAATTACAACACAGGAAGTCACATAATCGAATTTGAATAAAAGGTAAAGGTAAAAGTGAATATAATACCCAGTGTGTAAAGAAAAAAGCTGCAAAAGTATAGTGTATAATATTATAGTATATAATGTTATACCCATATATAGTAGATATGTAATAAAGAAAAGAACCACCCATTACCAATTAGGTACTAGGGTATACAGGGTGCCTAATCCTGTGCATGTAGCTTAGAGTAACAAAGTGCAGGACTATTACTATCTTTGGAAGAAATAAAGCAAAAAAACATAGAAAGGTATTAGTTACTAGAATAAGGCATAAGACATAGGAAGATATATTTTATACTTTATACATACCACACTCCAGGACACTCCAGCCTTCCAGTGGGTGTTCGCTGGAGTACCTAGAGGAACCAGTGGCATGTAAGCTTCTCATTAAGACCTTAAGGTGACGCCATAGAGGTACATCCAGCGAACCTCTTTCTGTAACAAGATTCTTTCCCTATTACCTCCACGAGGAAGTGGTGCTACTCTTTCCAAAACCTGGAAGCGCAATTGCCATACATTGCGTATTTTCTCTCTGAAGTGTTGTGCGACTGGTGCCTCTGAGTTGGCACTATGTATAGTTGTTTTATGTTGCGACACCCGATCTTTAAGTGAGTATATGGTCTTGCCCACATATCCTAAGCCGCACGGACACTTCAGGAGATAAATTACATAATTTGTCTGGCATGTGTAGAAACCCCTTAGTTTGATTTGTTGTCCAGTTCTGGGATAAGTACCTAATTCCCCCTTAATTACTCCACAGCAATGACTGCAACTGAGACATAGATCGGTACCATAATCAGGCTTTGATAGAAATCTTTGTTTATTGGATGTCATCACGTCTGTCTTGACTACCTGGTCACGTATTGATTGTCCCCGTTTATGAGCAAATGAGCAAATGTGTTTATCCAATTGAAGGATATACTAGTGTTTACGGATAATATTTTGTATTTGGGATGAAAGGGGTGAAAAGGTACTTAAAAAGCAAGTCTGTCCTGTTTGGATTTCTGTGTAGATGTTAGTAGTATTTCACATGCGAGTCTCTTAACTTTCTGTTTAGAATTCTTTAAAAGGTGTTGGCTGTATCCTTTGTCCAAGAATTTTTTGATTGCATTGATTAAGGTAGTTAAGGAAAATTGTGAGGTTGGTCTGTGTTCCATGCCAGAGCATGAAACAATTGTCAATATTTCTTAACCAAATAGGTACATGTTCCTTAAAGAGATTATTGTTATATACAAAGTTGTACTCTATTTCTGCCATGAACAGGTTGGCGTATGATGGCGCCATTTTAGCACCCATCGTATTGCCCTTAACCTGTTCATAGTAGATCGTTAGATAACGAAAAAAGCCTTTCCTTAAAATTATTTTGAGTAGAGTCAGTTGTTTCTATCCTTAAGTCCTTGATTCTTACTAGGAAGTCCATCGTGTCTTGGGTATGCGATCTATTAGCTACAACTAGAGGCTGTAAGAATTGGTCCACAAAGATAGCTAGGGTTGGAAAAAAAAGGAATCTGTGCCTCCTACAATAGGGCATCATGGTGGATAGGAGGAATCTTTGTGAATCCTTTGGAGATGTGCACAGAAAGGTATCAATTTGAGTTTTGGGATACTTTTATTATAGTTTTCATAAAGCAGATTCATGATATTGTGAGTATATACAGCAAACCTATCATTTTAATTGTTTAGTTTTGACACTGCATTTTTTAAAATTGTGCTTATTACATTAATTTTGCATTATATATAGTCACAATGCTCTTACAACAGGTTTTTAAAATACTGTTTTGCCTATTTAGCACTAGCACTATTTAATTTGTCTCCCACATTGGAATTAGTACAGGACCCACCGATATTGGATACTGTGAAGTAGTTGTGGGCTTAACACAATGTGGCCATATGGTGGAACTGAATCCCCATATTTGTTTGCTGAGATAGGTGATATTAAGTATCCTTATAAAATGTAAAAATATATTTTTATGTGTGCACTGTTACTTAATCTGTATCATGTATACATTTTGGTCACTATGGCAGCACCATTCCTGCATGTTCCGGGTTTGCCCCTAATTTCTCTTTGTCTCAACTCTATATACAATGTTGACATAGTGGATCTTCCATTTTTTTTTGGGGGGGCGGGGGGGTTTAAAATAATTGTTAAAGTTTAATTTACCTAACCTAGCATCAAAATCATTAGATCTTTATTTTACTTTAGAGCTCCACTTCTCATTGTAATCTTTTATATGATATTTTATCCCATCTGTCTCTGGGACCCCATTGGAAGATATAACGGGAAGGTATATGCTAGAATGTTACATAATTTTCAAAATGCATTTTTTTAAAACGAGTTTTTTTTAATAAAAGAGATGGCTTTGGTTACAGACATTTAACTGGACAAGGTTGGCTTGATTTGAAATTGGAATCGGAACCATAAGTGGTATGCACACAATGTGTGCTCGTTGACGATGCTGACATTATTTGTCCTTACATCTAAGTCCCTACATGTACTTTTTCCATAAATAAACGTTGCTTAACCCCTTAAGGACACATGACATGTCGTGATTCCCTTTTATTCCAGACGTTTGGTCCTTAAGGGGTTAAAATCTAGTCAGAGATAAAATAAACCTTCCTATTAAATAAATTATTTGTATTTGATGACTTTATATTCATATAATGCATATTTACTATCCGCCAATGCAATATTGGTTGTTAATACCGGAACATACATAGGAGCAGTGTGTTGGTCAAGGTGAAATCCAATAGCCTTTACAGAGTCAAGAAGCACTCTGCATTTAGTAGTTGCTTCAATATATATAATATATAGAGGATCTGCTGTAATACATATGGTATGATATGATTTTACAAACTCACACTATTAAACCTGAACATACACAACAATAGGCGGGCAAAATTAACAGTTAATTACTAATAAGCTTTTTTTTTTTTTTTTTTAAAGGGATATTTACAAAAGCTCTAAATAGCGAGCTTATTTTTATCAAGAATTGATTCTAAAAAATACTATTATTTTACACTGTAGTAGCACTATATTACTGGAAAATCAGCCACACTACATTGATATTTCCACAGAAAACTGTTGTAAACGGTCAATGATGAGCTAAAGTGGTCCATTTATGTTTCTTATCCTTACTTAAAGCACCATAAAAACCTCTGCCTATTGTAAGCAGATTCCTCAGCAAACAAAACCCATGCACTTCAAAGCTCAGATGAAATAACTTGACAAGACATGTCTACACTAGGCGTAAAGAGTGATGGGAGGCTCGTCTATTTGCTTTGCTATAGGGTTTCATTCCATGGATTTAGCATGCCTCGGATTGAATTTAGCTCTGCGATCCTGTCTAACATTAACTCAAACTGATTAAATGTTTTATTGTGAATGCAATAAATCCACATATTGATTTTGTTTTTCTTCTTTGGAATATTTTATTATATTTAATTTAATATGAAATGGTGATAGAAGTCATACCAGGTAGGTATCCTATCTTTCAAATAAGCATGTATGAGTTGTACTGTTAGCATGTACCGAGTATTGCTAGCTGGCTCAGAGAACAATGCACAGGAAAAAGAGCTGTGTGGGTAAGGCCAGTGAGGGTGGAATACATTGGGATGATGAGTGCTGTCTAGGCTGATAGAAAGCTAATTAGAAAATAGAAAAAATGAGAGAGAATATCAAGGCAAGTTTAAAGGGACAGCTTCAAAATGCAGGAGGAAATGTAGACACAGTTTGAGGCTAATGAGGTGTAGATTTCTACAATTTATTTTATTGTTATTCTTTACAAATATTTGTTATTATAGGAAAAAGTAAACATATTATATAAAAAAATCCAGAGAAAGCATAATTCCCTGTTAAGTTTATATAAATATAATATTAAAAAAGCTAAAAAAAAAAACAACCCAGCAGCCACAATTAAAGAAAAGAACATGAAAATCCCAGTTTTATATTTCAAATAAAAATAAATAAATAAATAAATAACTAATAAGGAAGAAGACACATGGCAAACCAAGTGTAACAAATGGAAATATTCTAAAATAACTGCTGAATGTTTTAATTTTAAATAAATAACCACAATAATCATAGTGAAATTCAATGTTTGACATAGAAACAGGTGACAAGATTTGAACATGTTCCCCCGAATTTACCTCCACAGAAGTAGAGTAAAATATATTTGTTCCAATAAACTATTGTATTGCAAAATATTATAGAGGAAAATTATAATTTAGGTATGAAATATCACAATATGTGTAAGTATCATAATAAAAACAAAGCATTCTGTTGGGTCACAGTAACTTTAAATGTGTGCATCATTCTGTACAAAAACCATAAACTATTAGGACAGCATTTATAAGTGCATGTGTGTGCACACTGACACACTCTCACTGATTTGGCACACACTCACAGACAGACAGACACACATTCACTAATTTGACACAATGACAGACACACACTCACAGACACACACTCACAGACACACACACATTCACTGATTTGACACACTCACAGACACACACACATTCACTGATTTGACACACTCACAGACACACACACTCACTGACACTCACTGATTTGGCACACACTGACAGACACACTCACAGACAGACAGACAGACACACATTCACTGATTTGACATATTGACAGACACACACTCACAGACACACACACACATTCACTGATTTGACACACACTGACAGACATATTCATTGGCAGACATCTACACATTCTCTCACTGTCAGGGTTTCTTTGCTGTTTTAAACAGCAAACCTTTCTGTTTCAGTGATTGAGTTTGCAGCTGCAATTACTATGAGCTGCTTCTGCTTGTTGCCACGGTTACTCACCTGTGAGTAATAATCAACCCTGCTGCTAATCAGTTCTGCCTATTTAAGCAGCTAAGCCCAGAACCTCCTTGCCCTTGCGTGGTTTCCTGTTTCCCAGAAGTCTCCTTGTTCCTGTGTTTCCTGTTTGATCCTGGTTCCTGACTCCGGCCTTGTTCCTGACTCCGCTGCTCTCCGTGCTCCTGATCCTGGCTTGTCTGACTACCCGCTCTGGTGACTGACCCCTGCTTGATTCCTGGACTTTGCTTTTGTTTATTATTTGTTATTTATTAATAAAGGTGTGTTTGCATCTACTTCTGTCTCTGTCTGGTTCCTGGTCCCTGACATTACGCAAGGGCCATGAATACAGATGGTACAGGCAAGACACCTATACCTAACCTGCTTACCCAGTGGGACCAGCAGAACCACCATTTGGACCAGTATGCCCATCTGGATCCAGTACCCGGCCAGCCTGCGATTGCGGCCGCCTCTGCCTCACTTCCTGTTCTAGCACCGGTTGTAACCTCCAAACCTGTAGCGGCTAGAGAAATGACTGGGTCTGTCCCGCTCCCTCAGCATTTTGGGGGCGACCCAGCACAGTGCAGAGAATTTATAAATCAGGTTAAAGGATACCTTGAAACCCTGCCCCAGGCATTTCCTACAGACAGTGACAAAGTTCACTTCATGATTTCTTTGCTGTCTGAAAAGGCCCTAGCTTGGGCAAAACCTCTCTGGGAGGCGGAGAAGCCTATTATTTACAATTACCCTGAATTTGTTGCATCCTTCAATAGGGTTTTTGATATTCCAGCTCGCTCCACCCCTACTGCCGAACTACTCATGTCTAATTCTCAGGGCACAAAAACTATTGTCGAGTATGCCAGTGAATTCCGTACCATGGCAGCAGAGGGTGGCTGGAACAACGAGACTCTTGTGGCTGCCTTTGCACAAGGTCTCTCCGATGTGTTTAAAAATGAGATTGCAGCCAGAGAATTACCTAAAGATCTCGAGGAACTGATATCATTTGTCACCCTCATTGACATCAGACTCCGAGAGAGATCCTCATCCAAGGAGCGCCTGCGGAGGCCTCTTGTAAATTTGACACCGAGCTTTTCTTGCCCACCCGAACCTCCCTCACCTCCCTTGCCTCCTGGTCCTGAGTCCTCTGTCTGTGTGGAGCCAAGGCGGTTAGGCTTCTCACGCCTCTCGGCCGAGGAGAGAGCCTTTAGGAGGAGGGAGGGCCTGTGCCTATACTGCGGACACCACGGTCGCATGTTAAAGTTTTGCCCGATCCGTCCGGCAAAGGGTCCGTACCCAAGATACTGTCAGGGGCAGATCTTGGGTGGTCTTTCTGCAGACCCAGAGATATGTGTGCACAAACCCTTGGTGCCTGTTATCCTCTCCTGGTCTGATTCATCCATTGAAACCCGGGCGTTACTTGATTCTGGGGCCGCAGGCTTGTTTATAGATTGTGCATTTGCAGCAAAGCACTCTATACCCTTACAGTCTCGCAACTCCCCACTAGCCTTCGAAGCCATCGATGGCAGACCAATACAGCCAACCCACGTGACCCAAGAAACCGTGCCCATATCTCTGGCTGTAGGGGCTCTACATCATGAGACGACCCAATTCCAGGTCATTTCCTCTCCATATTACCAGGTTGTTTTGGGATACCCTTGGTTACAGAAGCATAACCCCACAATTGATTGGCACAAAGCTGAGATATTATCATGGTCCCAGCAATGCACATTGTCCTGTCTCCAGAAACCGGTCAAAGTTTTGGGCGCATGTTCTGCCTCTTCCTTACCCGCTGAGTACCAAGAATTCCAAGATGTATTTGACAAGGGTCAAGCCAGCGTTCTGCCACCACACCGTCCGTATGACTGTGGTATCGAACTCCAACCGGGTACCAATCCTCCCCGGGGCCGGATTTACCCACTGTCTGTAGCAGAAAATCGAGCCATGGAGGAGTATGTTACCGATGCACTGTCTAAGGGTTTTATTCGGAAGTCATCTTCTCCTGCCGGGGCCGGCTTTTTCTTTGTAAAGAAAAAAGATGGCGAGTTGAGACCCTGTATCGACTATAGGGGTTTCAATCGCATTACTATTAAGAATGCCTACCCCATTCCATTAATCACGGAATTATTTGACCGCCTCAAGGGAGCAACGGTCTTCACCAAACTTGATCTGAGAGGGGCATATAATCTCGTCCGGATAAAAGAGGACCACGAATGGAAAACCGCATTTAACACCAGGAGCGGCCATTACGAATACCTAGTAATGCCCTTTGGTCTTTGCAATGCTCCGGCGGTTTTCCAAGAATTTATAAATGACGTCCTGCGAGATATGCTGCAGCAATGTGTGGTGGTTTATCTTGATGATATTCTGATCCATTCCACATCTCTCGAGAACCATCACGCAGACGTTTCTCGTGTTCTACAGAGACTTAGAGAAAATAGTCTGTTCTGCAAATTGGAGAAATGTGAGTTTCACTGCAAACAGGTTACATTCTTGGGATATGTTATCTCAGATACTGGATTCTCTATGGATCCGGAGAAACTTTCGGCTGTACTTAAATGGCCTCGACCTACGGGTCTTCGCTCTATACAACGGTTTCTGGGCTTCGCCAATTATTATCGGAAGTTCATACGCAACTTTTCTTCCTTGGTTAAACCTCTCACGGACATGACCAGGAGGGATGCTGATCCACAGCATTGGTCACAGGAAGCCATTACTGCCTTTGAGTCTCTCAAAGTCGCCTTTGCTGCTGCCCCTATACTGGCACACCCTAACCCTGCCTTACCATTCATTCTTGAGGTCGATGCGTCTGAGACAGGAGTGGGCGCCCTCCTGTCTCAACGTCCTAACCCAGAGAATTCCAGGCATCCGTGCGGGTATTTCTCGAGGAAATTGAACCCGGCGGAATGCAACTACCAGATTGGTGATAGAGAACTTCTAGCCATAATTTTAGCTCTCAAAGAATGGAGGCACCTTCTTGAGGGTACTTCAGTGCCAATCCTCATACTCACAGACCACAAGAATCTAACATATCTTTCTGAAGCTAAGCGACTTTCCCCCCGGCAAGCTAGATGGGCTCTCTTCCTATCAAGATTCAATTATGTGGTTTCTTACTTGCCCGGTACAAAAAACATCCAGGCTGATGCCTTGTCTCGACAGTTCTCCCCTCCATCTAGAGAGGAGATAACCCCTACTCCTGTGATTCCTCCGGACCATATACTGGCAACCATCCGTACTAACCTCACCTCACCCCTAGGCGAGGAGATTCTGGCTGCACAAAGTAATGCTCCTCCAGAGAAACCTAATGGCCGTTGTTTTGTACCTATTAACCTCCGTACGAAACTATTGAGTACATACCACGACTCCAAAGCAGCTGGACATCCAGGCAAAAACCAGTTAATCTGGTCCGTATCCCGGCAATTTTGGTGGCCTAGTCTCCGTTCGGATGTCACCGCTTTTGTAGCTGCCTGTCCTGTGTGCGCTCAAAACAAAACCCCACGACGCCCTCCAGTGGGTCTCCTGCAAACCATACCTAATGGTGAACGACCCTGGACCCACTTGTCCATGGATTTTATCGTAGATCTTCCGGTCTCTCGTGGCAATACAGTCGTTCTCATGGTTGTTGACCGATTCTCGAAGATGTCGCATTGCATTCCCTTGAAAAAACTACCAACTTCCCAGGAACTTGCAACAATTTTTGGTCGGGAGATCTTTCGTTTGCATGGGTTACCCAAAGTGATAGTCTCAGATAGGGGTAGCCAGTTCGTGTCCAGATTTTGGAGAGCTTTTTGTACGCAAATGGGAATTCAGCTTTCCTTCTCCTCGGCCTACCACCCGCAATCCAATGGTGCAGCGGAACGAGCTAACCAAACACTGGAACAGTTTCTGCGTTGCTACATTTCTGACCACCAGAACAACTGGTCTGATCTGCTACCCTGGGCGGAGTTTGCCCACAATAGTGCGATTAATGCCTCCTCCCGGCTATCCCCGTTCCTGGCAAACTATGGGTTTCAACCGTCCATGTTGCCTGATACGTTCTTGCCACAGGAGATACCGGCATTGGAGGGACATCTCAGGGAACTCCGTTCCACTTGGGTGCAGGTTCAGAGTTCTTTGCAACGCGCAATGCAGAACTACAAACTCCAGACCGACCGCAGACGCCTTCCTGCACCTACCTATCAGGTCGGAGAGAGGGTCTGGCTGTCTTCCCGCAACCTACGCCTCCGTGTTCCCTCACAAAAACTGGCACCCCGATACGTTGGGCCATTTCGTATACTTCGAAGGGTTAACCCTGTAGCTTACGCACTTGACCTTCCTGCTAACATGCGCATCTCAAATGTTTTCCATGTTTCCCTCTTGAAACCGTTGGTTTGTAATCGCTACACCAACTCAGTGCCACGTCCACGTCCTGTTCTGATTGACAATCATGAGTAATATGAAATACGCAGCATCATTGACTCACGGGTCTTCAGAGGACAGATCCAATACTTGGTGCACTGGAAAGGATACGGTCCAGAGGAACGCTCCTGGGTTCCAGCCTCTGATGTCCATGCACCATCCCTCCTTCGTTCCTATCACGCCCGCTTCCCCATGAAGCCCGGACCCACCAACAGAGATGGGGGGAATCGTTGAGGGGGAGGTACTGTCAGGGTTTATTTGCTGTTTTAAACAGCAAACCTTTCTGTTTCAGTGATTGAGTTTGCAGCTGCAATTACTATGAGCTGCTTCTGCTTGTTGCCACGGTTACTCACCTGTGAGTAATAATCCACCCTGCTGCTAATCAGTTCTGCCTATTTAAGCAGCTAAGCCCAGAACCTCCTTGCCCTTGCGTGGTTTCCTGTTTCCCAGAAGTCTCCTTGTTCCTGTGTTTCCTGTTTGATCCTGGTTCCTGACTCCGGCCTTGTTCCTGACTCCGCTGCTCTCCGTGCTCCTGATCCTGGCTTGTCTGACTACCCGCTCTGGTGACTGACCCCTGCTTGATTCCTGGACTTTGCTTTTGTTTATTATTTGTTATTTATTAATAAAGGTGTGTTTGCATCTACTTCTGTCTCTGTCTGGTTCCTGGTCCCTGACACTCACACACACTCACAAATTATAATTTCGTTTTTATAATTTTTATTTATGTTCACTCAGCCTCCCTACCTTTAGGAGAGCTGGAGTGGATGCTTTCCCTGGGGCCAGTGTGCTCCTGGGCACACTGTTTAGAGATGCTGGAGTGATGTCGTAACCCAGCTCCCCATATCACCGCAGGGCACGTGAAGGAGCAGTGCTGGAATATCATGAAGAGTACAGCTCCCTTGCCGACTCTACCTCCATTCTCTCTCAGCCGTTCAGCTCTTGAAGAACCTGCTGCCTGTGTTGCACGTACCCCCTGGAGTACGCGTACCACGAGTCGAGAAACTAAGGCACAAGTGGCACTATTGTTCCTATCTATCTAGTACTAGTGAGAGGCTGAGAGCTCACACTCAGTTTAACCTACCAGGCACACAATGGAGAACTATATGTACATATGCACTGGGAAACTTGAAATCAATAAATACATACATAAATACAGATAATATGTTCTGTGAAATGTAATCAAGTGTTAAATCAAGATAAAGTAAAGTCCTCAATTGTATATAAAGGGATTAATCTACCAGCTAACAAAATAAAAGGAAAGCAGATGGTCACCTTTGATATTTATAATATTAGCAGAGGATCATTCAACTGTAAATGTAGTGTGAGGTGATAGATAATACCCACTGACAATTCTCAAAAAAGCAGATAGGCAAATGAATCAGTTTAAACACAGAAAGTGTCCAATTTACTCACAGGTCACAGTACAATAAATAAAGACTATAGACTTTAAGACTAACTGCAGTGACCTATGTTGCTTGTGGGGATTTAGTAGAGGCTGATGTTATTTTGGCATCCTGCAAACTTACACTAATTTGGTATTTACTGCTGGGTAGACTTCTAACTTAAGTTAAACTGCTCAATAAAAGAGTTCAATACACAAAAAAATGTAGTCTCTTAAATCCAACCATTAACCAGAGCAGGGATAAATAACCATCACTCTTTCCATCAGCCTCTGTGTTAGGGTTGAAGGGGAGTCCAGCATAAGGACCCTGTCTATTCCTTCACTGTATGATGGTTTTGATAATAATATAAAATGTGGGCAAGCCCTGCCCAAACAATAGAAATACGAGGATGTCCTATTTCTCCGGCCCAGTACATTTCAAAACATGCAAAAGACGGGTGAGTGGGAGAAAAAGTGCAAATAAAATGCAGGCTGCCCACTGACCACTGGATAACTCCCCAATCTAATCAACCAAAAGACAAAAATGTAGTATATAAAAAAATATATTAGGGAGCGGCAATCACCAATAAAACTGATATTTACCACTTTGAAGGAGTTCTCATGTGCAAGAGATAAATAGAGAACAGATCATAGTGCAAATAGAATGGCACAGTTAAAATGAATTAAAAGTTCAAAATAAGCGAGTTAGCCTCAATGGGCTGAGTCCCACCAGAAAGGCAGCCACCGTTCTGTACCTCCGATATTGTATTCAAAGCACTGGCTTGCAGTCCATAAAAGCCTGCTGATATTACTATCCTGTTCTCTTGTGGGATCCTCTGGCTCAACGTGTTTCTTTCATGTCGATTTCCTCAGAATATATTGGGAGTAGATTGAGAGCCCTTAGACATTAGGGGGGTGGTAGTCTTTAATTGTTTTGGATCAGGAGACTGGCTCAGAATCACATGACTCTATTAAGAAGGCGGTCTTGGGAAATGTATAGGACAAGGGCGACATAGCATACTCTGGTCCTATAGCTATTAAGTTCAGAGGACTGGGCATCCCTTGGTTAATCCGTTACTGTGGTATGAAATCCCTAACCTCCCTATTATCTTATTTTCCTTCACAGCACTACTATGCGGGTTGAGGAAAGTGTACAACCCAGTCACCCAGTCTCTATATGTTTACAGGTCTCCCTACACAGGTGGAGGAATCAGCAGGGACCACTAAATATTAAATCTTCCTCCAACTTCGGAAATGGGGTGAGTGAGGTGCACTAAACATTATCCAGGCTTCCCCTAAATAACTATGGTGCACTGCTTATAAAACACTACAATAAAAAAAAAGAAAAAAAGTGAACATACTTAAGCAGAAGAAGCAATGGGTTTTACTTTTGCAGGAGTTTATTACAGTCATTAAAATGCTATTTATTGGGGGCGGAGCCGACCAGCAAACCAAGCAGACGTGCAGAGCTGAAGCTCCGTGCTACTAAGCCAAATAACCGCAGCAAACCGGGTGTCACACCATCGGTTTTGCGACTATACACCCCCACAACATAATGGGAAAACGGGCCAAGAAGAACAAAACAGCCCTGGCCTCAGGTTCCCGAAATATCGGCGATTATATGCAGGGAGGCCTCCAGCGCATGGCGCCCAAGATGGCGGACCAGCAAACAGGGATCTCGTCGTCCGATGAGGAACCCTCTTTGGACACGCTAGACGAGATCACCCCGGCCGGGGACCTACATAACGACTCCTCCGACGAGGAGAACAACATCCCAGCTACAAAGGGTGACATAAAAACACTGCTCCGGGACATTCGCAAGATATTCCAGGCAGATCTAGCGATCCTGCGAGAGGACATGCTCACGCTCACCGGGCGTATTAAAGCCACAGAGGAGACATCCACACACCTCCAGGCTGAGCAGGCCTCACTCACCGCGGAACAGAAAAAACTGACAGACTCCCAAGCTACATTAACACAAAAACTGGCTGAATGTGAAGATCGCAGTCGCAGTAGAAATATTAAAATCAGAGGCATCCCTACCACGGTGGAGAGGTCAGAACTGCCACAATTCGTGAGACGCCTACTGCAGCATATTCTTCCCCACAAGCAAGCCAGAAGCATCCTGGTGGACAACATATACAGAACAAGCAGGCAGGGCAGACAGCCCCAGCAAACACACAGCGACGTTATAGTGCAACTCGTCACACAGCTTGATAAAGCGGCAATAATGTCGGCGGTCAGGGAAACACCCTCTCTGTCATTCGCACAACATACTCTGACTTTTTATAACGACCTCTCCAGGACCACCATGCTATGGCGACAAACAATGCGCCAGGTCACCAGTGTACTACGACAGAAGAAGATACCGTATCGCTGGGGCACACCATGCTCCCTGCAAGTCGCCTTGGAGGGAACGGTCCACAAGCTACACTCACCAGCAGAGGGCCAACGGTTCATAACCCAGCGGGGCATCGCTACACAGGCGGAACCAGGAAGAGGCAGCCCTCGACGACAGCAATGGGATGTGGACAACATCACCCCGTTTGAACCGCGCAGAGGTCCCCACACGGCCACTGCAGACTCAGAGGACTGAACCATAGAGACTGTTACCATTAAGCCTCATAGAGGCACTGGACACTACCATGTTACATACCCTCCCTAGCCAGGACCAGACCGAGCACAGCGCAGGCTAGCCTTACGTGAGCTGCTCCCCGTCTCTTAGATTTATACTACCGCATAGATAATGTTACCACTCAAAAACAACTAAGGGTCGGACAGTACTTACACCAGCGGCGCATGCCAATTCGTCAACACCCACAGCTATACATTTACCACAATACTATGTTCAAGGGTAAACCCCAGATGAAACACGGGATGGCTCCGTAAAGGACGACCTCCCTGCTGGCAGTGATACATGAGCGCCCACCTCACGAGAATGCAGGTCACCTTAAGCCCCACTACACGCCATATACAACTTGCAACCCTGTAACCAACCCTGTAACTAACCTCCTTATACACTAACCCAAAGCCCCAGAAAACGCCGGCACCCACCCCAACAAGCCCTATATACATGTCGAATGCCGGCCCTGTGAAACCACCAGTCAACCTCCTGAGGCACTCACCACAGTCCCAGAGGGTCAGACACTAAGACGGCACAGTACATGTGAGAAAACAAGCCCATATATAATTTAATAAAAACTTTATCAGTGTTGATACTCAGCTATTTAGGTATGTTCTGTCTACTTATTTAATGTATTTACCTTATTTACCTTACTAAAGAATATAACACATGTTAAGCCCCAGAGGGATTAGTTCACATACCACAAGCCCATATATAGTTTAATAAAAATGTTATCAGTGTTGATAATTAGCTATTTAGGTATGTCATGTCTACTTGTGTATTGTATTTACCCTATTTACCTTACTAAAGAATATAAAACAAGTTAGGCCCCAGAGGGATTAGTTCACATACCACAACACAATAGCAAAACTTAACTCATGCAAAACAACCGCATATACGCTATTTTGCTGCTGTAAAGTTATCTATGAAAGTTAAATATGCATGTTTTTGTTTACATACTTACCTTTTTAAAAAAAAGTGGATAACAAGATTACTGTACCTTTTTTGCATGTGCAAATCCACAAATAAAATAAAGAATTAGAAAAAAAAAAAATGCTATTTATTATTCAGAGTAAGGAAACAAATGAACAGCTTAAGCACCTGAACATTAAAGTCACTGCACACAGGAGGCTGTTGCAGGCTCTAGCAGAGCAGAAGACAGTGAATTCTGAATTAAACACACTGTACGATAATGGAAGTTAAAGGGAAACTCCAGTGCCAGGAAAACGATCCGTTTTCCTGGCACTGGAGGGTCCCTCTCCCTCCCACCCCCCAATCCCCAGTTGCTGAAGGGGTGAAAACCCCTTCAGTGACTTACCAGGGGCAGCGACAGGTCCCACGTCGCTGCTTCCTCCTCCCCCGCCGCTCCTCCTTCTACTTACGTCGGCCGGTGGGCGAGACTGATCTCGCCCGCCGGCCGAGGAGACCTAATGCGCATGCGCGGCAATGCCGCGCATGCGCATTAGCGCACCCCATAGGAAAGCATTGAAAATGAATTTCAATGCTTCCCTATGGGGAATAGAGCGACGCTGGAGGTCCTCACCTGTGCTATGAAGCAGGAAGTCCCTCTAGTGGCTGTCTAATAGACAGCCACTAGGGGAGGACTTAACCCTGCAAGGTAATTATTGCAGTTTAAAAAAAACTGCAATAATTACACTTGCAGGGTTAAGGGTAGTGGGAGTTGGCACCCAGACCACTCCAATGAGGCGAAGTGGTCTGGGTGCCTGGAGTGTCCCTTTAAAGACAGTAGATTATTTTTCAGATGGGAGGCTGTGTGAGTCTCTGCCAGAGGAGGCGTGGCTAAGGCTGCATAAACAATGTAATTTAACTCATAAATGGCAGACAATTTAGCTGTTAAACTATAGGGGCACAATCTATACACCAGAACTGCTTTATTAAGCTATTTTTGTTTTGGTGCTTGGAATGTCCCTGAAATGTTGATTTTATTCACAGATCAAGTGACGTGCACAATAGAGGGAAACAAGAAGGAGCAGTAATAAAAATCTATACTTATATATGTCTATAGATAATTTAAATATAGCTTTTATATTGTTCATCCTATTTTTCCTACTAATAGTTACTTTTTCTCACATGAACCTTGAGCCAAATAAAGCGAAAAGGCACTGGAAATATATACACAATATTTAGCAATATACTTTGTACTTTTGCCGATTTTCGCACTCTTTATTTTATCTGAAATGTTTTCTTCTAATTGTTTGCGTGGCTAATATTCGTCCGAACTGAAATGCAATATGAATGAATGGAAATGTAAAAATGTTTATTTGCTTCTCCAAAGCTTAAAAGCCATAAGACCACTTGAAACAAATTATAGCCACGGGCGCATCCTTA
The DNA here is from genome assembly GCF_036172605.1 of Pelobates fuscus. Lineage (NCBI taxonomy): Eukaryota > Metazoa > Chordata > Amphibia > Anura > Pelobatidae > Pelobates > Pelobates fuscus. The sequence goes on along the minus strand of NC_086321.1, from coordinate 183,017,077 downwards.
CCACCTTAACCTCCACTCTAGGTACATCATCTCTGGGAAACCTAATATCTTGCTTGCCTTTTTTAAAGCACATCAATGCAGGGTGGGCACCCCCACAATGGAAGCATTCGTATTTGAATCTGCAGGATCCATACTACCTGCAGTAGCTCTCGTTAAAAAAACAACAAACCCCCTTACGCTGCCAAGAGGGAAAGGGGGACGGCCGACAGGGATTCATAAACAGCAACCATGGGCTCCTGTCCTGGATCTCAAAATTCAGGCCTGGACTCACTGCCAGTTTCTGGCAAAATTGCTGGTCATACTTAAACCAGCATTGACCCCCATATATCTTATACGTCCCCCAAATCAGGTCTAAGTACCCAAACAACGCTGGCGCCTTCACTGGAAAACTCTGCGTTAAAATGCTTGCATAAATGGAGAACCCCTGCAGCCAGTTGCCAAAGGTAGGTGGCAGCTGCTTACCTTTTTCCCCATCCGACATGTCACCTCGTCACGGCCTATCCACTTATGCCCTATCTGGGGGGACCAGGGACAGAAAATCCATACACTCACCTTTAATAATTTTGTCCCTGATGTCCAGCGACACATGCATCCCTAATGGGGACAATTTGCAGCCATGCAAAGACGGACGCACTCCCCCTGGGAGCACACCCTCAATACTCCTACCATGACTCAGGAACTGTGCAGGAAGGGGGTAAGGGGCAGAGCAAAGATCAACCCCAGGAAGCCTATCTAGCACTGCCCTTAGAAAACTCAGCACCTCCTGACTCTGCAACCCAGGTAAACTACCCTGGGAACCCTCTCCATCTCCCCCTCCCCTGGACCCAGCCAGGGCGTCCCAGGCACAATACTCACGGTTGGCTGCCTGAGGATCCTGAGCAGGAACCACGGTGGCCTCTTCATCCGAACCATCAATGAGATGAAGTGGTCTGGGTGCCTAAAGCGTCCCTTTTTTGATTTTAACGTTTATATATTAAAACAAAAAGCAACAATAAACGAATAAGTATATAAGTAAAAACCTATATACGTAGTTGTAAATTGCAAATTGTAATAGTTACATAAAAAAAAAAGAAAAAGCTGTCATAAACGTCAATGGCTGGATAATGTCCCTAAAGGACAATCCTGTTAGTATTATATGGAATTATATGTACTAAGGTGAGTGATTTGGATCAGATACCAATGACTGATTGTAAGGTCTAATATTTATATTTAAATTCTACTATCTATGTACAAGTATCTCTATTACTATCGCACATTACATTTAATTTCTAATACATGCTATGTTAATTCTACTTTCACCCGTTCACATACAGGTCTACTATAAGTCTTCTATCCTATTAGATTTTCATTACTTTTGATACATTTAGATGCACATGCATGAATGAGGGAAGCAAAAACTCAGTTTTCATTCAACTTCTCACTGCAATTATTTGGTCCGTAAAAATTTAAATTTTTTTTGATTATCCTGCATTACACTTCTTACTAAATAAACCTTCACAAACATGCTAAAAGTAACATCTTTTGAATGTTAAAACTGATGATCTGCAGCTACTCACCTCTATTTTATCATAAAGTTTCATGTCATTTCTGTTCCAACCCCAATATACATTATTTCTGGTCAATTACTTTATTTGTCATTAAAAAAATAAAAGAAATAAACCTAATGCCCAGACCCTCTCACATAAGCAACAAAATACTATCTTCCTAGATTATTAGCCTTGTTTGAGGACTATTGTATAGGCTAACTGGCATTTTGTCTGTGCTAAAGATAAATGCCAGTTAGCCTATACAATACATAATGTATTCTCTTAACAACTTACAACATTAAAAACAATGTCAGTATTTAGCTTATTAGACTGTGTGCATTGCTACAGTTTTTTTTATATTCTTTATTTTTGCAGTGCATAATTGACATGAACAGTTGTCTGCATTGAACATCAGAGTTATACAAGGTTTTTAAACAACAGTCAGCTTGTCCGCACCATTTTATGTGTGTTATTTTTGTAGTTTTATCTATCTAGGCCAGTGATGGCGAACCTTTTTGAGCCCGAGTGCCCAAACTGCAATACATGCCAACTTTTTTTCCTCAAAGTGCCAACACGGCTATTAAATCTAAATACTGAGGTTTAAGTTTAGAAAAAAAACCTCATACAGTTGTCCGAACAAATTCTCCTCTTCACTCCCCCCAAGCATCTTCCCTTCTCTACCCACAGCATATCCCCCTCTCCCCCCCAGCATCTCCTCTTCTCTCTTCCCAACATCTCCTCTTCTCTCCCCCAGCATCTCCTCTTCTCTCCCCCAGATTTTCCTCTTCTCTCCCCTCAGCATCTTCCCCTCACTACCCCAGCAAACTTTCCCCAGTATATCCCCCTCTCCCTACCAGCTCATAAATAATGTATTTTTTAGTGCGGGTGGGGTTTGAAGTCCACCCAGGCTCCCTACCTGGTGGATCCGATTCTTCCCATTGCTGTGACGGGGTGTGGGCGCTGCTCCCTCCGCTGATGCCGCCGGGAAACAGGAAATTAATTCAATCAGGTGGTGGTGCCTGATTGACGTCATTTCCTGTCTACCGGCGGCATCAGCGGAAGGAGCCTGGATGGACTTCAAACCCCCACCCGCACCAAAAAAAACTTTATTTAAAACTTCAAACCCCCACCCGCTTAAAAAAAACAAAAACATTATTTAATACAATCTGTATCCCCCTCCCTTCTTCTTACCTTTTGTGAAGGAGGGGGACACACAGAAATCCCTGGTGGTCTGGTGGTGGTAAGAGGGACAGGTCCTGCATTATTTAATACTTCAAACCCCCACCCGCACCAAAAAAAACATTATTTAATACAATCTGTATCCCCCCTCCCTTCTTCTTACCTTTCGTGAAGAAGGAGCAGCGTATAATGACGTCTCTTGGCGTGGTGGAAGAGGAGTTGGCTGTGTTAGCGAGGTTGTGTTAACGATATATGCTTGTTAATGCGATTTTCTTGGCCGCCGCGGGTGACATGATGGACGCCAGCAGCCTCCGAGTGTAATGAGGCAGCTCCTCTGCCTTTGTGTCCGCCGGTACGCCCCGTATCTTTATGTTATTGTGGCATTGTTGGTCCTCCAGGTTAGTCACCCTCTGGGATAGGTGGAACTGCTGAGTGTAGAGTTGTTCTACTGAACTGCTCTGGGAGGTCACTGCTGTTTGGATAGACTTGATTCCGTCTTCCGTCGCTTGTATGCGGACGGAGTTGGCTTGGATCTCCTTTCTGAGTAGCGCCCGGTCTGCCAGCATCATCTTGTGTAGATCTGCAAGGAGCAGTTTGAGGTTCCCTTTGGTGGTCGGGGCTGAGCTATTGGCGAGTTGGAGGCTCAAGGTATGCTCGGATGGTGGAGGTGGTGGCGCGGGTGCTGGTGGTTATGTACCTGGTGGAGATGTTGCCAAAGGGAAACTCATAGGAAGCAGCTATAAAAAAAAACTCAGATTCTCTTAAAATATGCTAATCCCTCTGTAATTCATGCTTTCATCTTTCAAGTAAATCCATACCCCCTAACAGCAGTGTCCAGTGAAGCAGGAAGTCAATGGGCGGTGTAAAAGGGTGGGCTACTGACGCAGATCATGTAACCAGAACTTCCGAAAGGGACTTACATGCCCATAAAGGAGGCATGTCTGCCCAATGAATTGGAAGGCTAGCCTGGCATGAATGCATGTCAGGCTGTCTGCCAATCATACATGCTGGCCAGCAGTATCCTGAGTTTGGCATAAATGCGTCTAATGATGCGCTCCCTCCATGCTTTCTAAGGACTGTCCCCTAGCACTCGCTGGTCCACTTGTCTCCTTACCTTCTTACTAGCAGACAGAAGCTTCTGAGACAGAAAAAAAAAGGTTGATGTAGTGAGCTTAGAAGAAAGGGAACATCACATACAGGAGGCTCTTGTTGGGTCTAGCAAGCTATTAACATTATTAACATAGCAGGGGATAAGAAAATCTTAATTAAACAGAACTTGCAATAAAGCAAGCCTAAATAGGGCTCTCTTTACAGGAAGTGTTTATGGAAGGCTGTGCAAGTCACATGCAGGGAGGTGTGACTAGGGTTCATAAACAAAGGGATTTAACGCCTAAATGGCAGAGGATTGAGCAGTGAGACTGCACAAGTGTCTCAGTTTCCCAATGCAGTGGCATAAATATAGGGTCACAGCTGCCCTGGGGACCTTTGCGACCGGGTACCTGCCACCATGTTTTGCGGCCGCGGTCCACGCAGCAAACCGCCGAGGCCGCCGTTCAAGGGTTCCATCGGATGGCCCATGCTGTTAGGGCCACCTGATGGAGATGGATTTTCAGGGGGCCCGGTCGCGCTGTTAAAGCACCCAGCGCTGACCGTGCACCCTGTGATGAGAACACACGCTGGGAGGAAGTGACAATCCCCATCACTCCTCCCAGCAATCACACAGAGCCCACGCAGGAGGAAGCAGAGGAGGGAATCAAAATGGGAACTCTGACTCCCATCACCCTGAGTCACCACTGGACCCCAGGGAAAGTCACCCTCCTGCTCCTAAAAGGTAGGAAACAGGATGTAGACTTAAACATTTTGTATATGTGTGTGAGTGGGTTTGTTTGTATGTATGTGTGCATGTGTCTGTCTGTGTGCCTGTGTTTATGTGTCTGTGTGTCTGTCTGTCTGTGTCTTTGTATGTATGTGTGTGTGCCTGTGCCTGAGTGTATGTGTCTGTCTGTCTGTATGTGTATTTGTATGTATGTGTGTCTTGTGTGTGTGTGTCTGTATGTGTGTGTCTGTATGTATGTATGTATGTATGTGTGCCTGTCTGTTTGTATGTATCTGTGTCTGTATGTATCTGTATTTCTGTATGTGTCTGTGTGTGTGTGTCTGTCAGGAGGGGCAGAGGGGGAGAATAAGGGGAGGGGGAAAGAGAGGGGGAGGCCATGGATCAGTTTTGCACCAGAGCCCCATGGATTGTGTCCCCATGTGTGTCAGTTTCCCCATGTCTCAGTGTCCCCATGTGTGTCTGTGTCCCCATATCTCCCAGCATCCCCAACTGTCTTAGTGTCCTCTAGTGTCCCCATGTGTTTGTGTGTGTGTCCATGTCTCAGTGTCCCCATGTGTGTCTGTGCCTCCAAGTGTCTCAGCGTCCCCAGAGGTCTCCATGTGTCCACATGTTTCTTAGTGTCCCCTAGTGTCTCAGTGTCCCCATATCTCCCTGCAGCCTTTACCCCATCCCTCACTCCCCTGAGCAGCTGCTGTCTGGACTCTCTGTGCTGTGTAGCTGCTCCCCAGCAGATCAGTGAGTAGAGATATACAGGTATATGCTGTAACTTTCTATCTCTGCCTCTCGCCACACATAGCGACCCCTACTGGCCGGTAATGGTATTGAGTAATCTCTGTTTACACTGAGAAAAATACCGGCATTTGTTTTGCCGGTATTACTGCAATATCGGCACCGGCCAGGCAGACTCAAATAAATACCGGCCAGGTGAACAACCCTAAGAGTAGTGTGTAAAAAAAATCAATAAAAAAATCAATGGGCCTATTCCATCAGCCCCTATGTTAATCCGGCCCTGACATTTGCCTTTTAACCCTTTAACAACATTAGGATGTGTCACTTCGTCCTAACTATACTGAGCTTTAATGCAGTTGGGCGTATTGACACGTCATACAGTTTTGGTGTGAGCTAGGTTAAATATCTGCATATACCTGGGAGTTCCATATATCAATAGATACCTGGCCTCCATTCTGTCAGCTAGGGACATTTTTAGAGGCCCCAGACTGTCAGGTGAACTGTATGCAGCGCTGAAAGTCAACTTAAATCCCTTTAAATTCATCCAGAACATCATGTGCGAAGGTAGTGGGGACCGTGTAGGGGGGACCCATTGCTCCCAATATTACCGACTCCTTTAAATAATAATACTCAAACATGTTTTGGTGACAAACAGGTCACAGCTTTATTAAAACTAACAACAGATATCATTGACATCAACTGAACATATTAATATAATATATATACACATAGGCGTGCGCACGGGGTGTGCCGGGTGTGCCTGGGCACACCCTAATCACCTCCGTGCTGCACTGCCGTCTGCCGCCCGAGTTTGTCTCCTAATCTATCCGATCCTTCACTATGCGAGCGGAAGCGCCGCATAGTGAAGGACAGATTTGCTCCTCCCTCAGACCCTCCCCTGTAATGTACGCGTTCGCGTACACGCGTTCCGTGATGTCACGCAGAGGCGGAGTCACGGCAACGCAAGGGTGAGGCCCAGCCGCAGTGCCAGAAGAGAGGGTGCAGAGCACAGCCAGGCACAGCGTTTTTTCCGAGGAGGGGGTTCCGGTGCTGGTAAAGAAAGTTTAAATATTATTGATTTCTATTTCTTCATGAGGCTGCAGGTTTGATTTTTTTTTTTTTTTTCCTATTACATATTTATTTAATTTAAACAAATATACAATTTTTTAAAACAAAAATATAGATCACTCAGAATGTATCACTTAACATTAAGCTCTCTATTCATCACCAAAACCTTCAAATATTTTCCAAATTTTTTTAAGAAAAAAAAAAAAAAAAAATACACCCCAAAAGAAAATGGTGGCTTCTCAACGAAACATAACTCTTTAAGAACCATCGATAAAGCATTCATCGCAGTCCAATCTACCTTGTACCAAATGCAAGTGCAGGTTTGATTTTATGCCTATGTTATTTATAGTTCTGAGAGATTGAGAATGAAATAGATATAATTGACGCCTTGAGAATACTTGAGAATTGAAGGAATCCAATATTTATTTCTTAATAAATATTATGCCATTTATCATTATTCTGGAATGTTACAGCTCCATACTCTGACATATAAAATACTTGCAATATATATGGCAGTTCTGAATTATTGCACTTCCAAAACACTAAGTGCATTTGATTGATTTTGCTCAATTTACTGGTGGATGTGTCATTGTATATTGTAGTTTTACTTCTATAATGTCCTTCACAATGCAAGTGCACAATGCCAATATATAATAGACAACACTTGTGCTAAAACAGTTTCCTTCAAAGCACTGGCATTAACTACTAAACAGCCAGGATTCTCCATTCTCATGTATGCTTCTTCAATCCTAGAAGAAAAAATGGCCAATAGTTAAAATAGCAAAATAGTAAATAGAAAAATAATTTTAAAAAAATTAGTGTGTTCAATTGTCCTAACTTGTATCCAGATTCAAAAATGTCTAAATACATAACAGCCATGTGTAAAAGCATGGCTGTGAGTGACTGACTAAATATTACATAATTTACACACACTACACTATACTACAACATTTACACACACTACAAGAACCTCACACAAACACACACTCTGCAGTCACTACACACACTCTGCCGTCACTACACACACACACACTACATCTTTACACACACTCTGCAGTCACTACACACACTACCTTTTTTTTTTTTACTTAAAAACACAATCTGCAGTCACATCACATGTCAATTAAAAGACTGAATCAGTGAGCTTGCATGTTCCTTCCTTGACATCGCATAAATGCAAAGTCCACCCACTTAGCAATAAAACATGGCTGCTTAGACATTACTGAGCAAGCCTATGCTCCTCAAAATCAGTATAGGTAGTATTATACCCTTCAAATATAAAGGGGCAACAAATAGCAAAAGCTATGTTTAAGAGATAAGAATAAAACTTAAGAAAATGCAGATAATAATGATAATTATTTTAGCTTAATGATGATTATACACCCATTGTTTAATTGTGAAACAGAGCAGAATGCTCATAAAAATAAGAAAATAATAATAATAATGGAATATCAAAGAATAACGTCACAGAACAAATTTCAACAAGGGAAGCATGAAGCACGTTTTACCTTTAGATACACTGCTCGTAACAAGAGAAGACTTTATATCTGGCCATTGTTTCATTGTTCAACAGACGAGTACAGGACAAAGAAGTGGAGGAAGAGGACAGCAAGAGAGAAATAGAATGAATCATACAAAGTGGAATCAAAGTGTACCTAGGGCCGGTGCAAGGTTTTGAGCTACACAGTCAAAGATTGATTTTGTTGGTACCCCCCCTCTTGAATTTCATACTCCTTTTGTGTTTCTTAGTCCCTCCTTTGTGTCGTACAACTCTCATTAGTGTATCTTATCCCTGATTGTGTGTATCTAGGGTCGTAGCGCAGCGGCATTAGTCTCCTCCCAGAACTGTGGAGCGGCGTCAGTCACCTGTCTCACAGCCTTTCCTCCCTGATCCCTGAGCCTGCTGGTGTCTTCACAACAACTGAAGACTTTTTGGACTTTCAGTCTCAGATCACCCCTCTCAACGACCTGTACTATCTGGAGGTAAACTGCAAGGATAGAGACACTCTGTACGGCACTGACACATTAAAGGGCCATCACATTGTACCATTGCTATGCATTCAATGTGCCATGTCCAATTAATGTGCCATGTTCCATCAATAAATGTGCAATGTCTAATCTGTCAATACTGTGCTCTGTATAGGTGGCAGTAAGTTGTTCAATCGTTTAGTGATCATGTAATGGCACACTGGTGGCACACAGCTACTCATATCTGTGCAGCTGGTCATCATTCAGATTAATCATGCAATTCTATAAGGGGAGCTATTACTTGTTTGAGAGGGTAAATGGTTGGAGAGGGGAAGGGAGGGAGGAGGTGGGAGGTTAGTACAGTACTATCTGTGCAGTGATACTCATTCACTGCACATTAAATGCCACAGTCACACTCCACATCAAGAAGGGCACTGTAGTGCTTAGCGGACCAGGGGGAAGTGATCTTCACTAGCAGCTTTAATGCTTAATGCTATCAGGTTATCCCTCTAGCCTATCCTCTGTTACATTTTTATATATAGATTATCATTATGTACTTTTTAAGTACTTTATAGGTATAATATAGGTTATGTTTGTCTTCATAGGTTATGAACTCTTGATATATTTGCCTCATTGTGGATGTCCAGAGTGATACGTCTGTCTGTTAATTCAAGTCAGTCTGTTTAAATCTTAACCAAGATTTATCGAACATATTGAAACACAGTCTGTTATCCTGAAAACAATAATTGTGAGATACAGAATTTCAAAATATGGATCGGTTTGTTATCAAGAAACCAAAAAAAGCCAACACCTCAGTCTCGGTGGTTAACACTGTGCCTGAGTATGTTGCTGCTAAAAGTGCAGAAGAAGATATTTCTGTTGGTTCCGATCAGTGCAGTTTACACTCAGAAAATGTACCAATTGATGACGTAGTGTGTAGCAGTGTATTACAAGCTTCAAGTCTTGATGAAGCTGAGGATGTTATTTTTGTTTAGTTCAGAACAGAGCTCATATTCAAAGCCATCAGACATACAAACTGATGAACCAGAACCAATGTGTAGTTCCAGTGAGTGCCAAGCGGCAGGTCATGACCAAACAGAAGACCTTACATATTTTACTTCAGGTCTTTCAAGTCAGAGTACTTCATATTCAAAAAAGCAATCAAACATAGCAGCTGATGATCCAGTCTGTAGTATTCCCCAAAACAGATTTGAAGGCCAGAATCGAGTAGCTAGAGGCCCCTATCAGCCAAAACTGAGCATGTTTCCGAGAACTAAAATAGGGAATAAAGAAAGAAATTTTCAGAGTGATTGGTATGGAAAATACAGGTGGCTCGAATACAGTCCAGCAAAAGATGCAGCATTTTGTTTCTACTGCCGTTGCTTTTCTTCTAATGATGCAACACAAAAAGGTCACGCTGATCCAGCCTTTATTGAAAAGGGATTCAGAAACTGGCACAGGGCTAATGAATGTTTTAAAACTCACCAACAATCAAAATCTCATATGCTGAGCACTTCTGCGTGGTCAAGCTTTAGTGAAGGAAAACATATTGATGTGTTACTAGATGAGAGCAAGAAAGTTTATCTGTCAAAAAAAGAAGAAGAAAGGTGCAAGAACAGAAATCTTATGAAGCGACTGATTGAAAAATACGATCCTGTCATGCAAAGACATTTGCAAGAATCTCCTCGAAATGCTACATATCTGAGTAACCGCATCCAGAATGATTTAATTATGGCCTTACATAATATTGTGCAACAAAAAATTGTGTCAGCAATAAATGGAAAAATGATCTCAATAATTGCAGATGATACTGCTGACTGTGGACACCATGAACAGATGTCTGTTGTAGTACGATATTTTAATAATGAACAGCAAAGTCCAGTTGAGCATTTTGTTTCAATTCAAAGGCTTTTAAAAGTTGATGCTCAGTCGATTTTTGACCAAATAAATAATGTTCTTGGAATTATTAAAACCGACTGGTCATCAGTGATCTCTGTGTGCTTTGATGGAGCATCTACTATGTCTGGATGCACTGCAGGTGTTCAGATGAAATGTAAAGAAAAAAACCATGAAATACTCTATGTACACTGCTATGCACATTGTTTAAACCTTGTCCTAGTTGATGCATGCACCTCAAGTAGACAAAACAGAACAGTGTTTGACTTCTTTGGCATTATCCAGACTCTTTATGCCTTCATGGAGGGAAGTCCTGTGAGACATGCTGTAATGGAGAAGATTTCTCAAGAAGTAGGAACTCAGCTGAAGACTCTAAAGTCACTGTCAAACACAAGGTGGGCATGCAGAGCAGAAGCAGTGGCTGCAGTAAAAGAAAACTTCTCGGTTATTTTACAGGCCTTAAATGAGATAATTGAATCAAGTCGCTTAGCTGATGCTAAAATAAAAGCAAGAGGTCTTATTTGTGAATTAAATTCTTTCAAGTTTATCTTTGCTCTGCACATGATGCACCCTATTCTCCAAATGGTGGTAAAAGTTAGCAAGACTCTGCAAGCATAAAATCTCAACTTGCTTACTGCAATGACAGTGGTGAAAAGCCTGCGCAACTCCTTGGTTTCCATGAGAAGTGAACCAGATTATTTTCAGTCCATTTTCCATGACTGTGAAAAAAAGTGTGCCGAAAATAACATCGCCATTCCCCCAGTTAGGAAGAGAAAACCTTCTGTCCTTCTTGATGAAGGAGCAGCACAGTCTCAGTATCACTATGAAACAAAAGAGGAGCAGGAGAGGATAACTTCATTTTACCCACTATTGGATTCATTGATAACTGGTATTGACCAGCGATTTGAACAGGAGTCGTGTGATATTGTAACAGCAGTAGGAAAACTGCTAAACTTGGAGATTCCTAAAGGTGACCTAGAAATCCTTGCCAACAAATTTAAGATGTCAGTGGATGAATTGGAAGCAGAAGCCAAACTGCTAAGGGAGTATGATGGACCTACTCCTAAAGGTTGCACCACAAATACCTTCAAAGAGTGGCTTGATTGGTTTAAAGAATCAGATCGATCCAACACATTTAATGCTTTTTATAAGTGTGTTCAGTGCTTTACAGTGTTACCTGTAACAAGCTGTTCATGTGAAAGAGCCTTTTCAAAACTGACACATGTAAAAACCAAACTGAGGAGTACAATGTCCCAAGAACGCCTGGATGCCCTCATGATATATATTGAGCAAGAATTGGCTTGGTCGGCTACTTATAACGAGATCATTGAAGAATTTAAGTCTATAACACCTTCTGTGAGACGTCTTCTTCTCTAGAGCATAAAGAAGAGCAATCCATAACAGTATGTAGGTGTCCTGACAACTTTACTCATGCCAAATTGGTTGAAGCAACATTTTGATTTAGTTTCTGTTGTAAAAATTCCACCATGCACTTTGTGTGAAAATGTTTACTTAGATTTGTTACAGTTATAACAGCTTATTTATTTTAAATGTTTTTTTAAGTTAAAAAATGTGAAATGTTTGTTTACATTGCTAAATGCTTAATTAATAAAAAAAAGTTTTAATACAGTTTTTAAATGTTTGTTTATATTAATTATATCAATGTGGGTCTGTATGTATGTATGTATGCATATGTATGTATGTATGTATGCAGAGTGCATTTGTGTGTGTGTGTGTGTGTGTGTGACCTTGTGAAATATAATGTTAAAATCTCTGTGTGTGCCTCTTTGGACTTATATGGCCACAGTTGAACTGACACTTTGAATTACCGAACAACCGCACAAACCAGAGACCACCCGGGAGCTTGTTAACACCTATTAATAACTTTGAATGATTCTCACAGCAGTGTTCTAATTGTTTGTCTGGGTGGCCCCAATTCCTATAGACAACCACGAGGTGGCGCCCATCTTGTTCGCATGAACGCAGGCAGCGGTGTTTGGCCATAAATCTCCTGGAACTAAAATCGGATACAGAAACTCCCGAACACCGCAGGACTTCCAGCATCGCCTGCGTTCGTTTCTATTCAGCATAGAAGGGCACTGTTCGGTGAGATCATTCGTCTGGATGAAGGGAAAAAGTTCCAGGATATGACTATTGACTCTGTTTAGTAGTTTGTTCATTTTCAAACTACCGAACTAAACCGACCGCAAGCCCTAATTCTCTGGAACTGTTTTTGGCATGGGACCATGCCTGCAGTCGATCAAATACATGGCTTCCTTACAATTTCTGAACACCTGAACTGATCTGGGTGATTTTTGGATATGTTGGTCACCCAGATCAGGGTTACCAGGGGATGTAACTTTTGTGGGGATATTGTGTGTTTTGTGGTACGTTTTAGAAATGTGTGTTTTTTCTGCCTGGAGATAATTGGGGTAATACATTATCTGGCTCAATTATCTCCCAGGCAGAGGGGAGGGATTGTATGCTATGTGTGGGAGGGCCTTACATTGTAAATGTGTTACGATTGGTTTGTAAGTTTGTGTCCCTGTCCCCAACAAGGTCCATGTGGGTGTACACCTTGCTTAGGGACATGCATAAAAGGCCAGTGTGGCACCATTAAAATAAAGATTTGTTTACCCCTTCATGAAGTCTTGGCTCATGTTTGGGGGATTGGAGAACTACATTTACTCTGGGGATTGCTATAATCACTATACTCCCCTGAGTATAATCACTAGCTCTTATAAGAGCTGTTCCTGCTACGCTCTCTGGATTAGGAGAGGTCTACCCACTGAAAGCTGGATCTTGGTCTTGGGTCCAGGGTGGGTGGAGAACGCTGAGTTCCCAGCCAAGCTGTAATGCTGGACGTGGGGACTACAGTGCTGATGTTGTCGGGTGGAGTGCTTGGAGCCCTCGGTGAGCACTAGGCGCATCGACTGATGGAGGCACCTGGTAGGGGTGCCAGGCGCTCCGTCACACATACACCCTGTTCCACATTATTATGCAAATTATTTTTAAGTGTCACAAAGATTAAATATTTAGTTTTTCAGTTTAACTCATGGATGGCATTATGTCTCAGGGCTCTTTTGATCACTGAAAACAATCTTGGACACTTGTGATAATTAGATTGCCAGGTGAGCTCAATTTAAGGAAAGACTACTAAAGGAGGGTGTTCCACATTATTAAGCAGAGCACCATTTTCATGCAATATGGGGAAGAAAAAGGATCTCTCTGCTGCCGAAAAGAGTGAAATAGTTCAATGCCTTGGACGAGGTATGAAAACATTAGATATTTCATGAAAACTTAAGTGTGATCATCGCACTATTAAGAGATTTGTGGCTGATTCAGAGCACAGACGGGTTTGTGCAGATAAAGGCACATTGAGGAAGATTTCTGCCAGATCCATGCATCGGATTAAGAGAGCAGCTGCTAAAATACCATTACATAGCAGCAAACAGATATTTGAAGCTGCTGGTGTCTCTGGAGTCCCACGGACATCAAGGTGTAGAGTCCTCCAGAGTCTTGCAACTGTGCATAAACCTTCTATTCGGCCACCACTAACCAATGCACACAAGCAGAAATGGCTGCATTAGGCAGAAAAATACATGAAGACTAATTTTCAAACAATCCTGTTCACTGATGTGCTGTGCAACCCTGGATGGTCCAGATGGATGGAGTAGTGGATGGTTGGTGGACGGCCACCCTGTTCCAACAAGGCTGCGATGTCAGAAAGGTGGTGGTGGGCCGGAATCATGGGAAGAGAGCTGGTCGGCCCCTTTAGGGTCCCCGAAGGTGTAAAGATGACCTCTGCAAAGTATGTGGAGTTTCTGACTGACCACTTTCTTCCCTGGTACAGAAGGAAGAACTATGCTTTCCGTGCTAAAATCATCTTCATGCATGACAATGCACCATCTCATGCTGCAAAGAATACCTCTGCATCAATGGCTGCAATAGGGATAAAAGGAGAGAAAGTCATGGTGTGGCCTCCATCCTCCCCCAACCTCAATCCTATTGAGAACCTTTGGAGCATCATCGAGCAAAAGATCTATGAGGGTGGGAGTGTCAGGGTACTCACCTGTTAGACAGACAGCCAGACGTGGTCGCTCCTGGAGTTCCCAACAGGGAACTTGAACCTGGGAACTTATCAGTCCTAGTCCTGATTTCTACCTCTGAGCCACAGCAGCTTTACACAGAGACTACTGAGTCCGGTCCTGTTCATCCTGGCATGGCTTATACACCGGGGGTTGCACCTTGACTTGGCTGTGTCTCACCTGACTCTGATCGGTCATCAGCAGGGTATTTAAACCCAGCCTCGCCCTGTGCTCAGTGTCAAGACTTTGATCTAGTGTTCCTGTGTCGTACCAGTGTTCCAGTTTATCTGCTTCGTTTATTTGACCTCGGCTTGTGACTATGTTTATTCTGACCTCTGGCATCCTTTGACCTCGGCTATCCCTCGACTATCCTGCTGGTTCTGTCCTGCGTATTTGGTACTGCATCCTGCACAGCCCCCGTGCACAGACCCACAGGCCAGGTGAATTCTTACCTGACCACCTCGGCCTGTGGCTATCTGCAAGGGTGAGCAACATATCTGCGCTACAGACTCCCAACTCAGGTAAGACCCTGACAGGGAGGCGGTTTACATCCAAACAGCAACTCTAGGAGGCTATTGACATCTTGCAAAAAAATTCAAGCAGAAACTGTACAAAAACTCACAAGTTCAACGGATGCAAGACTTGTGAAGCTGCTATCAAATAAAGGGTTCTATGTTAAAATGTTTAAAAAGTTAAAATGTTGTTATAAGTTTGATTGAAATAGCTTTTGATTTCAGTAAATATGCTGCAAACGCAACAAATGACAATTTTCAGTTCTTTACAACCTATAAAGTGTTTTGAAACTTACTGTGCGTAATAATTTGTAACAGTGCACTGTAAGCTTTTTATGTTTTAAAAAAATACTGTTATCATTAGGAGGTTTGTTCAATAAAATGTGAACTGTACTCTTAAAAGTTGATAACATGAGAATTATGCTAACTGTTATTTACATCAATTATTTAGGTAAATGAGAAAAATATAATTTGCATAATAATTTGGAACAGGGTGTATCCCTGGGGCATTCCCCACTGGACCTGGGAGTAGACCGAAGCAAAGTATACACAATATAATTACATTACCTCTTAGGTCCAGGACATGTAAAATCTTAACATCCCAGAATATGCATTTCCCCATAAGGTACCCACTCAAGTACTATATCTCCAGATAGGTTGGGTCTGAGCGCCCAAGTTATCCGAAAAGCGCTCAGATCCCACAAATGTAGCCGAAATGCCACCGGGGTATAGTTTAGACCGACCACACACGAGACGCCTACCCAAAACAGCTCCATGAAAATAGGCTGTGTGGTCGGTCTCTTTCGGAAGTACAAAATACATACAAAATAGCATAGCAACTGTTCGTGCATCCGTTCGTATGAATTTCTAGTTCGGGATTTTGCTCCCCCTGGATGCCGCTCTGTTCGTATGGTTTTCCACGAAGATAATAGGAGGTAGAAGTCTCAGTGGTGTTCGCGCCGACGAGTGGCCAATTTTAGTTGCATGCACTCGACGACCGAACACCGCTGTCTCTGTTCGTGTTCCAAGATCACCGCCGCCACGTGTTCGTACATACGAACGACAACCACCTATCCGACCACTTGGAATGTAGTTGTCAGGGCTCCGCGGGCAGCGGTGAGGGGAGGCTGCAATCCTCTCGCAGCACTCACCCTCGGTCCGTCGCCGCCCGCGGTCCCCTCTCCCCTTACCGTTAAGCGAGCGGCGTCCTCTCCTCCTGACACGCCGCTCGCGTCCTCCTCTCCTCCTCCCAGCGGCAGCATGTCTAACGCTGCACGCTGGGAGCCGGCACTATTATCTAAGCGCCGGGGTCACTCACGTGACCCGGCGTTAAAGCTACAGTGCAACAAACACAGTGGGGGGTATAGATATCCCCCACGTGTGTTTGTTAATACTGATTGGTGGTTAGCCAATCAGGATTCAGGCTAGGATTTAAATACTTACCTTTCCTGTCTATCTGTGCCCTGTTGTGGTCTTTGCTTTATAGTATTGATTGTGAACGTGTGCTTTCTGGTTACGTACCCTCTGGCTTGTTATACTGACTTTGTGACTTTCTCCTACCCTTTGACCTCGGCTTGTTTCTCGTTATTCTGTTTTCTGGTTCCCCTTACTCGGCTTTTCTCCTGACTATTCTTTGTGTGCTTAGCCCGGCCACTCTAAGGACCGGTACAGCACACTTTCTGTGTGTGTGTCTGTGTGTGTGTTAGCGTGTTGGGTTCCCCGGGATCGTGACAGTAGTTGTGGTTTGTGGAGGTGTGAACGGTGTTAATGAGCTATAGATACCAGAAAGTTGGAGTGCGCTAGCAACTGCACTGGAGTCAGGATCTTCTCTGAGTACTCTGAAAAAATATACAGTATATAGTGCAGACTATCTGTATATACAGGGTATACAAGATTAAAAGTATATCTGGGGATCAACTCACATGGACCAGAGCCCTATCACCCCTGGCTCTGAATTGCTCCAATGGAGAGGGATAAACCCACAGTATAGCAAAACAGGATACTCTTCTGAATCAGATGTAAAATCTAGGCAGTATAAACAAATAGAGAGGCAGGAGCCCAAATTGATTAGTATCAAACACAGTATTTATTTAAACAAAAGGTTAAAAACTCTTACTTGAAGTAGTGGGTTTGCCAGCAATAAACCCACAACTAAATAAGCAGGAATTATCTCGCCACTCCACATCTTGGTGGCCTGCCGTTCGGTAGTTTGTTCGGTTGTCGATCAGAAACATGGGAACAACCTAAGGGAACGGAATTAAACGAACGGCCAGGTGAAACAGGGGAAAACAGAAGTCGTTAATAAGGGGAAAATATGCCTCACACATGTAATGTAAGCCCCAGACATAGGGGACAACGGGGAGGGGGGAAACTGTCACAGACAGCCCAGAGCAGGCATAAGGGTACTATAGCACGGTCCATTCCGCTACACTCCCCTTTCCAGATCTTTTCTTTAACTTCCTATTTGAAGTCAAAGCAGTCATCTTAGAGAGGTATGCTATTACTCCGGAGGCATACCGCAGGTGGTTCAGAGACTTAAAAAATATTGAGAAAGACTCCCATGGAGAGTGGGCATGCTGGCTACACAGAGCCACCCTGGGTACAAGCCCATGAACTGAGCACCATGGAGGAACTGTTACAAATGGTATTACTGGAGCAGTTTAACAACGGGTAGGCTCCAGACATCCAGGAATGGGTGCGAGATCGCAACCCTACCAAGCTCACTGAAGCAGCTAGGCAGGACGATGAATACTTGGATGCCCTCTTCCACCAGAGGCCTACACTGCACATAATTTTTCCCTGATCAGCTCTACCTCCTCCGGGACCATCGATACAGCCATGAAGCGGTGTTATGCCCAACACTATACCCAGGGCCGGTGCAAGGATTTTTGCCGCCCTAGGCAAAAACAATTTTGCCGCCCCCCCCATATGTCCTGCCCACCATGTGACATCACAATGCCCCGCCCATATGCTCTGCCATATGGGCCAACGCCAGTCTTCACAAAGTGTCTTTTATCTGAAAAGACAGTGTGTTTACATTAAAAAGCCTACAGGCACAGGCTATAGACACCAGAACCACTACATTATGCTGTAGTGCTTCTGGTGACTATAGTATCCATTTAATGTGAGGTAAATTAGAGATTAGTGCCACTAATAATATATTGGATTGCCTACTTACCACCAGATGAGGACAAGAGGCTGATGATGGGCTTAGTCTGGCTCCACAGGTCTGGTGTAGAAGAGGCTCTCTGGAGACTGTTTTTAACAGTGCTCACAACAATTAACGAACAGGTAGCAGCTTAATTTTTTAGGGCCCCTTACACAGCTCAAGGTCTGGGCCCCCAGGGGGCATACGCCTACAATGCCCACCCATAAATCCAACTACATGGCCCATCCATGAGTTGGGGATGTTTTATGTCTGCAATTTGTGTAAGGGATGTAGTGTGTTTATAGGGGATGTAGTGTGTGTTTGCGTGTAAGGAATGCATTGTATGTTTCTGTGTGTGTGTGTAAGGGGTGCAAGGTTTGTTTCTGTGTATGTAATTGAATGCAGTGTGTGTCTGTAAGGGGTGCATTAATTATGTAAGAGAACGTAAGGGATGCATTGTGTGTTTCGGGTGTGTCTGTGTGTGAGTAGGAATGCATTGTATGTTTCTGTGTGTGTGTGGGGGGGGATGCATTGTGTATGTGTGTAGTGTAAAAGAGAGGGTTTGTGGGGTAGGATAGGGACTGAGAGGGGAACAGCTCTTTATTTTTTATTTTTTAAAATTCATAGTGCTCTCCCCTTTGGTCAATTATTGATTTCCCCTTCCCTTCTGTCCCTCCGTGTTCTCCCCTTCTGTCACTTAGTGCTCTCCCTTGGCCCCCTGTCCCTCTGCAGTCCCCCCTTGGTGGTCTTCTCACTCCCCCCTCCCCCCTTAGTGGTCCTCCCTCTCCCAAACCCCTTAGTGGTCCTCCCTCTCCCAAACCCCTTAGTAGACCTCCCCTACTCCCACCACCCCCTTAGTGGTAATCCCCCCCCCTTAGTGGTCCTTAACCTCCTCCCCTCTCCTTAGTAGTCCTCCCTCCTTACCCCCCTTTGGTGGTCCTTCCCTCCCCACCCCCGTTCCCCCTGTGTTCCTTCACCCCCTCCCCCAGTGGTCCTGACTCACCCCTCCCCTAGTGGTCCTTACCCTCCCCTCCCCTAGTGGTCCTTACTTCCTCCTCCCCTCCCCTAGTGGTCCTTACCCTCCCCTCCCCTAATGGTCCTTGCTCCCTCCTCCCCTCCCCTCCCGGTCCTTACCTTCCTCTCCCCTAGTGGTCCTTACTCCCCCCTCCCCTCCCCTAGTGGTCCTTAACCTCCCCTACCCTAGTGGTCCTTATCCCCCCTCCCTCCCCTAGTGGTCCTTATCCCCGCCCCCTCCCCTAGTGGTCCTTATCCCCCCTCCCTCCACTAGTGGTCCTAATCCCCCCTCCCCTAGTGGTCCTTATCCCCCCCTACCTCCCATAGTGGTCCTTATCCCCCTCCCTCCCATAGTGGTCCTTATCCCCCCCTCCCTCCCATAGGGGTCCTTATCCCCCCTCCCTCCCCTAGTGGTCCTTATCCCCCCTCCCTCCCATAGTGGTCCTTATCCCCCCTCCCTCCCATAGTGGTCCTTATCCCCCCCTCCCTCCCATAGTGGTCCTTATCCCCCCCTCCATCCCATAGTGGTCCTTATCCCCCCTCCCTCCCATAGTGGTCCTTATGCCCCCTCCCTCCCATAGTGGTCCTAATCCCCCCCTCCCCTAGTGGTCCTTATCTCCCCTACCTCCCCTAGTGGTCCTTATCCCCCCCTCCCTCCCCTAGTAGTCCTTATCCCCCCTCCCTCCCATAGTGGTCCTTATCCCCCCCTCCCTCCCATAGTGGTCCTTATCCCCCCTCCATCCCATAGTGGTCCTTATCCCCCCCTCCATCCCATAGTGGTCCTTACCCCCCTCCCTCCCCTAGTGGTCCTTATCCCCCCTCCCTCCCCTAGTGGTCCTTATCCCCCCTCCCTCCCATAGTGGTCCTTATCCCCCCTCCCTCCCATAGTGGTCCTTATCCCCCCTCCCTCCCATAGTGGTCCTTATCCCCCCTCCCTCCCATAGTGGTCCTTATCCTCCCCCTCCCTCCCATAGTGGTCCTTATCCCCCCTCCCTCCCATAGTGGTCCTTATACCCCCCCTCCCTCCCATAGTGGTCCTTATACCCCCCTCCCTCCCATAGTGGTCCTTATACCCCCCCTCCCTCCCATAGTGGTCCTTATACCCCACTCCCTCCCATAGTGGTCCTTTCCCCCCCCTCCCTCCCATAGTGGTCATTATCCCCCCTCCCTCCCATAGTGGTCCTTATACCCCCCTCCCTCCCATAGTGGTCCTTATACCCCCCTCCCTCCCATAGTGGTCCTTATACCCCACTCCCTCCCATAGTGGTCCTTTCCCCCCCTCCCTCCCATAGTGGTCCTTATCCCCCCCTCCATCCCATAGTGGTCCTTATCCCCCCCTCCCTCCCATAGTGGTCCTTATCCCCCCTCCCTCCCATAGTGGTCCTTATCCCCCCTCCCTCCCATAGTGGTCCTTTCCCCCCCTCCCTCCCATAGTGGTCCTTATCCCCCCTCCCTCCCATAGTGGTCCTTATCCCCCCTCCCTCCCATAGTGGTCCTTATACCCCCTCCCTCCCATAGTGGTCCTTATCCCCCCCTCCCTCCCATAGTGGTCCTTATCCCCCCTCCATCCCAGAGTGGTCCTTATCCCCCCCTCCCTCCCATAGTGGTCCTTATCCCCCCTCCCTCCCATAGTGGTCCTTATCCCCCCCTCCCATAGTGGTCCTTATCCCCCCTCCCTCCCCTAGTGGTCCTTATCCCCCCCTCCCTCCCCTAGTAGTCCTTATCCCCCTCCCTCCCATAGTGGTCCTTATACCTCCCCTCCCTCCCATAGTGGTCCTTATACCCCCCCTCCCTCCCATAGTGGTCCTTATACCCCCCTCCCTCCCATAGTGGTCCTTATACCCCACTCCCTCCCATAGTGGTCCTTTCCCCCCCCTCCCTCCCATAGTGGTCCTTATCCCCCCTCCCTCCCATAGTGGTCCTTATACCCCCCTCCCTCCCATAGTGGTCCTTATAACCCCCTCCCTCCCATAGTGGTCCTTATACCCCACTCCCTCCCATAGTGGTCCTTATACCCCACTCCCTCCCATAGTGGTCCTTTCCCCCCCTCCCTCCCATAGTGGTCCTTATCCCCCCTCCCTCCCATAGTGGTCCTTATCCCCCCTCCCTCCCATAGTGGTCCTTATACCCCCCTCCCTCCCATAGTGGTCATTATCCCCCCTCCCTCCCATAGTGGTCCTTATCCCCCCTCCCTCCCATAGTGGTCCTTATCCCCCCTCCCTCCCCTAGTGGTCCTTATCCCCCCTCCCTCCCCTAGAGGTCCTTATCCCCCCCTCCCTTCCATAGTGGTCCTTATCCCCCCTCCCTCCCATAGTGGTCCTTATCCCCCTCCCTCCCATAGTGGTCCTTACCCCCCTTCCATCTCATAGTGGTCCTTATTCCCCCTCCATCCCATAGTGGTCCTTATCCCCCCTCCCTCTCCTAGTGGTCCTTATCCCCCCTCCCTCCCATAGTGGTCCTTATCCCCCCTCCCTCCCATAGTGGTCCTTATCCCCCCTCCCTCCCATAGTGGTCCTTATCCCCCCTCCCTCCCATAGTGGTCCTTATACCCCCCTCCCTCCCATAGTGGTCCTTATACCCCCCTCCCTCCCATAGTGGTCCTTATACCCCCCTCCCTCCCATAGTGGTCCTTATCCCCCCCTCCCTCCCATAGTGGTCCTTATCCCCCCCCTCCCTCCCATAGTGGTCCTTATCCCCCCTCCCTCCCATAGTGGTCCTTATCCCCCCTCCCTCCCATAGTGGTCCTAATCCCCCTCCCTCCCCTAGTGATCCTTATACCCCCCCTGCCTCCCATAGTGGTCCTTATACTCCCCCCTCCCTCCCATAATGGTCCTTATACCCCCCTCCCTCCCATAATGGTCCTTATACCCCCCTCCCTCCCATAGTGGTCCTTATCCCCCCCTCCCTCCCATAGTGGTCCTTATCTCCCCTCCCTGCCATAGTGATCCTTATCCCCCCTCCCTCCCATAGTGGTCCTTATCCCCCCTCCCTCCCATAGTGGTCCTTTCCACCCCCCTCCCTCCCATAGTGGTCCTTTCCCCCCCCTCCCTCCCATAGTGGTCCTTATCCCCCCTCCCTCCCATAGTGGTCCTTATACCCCCCTCCCTCCCATAGTGGTCCTTATACCCCCCTCCCTCCCATAGTGGTCATTATCCCCCCCTCCCTCCCATAGTGGCCCTTATCCCCCCTCCCTCCCATAGTGGCCCTTATCCCCCCTCCCTCCCATAGTGGTCCTTATCCCCCCTCCCTCCCCTAGTGGTCCTTTTCCCCCCTCCCTCCCCTAGAGGTCCTTTTCCCCCTCCCTCCCCTAGTGGTCCTTATCCCCCCCTCCCTTCCATAGTGGTCCTTACCCCCCTCCCTTCCATAGTGGTCCTTACCCCCCTCCCTCCCATAGTGGTCCTTATCTCCCCTCCCTCCCATAGTGGTCCTTATCCCCCCTCCATCCCATAGTGGTCCTTATCCCCCCTCCATCCCATAGTGGTCCTTATCCCCCCTCCCTCCCATAGTGGTCCTTATACCCCCCTCCCTCCCATAGTGGTCCTTATACTCCCCCCACCCTACCATAGTGGTCCTTATCCCCCCCCCTCCCTCCCCTAGTGGTCCTTATCCCCCCTCCCTCCCCTAATGGTCCTTATCCCCCCCTCCCTCCCATAGTGGTCCTTATCCCCCCCCCATAGTGGTCCTTATCCCCCCCCATAGTGGTCCTTATCCCCCCTCCCTCCCATAGTGGTCCTTATACCCCCCTCCCTCCCATAGTGGTCCTTATCCCCCCTCCCTCCCATAGTGGTCCTTATCCCCCCTCCCTCCCATAGTGGTCCTTATCCCCCCTCCCTCCCATAGTGGTCCTAATCCCCCCTCCCTCCCATAGTGGTCCTAATCCCCCCTCCCTCCCCTAGTGGTCCTTATCCCCCCTCCCTCCCATAGTGGTCCTTATCCCCCCTCCCTCCCATAGTGGTCCTTATCCCCCCCCTATAGGCGCCGGCCCTGCCTATACCCCCGCTTCCAACCTCATAAAAATATACAATGCCATCAGTGCAAGAAATCTGAGCACACGAGATGAGGTTGCCCCCAGAACTGGTACCAGACACAATGGATTTGCCCAGGACCCCGACCAGCGAACAGAGCAGCTGTCCATTACTACCACTCAGAGGCACACTGACACACACTCTCACTGACTTGCCACACACTGAAATACACACACACACACATACATTCACTGATCTGACACACTGACAGGCACACACACTCACAGACAGACACACATTCACTGATTTGACACACTGACAGACACACACACTCACTGACAGACACACTCACTGATTTGACACACACTGACAGACATATTCATTGGCATACACATTCCCTCTCACAAGTTATAATTTAGTTTTTATCATTTTTATTGAAGTTCACCCAGCCTCCCTACCTTTAGGAGAGCTAGAGCGGATGCTTTCCCTAGGGCCATTGTACTCCTGGGCACACTGTTTAGAGATGCTGGAGTGACGTCATAACCCGCCTCTCAGTATGACTGCAGGGCACGCGAGGGAGCAGTGCTGGAATATCATGAAAAGTACAGCTGCCTCGCCAACTATGCCTCCATTCTCTCTCAGATGTCGAGCTCTTGGAGTACCTGCTGTCTGTGCTGCATGTACTCAGGGCCAGCCTTAGATCTTTAGGAGTCCTGTGCGAAAACTTTTCACAATGCCCCCGCACCCGGTAACACCCGCTCATCCATGTATCGTAAGGATGTAGTGTTTTGTATAGGGGTATTTAATTTAGATTTTAAAAAATGCACGTAGGCCCATGTGTGAATGCTAGTGTGTATTTTTGCAGTGTCACATGCACACAGTCCCACAGTTAGACATTGTAGCAGGGCCTGGGTAACTTGACTAGTTACCGCCACAGTTAATGTATCGAGAGACTCATTTCCCCCAGTGATGACACACGGTTCCAGGAGTATGACGTTTTACAATCTTTATTTTGGCACACAGCTTTTTATCCATCCAACACAACACAAACCACAGGCAGGAGGGGGCTGGGTTGCAGGTAACCATCTCCCGCTCTGGGAGATACCACTAGCACGCAGGGACCCACATGCCAACACATTACATACAGGGGGATAATCTTTGGGGCTCGGCACCCCGGGCAGGGAAGGGGTACCACAGATAAAACATATATTGTTAGATAGCCCCGGTCCCATCTTGGATCCCTGCAAATAGTGGGGATATCGGGTGTACAGAGTCCGAGATACCAGTGTCTAAAGTCTGGGACTCGAGGCTCTGTACATCTCCGGAATCAGTTCCACAGCGTGGTTTGGTCCAATGAATTCAAACTTCGCTCCCAAACCAAGCAACAGCCAATCCACTGGAAGGAGCGAAACCAATTTGCGCCAATTAGTGCTCGGGGAGGAGAGGGGTGTCGCCACCCCATCAGGCAAGCAGGCGCGAAACCCATGTGCACCAATCGACGCTCTTGGAGGAGAGGGGTTTCGCCACCCAATCAGAAGAAAGGGTGCGAAACCTGATTGCACCAATCTGCTGAGAGGCGCAAAACCAATTCACGCAAATCAGCGTTCAGGGAGGAGAGGGGGTTTGCTGCCCAATCAGGAGAAAGGACGCGAAACCCAGTTTGAATGGCTCTCCTGCTCTGATTGGTCGCTGGCTCCTTGCAGCGACCAATCAGCGCTCCCTAGGGCTCACCAACCAGGAGAATGGCGCGAACCCAGTTTGAATGGGTGCTCCTTCTCCCATTGGTCAGTAAAAACTTCCACGACGAACTGACTCACAGCCTCAGGGATTCCCTGTGTGTGCGCGTCCCTCTCTCTAGTGGATATCCCTATGCTGGTAACCACCTGAGAGAGCACTTTCCTGGGCAGCTACGAGCCTAGCCTCGTAGTTCCCAGGTAGGGGTGTAAAGAGTGATTATAGCTCTGTTGGGAGCGGGTACGATGATCCCCCGACACGGGGATCGAAGACAGTGCGCGCAGGACGGTTCTGGATGCGAATGCTCCCCCTGTTGGGCGTTCGGTGATACGAACTGGTGGCTTGTTTTCTCGTTAGCGAGGTGTGAACGTTCTAACCACACATTCTAAATGAAGTATCAAGGTGGTCCGGTGTATGGGGCTTCGTGTGCTGGTGGTTAAAAATCAACTTGCAGGATTCAATGTGAAGCCCATGGAGAAAGTGCAGCTTAGGGAATAGGGCCCTGACAGGGCTAGGAGGTGGGCTAGGGGGTGGGAGCAGTAGGGGATTGGTGGATCAGTGTTTTGGGGTTTGCTAATAGAAATGGTCGGCCGTTTTGTGATCCCTCACTCTAATTTCTTACCTAGCAGGTCAAAGTGGAGTAAGAATCATTAAGGATAATGGACCTAAGTTAAGATAGGAGTAAGGGGAGTTAGTTGATCGGTTAGTTGATTGGTTAAAAGGGTACACTGTTTGTACATGTTTTGGTAGGTTTCAAGTCCATTGGTGGCTCAGAACCTCGGTGGTGTAAGGGTATCTTGGTATACTCCTCACCAGGTGAAATTGATCAATGTTGGCACGTTACATTTTACATCATATAGTTGTTATATATTGGAAAATGTATTTTGCTGTGGGTCATTGCCTTGATGTAAATATGAGAAAGACAATACGATGTTGGGGGTGTGGCAGGTAATGACCCTTATATATAATTACATAGTTACATAGCTGAAAAGAGACTTGCGTCCATCAAGTTCAGCCTAATTGTAAATGATAAGTTATGATTATTATTATCTTTATTATCATTGAAGCTGTTGACAATTTTGACCCATACCTCTGAGTGTCAGTGTCTTATTGGGTGGGTTGGGTTCAGGTCATATATCCCTCCCCCTGCCCATATGGCGACTATGCACCTGTCATGAAAATCACAGAGAGGGGGGAAATTCACAAGGGAAAACATACATTCCAGGAGAGTACATCCTCACATAGGAATGGACAATTCGCAGTCAGGCAGCAGTCCTGCCACAGACAGATGCACACAGTTATACACTTCTCCTGTCAAATATTGCCACATGCACATAGTCCCAGGCGCATTGCTACTCGCACACAGTCAAACACACAGTTACAGTCTTTGAGTTGCATGCATACAGTCACACAGTTACATGCAGCCACATACAGTCACAGGCACACACTCAGAGGCAGTTACACACACACACAGTTACAGGCAGATAGTCTCACATGCACACTCACAGAGCTACAGACAGTCACACACACACACACACACACACACACACACACACACAGTTACAGGCAGACAGTCACACATACAGAGTTACATACAGTCACACACAGTTACAGACAGTCACACACTCACATAGTTACACACACACACTTACATGCAGATAGACACAGGTACAGGCAGACAGTCACACACACACACACACACACACAGTTGAAAAGAGACTTGCATCCATCAAATTCAGCCTTCCTCACATATATTTATTGCTGTTGATCCAAAAGAGGGCAAAACCCCCAGTCTGAAGCGCTTCCAATTTTGCAACAACTAGGAAAAATTACTTCTTGACCTCAAAATGGCAGTCCGATATCTCCTTGGATCAAGCAGCTATTACCCCACTAATTAGAAATGATATCCTTGTATGTTATGTTTTTGGAAGTATTTATCCAATTGCTGTTTAAACATATGTATGATAAAGCCACCTCTTCAGGCAGAGAATTTTGTATCCTTATAGTTCTTACTGTAAAAATGCTCCATTCCTTTTATCAATTTTGTAGCTTATCTCTGCACTTTTTCTAGTGTCATGACATCCTTCTTTAGAACAGGTGCCCAATATTGCACAGCATATTCAAAGTGGTCTTACCAGAGATTTATAAAGAGGCAAAATTATATTTTCATCCTTACTGGTCTTAGCAACTGCAGATTGACATTGCATTTTGCTGCCTAATTTGTTGTCTAAAACAATTCCC
This sequence comes from Pelobates fuscus, assembly GCF_036172605.1. Classification (NCBI taxonomy): domain Eukaryota; kingdom Metazoa; phylum Chordata; class Amphibia; order Anura; family Pelobatidae; genus Pelobates; species Pelobates fuscus. The sequence continues at coordinate 182,990,172 of NC_086321.1, read as the reverse complement.
AAATCCTTCTCGTGTGTGGTTATCCCTAATTCACTAACATTTTGGGGCATTCCTGACCCAGAAGTGCATAACTTTCACATTTTATTATTTGACAAAGTTTTGTGTCATCTGCAAACACTAAAACATGGCTTTCAATGCCTATTGCAAGATCATTTATACATATGTTAAATAGAAGCGGTCCCAAAACAGAACCCTGGGGGACATCACTTACCACTTTTGTCCAGCTTGAACATTTACCATTAATGACAACTCGTTGTAATCTAACCTTATGCTAATGTTCTACCCAAGAACAAGAATATTAATCTAGACCATTTTCTTTCAGCTTTAAGACTCACCTATTTTGAGGAACCGTATCAAATGCCTTGGCAAAATCCAAGTAGATCACATCCATTGCAACACCATAATCTATACTTCTACTTACTTCTTTATAGAATGCAATTGGGTTAGTTTGGAATGACCTGTTTCATAAAACCATGCTTAGTATTGCTAATAACAAAGTTCTTCCCAATGAATTCCTGAATATTATCCCTTAAGAGCCCTTCAAATATTTTCCCAGTCACAGAAGTTAAGCTCATAGGTCTATAATTTCCAGGCAAGGATTTTGAACCCTTTTAAAATATAGAAATTACATCTGCCTTCCTCCAATCCTCCGGTACAATTCCTGAAACGAAAGAATCTTGAAAAATTAAATACAGAGTTTCACTTATTTCCACATTTAGTTCCTTAAGTACTTGTGGGTGAATACCATCAGGTCCCGGATCTTTATTTACATTGATTTTCTTTAACTGCTGTAGCACCTTGTCTCGAGTCATCCAATCACAAGTTATCTGCAAGTTTTTTGCAGCAATCATTTGCATATCTCTTGCCATAGGATCCTCATTAAAAATACTGACGAAAAATAGTCGGCCTTTTCCTGATCTTCATTAACTAACAGACCCATCTCTGTTTCCAATGTACCTAAACTTTAATTTTTGTTTTTTTAGAATTTTTTAGAAATGTGAAAAAATTTTAGGGTTGGTTTTGCATTCTTTGGCTATCAATTTTGCATTTTCTAGTTTAGCCACTTTAAAGTAAAGTCATCCATTGCATATAAAGGGATTAATCTACCAGCTAACAAAATAAAAGAAAAAACACGTATAGAAAAGGAAAGCAGTTGGTCACCTTTGCTATCTATAATATTAGCAGAGGATTATTCAACAGTAAATGTAGTGTTAGGTGGTAGAAAACCCAACCCTGGCTAAAAATAGCCTAATATAGAAAGACAAAAGTCCAATAGTAGGTAGAAAAGACAGCAAACAATCCCTAAACACAGGGAACAGGAACAGCTACAGAGTTGTAAAAGGAGAAAAGAGTATGACAAGGATAGCAGTAAATAACTAACTACTATAGTGACAAAATCAATACTATAAGTAGAGTCTCTGTCAGAAAAGTAAATCAAGTAAGATCATCTTTAAATACTGAAGAGACAAAAATGGGGCATCCCTACTGATAAACCCTAAAACTCCTGGAAACACCTTTGAGGGTGTTCTATATAAATGCTGAATCTGAAATGGCAATCCTGTAATCCTATAATGCTACCTCAGTATCAAAAAATAGAAACAAAAATAAAAAAATGTAACCATCATGTGTCACTGCATAGTGCTGAAGTGCTCCAAAAGGGAGATGATAATGAAAAGGGCTTATGGTGTTATAGGGTAATTTTTGTTCCAACCCCAATAAACATTCTTTCTGGTCAGTTACTTTATTTGTCATTTAAAATAAATAAATAAACTAAATGCCCAGACCCTCTCACATAAGCAACAAAATACTATCTTCCTAGATTATTAGCCTTGTTTGAGGACTATTGTATAGGCTAACTGGCATTTTGTTTGATACTACCAACCCAGCACATAATGTATTCTCTAAACAATTTACAACATAAAAGCAATGTCAGTATATAGTTTATTAGACTGTGTGCATTGCTACAGTTTTAATGATATATCTAGGCAAATACAGATGTCTCTATGAATCAGTATAATGGAAAATTTCAAGTAGGTCTATTCATTTCAGAGATCTTTTATAAAACAATGAGTAACATTTACTTAGCGTTATTATCAATGTTTGTTGGATTTCTTTGCTCCTGAGACCATAGATTATTGGATTAAATAATGGTGTCACCACCGTATATAACAAGCTGAGGATCTTGTTTACGTTTGTTGACTGTCCTTTTGAAGGTACCAGATAAATAGCTAATAAAGTTCCATAGTACATTGATACCACCATGAGATGAGAACTGCAGGTGGAGAAGACTTTCTGCCGTCTTATAACTGATGATATGCTAAAGATTGTCCCAAGGATAAACATGTAGGATACAATAATAATCATAAATGGTAAAAGCACAACTATAACTGTAAGGATAAATGATTGAATTTGAACTGTGCTTGTGTCTGAACAAGAAAGTGTTATTATTGGAGAAAAGTCACACATGAAATGGTCAATATATTTAGGGTCACAGAATCTGAGATTTCCAACCCTCACTACCAGCGTAAACATGAACCCAAAACCAGCTGCCCAGCACCAGATGGCCATTTTGATACATAAACTGATGTCAATCAAAGAATTGTATCGTAATGAATTACATATTGCCAAATACCTGTCATAAGACATTACAGCCAGGAGTAGGCAATCAGTAGTTGCAAGAGATGCAAATAAATAAAACTGGATCAAGCAACCTGCTAGAGACATTTTTATAATATCATTTAGCACAAGGTGCATCATGTTGGGGGCTGTTGTAGTGGTGAAGAATATTTCTGATAAAGACAAGTTACAAAGTAAGACATACATGGGAGTGTGGAGGGAGTTACTGCTGCAAACCAATCCAAAGATCAAGATGTTTCCTGTCACTGTTATAACATAAGTAATCAGGAAAATTACAAAAATTAAATTCTTATAGTTTTGCGAAACATTGAATCCCAAGAGTATAAATTCTGTTAAAGTAGTCTGATTGTCCATGTTTATCACATGTTTAGAGTCTGGGAATGAATGCAAGCTTTTCCGGTACACCACAATTCCATTTCTGGTATACCCAAGTCTATAGAGTATGCCTAATATTGGTGTAACCGCCGAGTCAGCCACTGCACATATTACTCACTGTTCTGCAATATCTCTTATATTCTAAAAAGGGCCAACATTGAACATCCCCTCATTCAGATGGCCCTGTAAGAAAAAAATAATCTAAAAAACAAGACAAAATACGCAAATCTGTAGTTTAGTTATATATTTAAAATGAGGGATATTTTGAAATAACTAATAAAATAACAAATAGCCAATTTTTGATATTTGCTAGTATGCCAAAATAAAAATGTGACAGTGTGGCTTTGCATGCAGACCTTCATGCTCTAAGGAAATATTAAATTTCCATGCATATGTGATGTTGGTAATTTTTGCTCTTGTTTGAAATCTAAAAGTTTAGGAATTATTTTAGTTCAGTTTATTAACATTTAGAATTGCCCAGTGATTGGTGTGGATTTTGTCAACAGCCTTAATTTTGGTAAGTTGCAAAACATTGCCAGTCCTCTTGTCTTACCTAAAAGAGCAGTTCTTCTAGTTTTGTATGATCTATTTTGTTCCAAGTATCTTTCCCCGAAATATCTTATCTCTTTAAGCAGATGATTGCTTCTTTATATATTTACCATCACGTATTAAACTTCAAACAGCATTAATACAATTTATGTATACTTTTTAGATGGTGACATTTCGTAGGCTCTTTCCCTCAAGACATGTACAGAAAATCCCATTGGTGTATTTATGTTAGGAATAAACATCCAGGGATTGTTCCGCTAATTACTAACTATGATATACTTTGGGCTTTATTCATTAACAGAATTGTAGTGAATTGCAAAATTTAGTAAAAAAAATTGGCAAAGCAGACTATATGCGGATTATTTTTCCAATTCAGCTGTTTTTGCCTTATTTTTCAAATTGTTTTCAGTTCACTACCACTCAAAGATTTGTGCTTAAACCCTCCATGGTTATTCTTTGTGAATGCGTATTATACATTATACTTAAAGGGATTCTATAGTGCCAGGAAAACAAAGCCATTTTCCTGGCACTTTAGGGTTAATAGGTCCCCATCTCCCTCGCGACCCCACTCCCGTGGGGCTGAAGGGGTTAAAATCCTTGAGCCACTTACCTGAATACAGCGCTGATGTCCATCGGCGCTGGGTTAGGCTCCGTCCACGCTCCTCCTAGGGAGACCTAATACGCATGTGCAGCAATGGCCCTTTAAGAATGAAGAAATTGTGAAGTATTTAACAGCTCACTAGCTGAAATAATTGTTATTATTAAGAGGTTTTTTATTATTATTTATAAACTATATACTGTATATTTATGGGAAATTTCCACTGTGGACTTCTAGTTCCAATCCTCAAATGATTTTCTCTTAGAAAACACTGTCCATACAGATGATTCTAAGGCAAACTTGTTTGTTGAGCCTCCTTTATTTATTGTGCACTGTTAGCATTTTTGTTAAGGTTTTCTTTATATTGATTCACCTTGTCCTGGTGCCATCCCAGTGTAATTTGTTAAACCGTTTTAGAACAGTTTGACAATTTATCTCAGTCATACCAGGTGCCCATGGCTGTATAGCCTGCTCTCAGATTCTCGTGCAGGAGAATCCAGTTAATTATAGTGATCTAAGTAGGGCCATTCAGGACTGCGCTGATTGACTGTGAGTATGAACTGACCACTCTCGAACAATGAGCACAGTCTTATGACGAAATAGCAGGGCTCAATCAGACACTTATCTTAGAGAAGCGCCATCGCGATCTGGTGCGTATGTGTGGCTTTGCGCTGCACCAATTGTGTTCTTCATGTTCTATAAATGAACAGAGCACTCGGCGGTATGCGCGTTCGCGAGCTGAGCTGACTGACAGCTCAGCTGGCTGTCTATGCCCGCCCCCCTCCTACGGCAACCCTCCTAAGCCAAAAGTTTGTATGCAAACACTATTTATAGAGGTATCTCTATATATAGTGTTTGTATACAATATATATAGAAATATATATTGTATACAAACACACACATTTTAAATACATATTGTTAAACATACACACACACTATCTATCTCTATCCCTCTATATCTATTTCTCTCACTCACACTCCATCTCACTCCCTCCCTCTCTCACGTTTACATACTCACTATCTTACTCACTCTCTCACTCAATCTTACTCACTCACTCACACACTCACTCTCTGAATCTCACTCACACTCACACACTCTCACAATCACTCTGACTCTCTCTCTCAATCTCACTCTCACACACTCAATCGCTCGCTCACTCACTCACTCACTCAATCTTACTTGCACTCTCTCTCACTCACTCAATCTTACTCTCTCACTCACTCAATCTTACTCTCTCACTCAATCTCTCACTCACACTCCCAATCTCACTCACTCTCACTCTCTCACACACTCACTCTCAATTTTTAAAATACGTTTACTTACTGTTTGAAGGTAGTAGATTCTCCTGCCTCCTGCTTTCAGACTGTCAGCCCGAGCCCACGCTATGTGCAGGAGCTCGTTATCTCCCACACTCTGATTGCTCACAGGCTCCAGGTTACTACAGGAGACAGGAAGCGCGTTCACAGTGCCTCCTGTCTCCTGATAGCATGTTTGATGTCTTCACCCACGCGTGAAGACGTCAAACGTGATGAATGCGAATTAGGCATTCATGAACTCGGAAGTTATTCTGGTGGCTGTCTGAGTGACTGCCACTGGAGGAGTTCCTAGCTTCCAATGTAAACACTGTATTTTCTTAGAAAATACAGTGTTTACATGAGAAAGGCTGCAGGGAGCTATTGTTCTCACCTGAACAACCTAATTAAGTTGTTCAGGTGACCATAGTGTCTCTTTAACCATTTTCTCTTTCAAATGCATGTATATTTCTTGAAGCATTCTACTTGGTGGTATTTAAGGGTGTCTGATTGCACATGTAAGAATGTCTAAGACGGTCTGTAACAATATATTTTTGTGTGTGAGTAAGCATATTAGGTTGAATATGAGAGTATATGAATGTGTCAGAGCGTATGCTTGTATTGTATGGGTGTCTTAGAGTGTTTATTGGAGATTGATTGTAAGAGAGTTTGTGCTTAAGAAAGTGGATGGATGTGTCTGTATTTGTGTCTGTGAGCATGTTTGCAAGAGTGTCTAAATGTGTCTATAAAACAGCATCAGCATGTTTTGGTGTTTACAGTGTCTGTTTACAAAAAAAATTGTATTCGTAGAAATGCCACTTATGACATAAACAGTATCAGTGTTGCAACTGAGTGAGTAGTTCACAGGCTATTTTTTCAATTAATAAAAATGTGTGTACATTTGCCAGGGCCAGATTAAAAGCCCAGTGGGCCTGGTGCTGACAATTATGAGGGGCCCAAGTACAGAATCTTATCGACCAAAAACACTAAAACAGTCATACCTCTCGTTATGTACCTGGTGGAGATGTTGCCAAAGGGAAACTCATAGGAAGCAGCTATAAAAAAAAACCCAGATTCTCTTAAAATATGCTAATCTCTCTGTAATTCATGCTTTCATCTTTCAAGTAAATCCATACCCCCTAACAGCAGTGTCCAGTGAAGCAGGAAGTCAATGGGCGGTGTAAAAGGGTGGGCTACTGACACGGATCATGTAACCAGAACTTCCGAAAGGGACTTACATGCCCATAAAGGAGTCATGTCTGCCCAATGAATTGGAAGGCTAGCCTGGCATGAATGCATGTCAGGCTGTCTGCCAATCATACATGCTGGCCAGCAGTATCCTGAGTTTGGCATAAATGCGTCTAATGATGCGCTCCCTCCATGCTTTCTAAGGACTGTCCCCTAGCACTCGCTGGTCCACTTGTCTCCTTACCTTCTTACTAGCAGACAGAAGCTTCTGGTATACAGTCTGAGACAGAGAAAAGGTGGATGTAGTGAGCTTAGAAGAAAGGGAACATCACACACAGGAGGCTCTTGCAGGGTCTAGCAAGCTATTAACATAGCAGGGGATAAGAAAATCTTAATTAAACAGAACTTGCAATAAAGAGAGCCTAAATAGGGCTCTCTTTACAGGAAGTGTTTATGGAAGGCTGTGCAAGTCACATGCAGGGATGTGTGACTAGGGTTCATAAACAAAGGGATTTAACTCCTAAATGGCAGAGGATTGAGCAGTGAGACTGCACAAGTGTCTCAGTTTCCCAATGCAATGGCATAAATATAGGGTCGCAGCTGCGACCGGGCCCATCACTCCAGGGGGCCCGGCCGCCCTGGGAACCCTTGCAACCGGGTACCTGCCACCATGTTTTGCGGCCCCAGCCCACGCAGCAAACCGCCAAGGCCGCCGTTCAAGGGTTCCATCGGATGGCCCATGCTGTTAGGGACACCTGATGGAGATGGATTTTCAGGGGCCCGATCGCGCTGTTAAAGCACCCAGCGCTGACCGGGCACCCTGTGATGAGAACACACGCTGGGAGGAAGTGACAATCCCCATCACTCCTCCCAGCAATCACACAGAGCCCACGCAGGAGGAAGCCGAGGCGGGAGTCAGAATGGGAACTCTGACTCCCATCACCCTGAGTCACCACTGGACCCCAGGGAAAGTCACCCTCCTGCTCCTAAAAGGTAGGAAACAGGATGTAGACTTAAACATTTTGTATATGTGAGTGTGTTTGTTTGTATGTATGTGTGCATGTGTCTGTCTGTGTGCCTGTGTTTATGTGTCTGTCTGTATGTGTCTGTGTGTCTGTCTGTGTCTTTGTATGTATGTGTGTGTGTATGTGTATGTGCCTGTGTGTATGTGTCTGTCTGTCTGCATGTGTATTTTTATGTATGTGTGTCTTGTGTGTGTGTGTCTGTATGTGTGTGTCTGTATGTATGTATGTATGTGTGCCTGTCTGTTTGTATGTATCTGTGTCTGTATGTATTTGTATATCTGTATGTGTCTGTGTGTGTGTCTCTGTGTATGTGTGTGTGTCTGTCGGGGGGGTCAGAGGGGGAGAATAAGGGGAGGGGGAAATAGAAGTGGAGGCCATGGATCAGTTTTGCACCAGAGCCCCATGGATTGTGTCGCCATGTGTGTCTGTTTCCCCATGTCTCAGTGTCCCCATGTGTGTCTGTGTCCCCATGTCTCCCAGCATCCACAACTGTCTCAGTGTCCTCTAGTGTTTCAGTGTCCCCATGTGTGTGTGTGTGTCCATGTCTCAGTGTCCCCATGTGTGTCTGTGTCTCCAAGTGTCTCAGCGTCCCCAGAGGTCTCCATGTGTCCACATGTTTCTTAATGTCCTCTAGTGTCTCAGTGTCCCCATATCTCCCTGCAGCCTTTACCCCATCCCTCACTCCCCTGAGCTGTAGGCTGTCTCTGCAGGCTGGGAGCTGCTGTCTGGACTCTCTGTGCTGTGTAGCTGCTCCACAGCAGATCAGTGAGTAGAGATATACAGGTATATGCTGTAACTTCCTATCTCTGCCTCTCGCCACACACAGCGACCCCTACTGGCCGGTAATGGTATTGAGTAATCTCTGTTTATACTGAGAAAAATACTGGCATTTGGTTTGCCGGTATTACTGCAATATCTGCACCGGCCAGGCAGACTCAAATAAATACCGGCCAGGTGAACAACCCTAAGAGTAGTGTGTAAAAAAAATCAATAAAAAAATCAATGGGCCTATTCCATCAGCCCCTATGTTAATCCGGCCCTGACATTTGCCTTTTAACCCTTTAACGACATTAGGATGTGTCACTTCGTCCTAACTATACTGAGCTTCAAACCCTGCTCACACGTCAAACAGTTTTGGTGTGAGCAAGGTTAAATATCTGCATATACCATTTTTAGAGGCCCCAGACTGTCAGGTGAACTGTATGCAGCGCTGAAGGTCAACTTAAATCTCTTTAAATTCATCCAGAACATCATGTGTGGGGACCGTGTAGGGGGGACCCATTGCTCCCAATATTACCTCTTTAAATAATAAGACTCAAACATGTTTTGGTGAAAAACAGAGGGTTGCAGTGTGTGTGAGAGTTGTGTATAGTGTGGGGCAGTGTGTGCGTGAGGGGTGCAGGGTGTGTGTATTGGGGTACAGTGTGCGTGGGGGGCAGTTTGTGTGAGGGGTACAGTGTGTGGGGGCAGAGGGTGTGTGGGGGCAGTTTGTGTGAGGGGGCAGAGTGTGTGTGGGGGGGCATTGTGTGTGAGGGGTACAGTGTGTGTATGGGGGGGCAATGTGTGTGTGGAGGGGCAGTGTGTGTGGGGGTGCAGTGTGTGTTTGGGCGTTATGTGGGGGTGGGAGGGCAGATTAATAAATATATATTTTAGTTTTTTTATATAAAAAAAATAATAGTAATTTTCATATCCACCCTCCCTTCTTACCTTTACCTGGGAGAGGGACAGTTCTAATCCCTGGTGGACCGGTGGAGATCCCCTTCTGGCTGCCAGCATTACACTGCTAGCGGGCCGGAGAGGGAGATCTCCGATCTCCCCTCCGGTCCTGCAGTGCCGTCAGGGGAGAGGGAGGCACAGTTCCCGGTGCTATGAGACACAGTTCCCGGTGCTAAGAAAATATCTTGTGGCGCCCCTGTGTTCCCGTCGTGGCCCACAGGGCGCCACGGCATACAGTTTGGGAACCGAGGCCTTACACCAAAAGTTAGGGGAGGGAAAAGCAGCAATCATGCATCTTTCCACGGACCCCGGTTGGCAAGGACCTTTTTCCACTTTGACAAGAAACAAAAATTAGTACATAACGAAAGAACAACCCACAGGGAAGGTACGAAAGCTGTTAACAAGCCAGACATTTTAGGATTGCTGATGGCTTAGGGAAACTACCCTACTATATATATGATCCCACTCCTTTTCCTACTTCTGCCCTCTAACAAGACCTTCCCCTCTATCCCACTACCTACACTCTACCACACTCTCACATGTCCCTGATCTGCCTAGGCCTTGCCTGTCTCCTCAGGGTCCTGTGAGAAAGTTAGTGGGAACCTATTGCTCCGAATGTTACCCAACCCCTTTAAAGATTATGACTCAAATGTGTGTTGTTGACAAACAGACCACAGCCTATCCCAATTAACCTGGGCATCAGTCCTCGCCACTCATCCGAACCACCAAATAGCCTCAAAATTGGCTTCATGTTAACCAGGCTAACCACTAGCCAGTCTTTGGCTCAGTGGGCACATCTGTTATCAACCCATATCTTACACCAGAGGTTAGGGGAGGGAACAGCCATGAACATTCATCTTTCCACAGACCGCTGGTCCAACCCCGGTTGGCAACGATCTTTTTTTTTCGCCACTAGCCTCACTGTTCTACGCATAAAATCAGCAGGGGAGCCCCAACACCTCAGCCATGGCCTCCTCCAAAACATCCTGTAATGCCAAATTAAAAAAATCAAGATCAACCTCTGTAAGGTGGAGCCCGTTTCTCCAAAAGCTGTGCCAAATCCTGCTTATCCATGTCCCCCAGACCTCCACACCAGAACAGTGTCAAGGCCATTACCCCCAAGATGTATAATCAGAACATCCCAACAGATGTGACAACTGCACAAGTCCAGGCAACAGGTGAATCCAGTGCATGTCCTGGCACCCAAACCACCGGACCTCAGCCACTGTCGGGGACAGACCAAGGCAAATCATCCAAGGATGAACACCAGCATGCTGATGGGCCCAGAATATGTAGGAATGGCCGATCACCCTACAGAAAAAAAACAGCAGGAAATGAAATTAGCCCAGACAGGGCGAACATATGATCACAACGTTCTCGATTCCCACTTCCCTATTCAGCAAACAGTGATCTCTGAGAGACCCGGGTGCACCACCTCCATCATCACCCCTGTTCGAGAGGAATGACCACGGAATTCCTTACTTAGGATGCCCAGAGCATCCAGCGACATCTGAATAACCTCAACAAACTGAAAATGGGACAGCAAAACCGATTTGTGGTGAACCCACAAGGGGCAAAAGAAAGGTGGGTGGATTGCACGAAAATTCTGGAAACAGGTGAGGGAACAGAACACCGGTCTCGGGATCCCCCACAAGGAATCCCAAACCTACGCATGGCAGTGAAGGTTGCAAATCAAACCCCACTCCACTCCCAGACCTGCTTACTGGGGCTAACCAGATCCCCCACCTGAAGTGGCACAAAAAAGGCAAAAGCGAATGCCGAGTGGAACAACTAGAGTAGACTCTGGACAAAACCTGAAAGATGCCCAACATCAGCCCCCACAGAAAGAAGTCTGCGTAAGTCAAGAACTTTGGGATCCCTTCAACCCTGCATCTCTAGCCAGGCCATAAAGTAATTTGTAACATCCGGAACCTTGGTCAACATAAGCCAAAAACTAAGCCCAGGCAATTTACCCGAAACAGAAGATGCCGAGCAACCCGAAGCCTCCCAATACCACAGCAACTGCAACAAACCCTGAAGCCGCTCACCTTCAGACTGGAAACCACCATGCACTTGCTCAAAAGCCAACCACTCCCCCCCAAGCCTTACCATAGCGAATCCTGGTATACTCCGAGACAAACTCATGGATCTAGGCCATCACTCGGTCAGCCCAAGGCTCCACAAGTACACTGGGCACTCCTCTGCATCCCTAGGAACAGCAGTCCTGAACACCGGCCACTGTAAACGAGAAAGGGCACCTGCTGTAAATTGGCCATCCCAGGGAAGTGCACTTCCCTAAAGGTGATGTTCAAAACCGAACAACGCAGCACAAGACTCTGAAGCACTCTAACCATGGGAGGGGAAGTTGCTGTCAGGTTGTTGATGGCCAAGACCACCCGCAAATTGTCGCAGCAACCGTTTAGAGCAAAGGATATGTGTGTCAGGATTCCAAGTTGATCCAGCACACAGTACTGTGTTACACCTAGGACTAAGGATAACGTATAACCGGACCTTAGAATGGCCGGACTTAACTTCTCCAAGAATAGTAAAAATTCTTGCTGAGGTCAGGGACACAGAATCAGACACAGATATGAGGGAAAGCCAAAAGTCAAGGATACCAGATATCAGGGTCAAAACAATGCCAAAAGTCAAAACAATGCCAAAGTCAAATACCGGAAAATCAAGATCAGGAACGCACTCTCGGATAACCATATACATGAAACCACGACAGGGCACTGAGCAAGAGGAGAACTGGGCCTAAATACCCCTCCTGTGGATCTGATCGATTGTAACTGGCCTTTGACCCCAAAGGCAATTACCAGGTTTCCATTTGCATGATTGCTGCTCAGCACAAACCCTCCTGTGGAATTCATTGCTACTCGGCACAACTTTGCCTGTCAGGACAGTAATGTTGCTTGGCACAACTTTTCCTGTCAGGACAGTAAATGCCATTAACCACATTTTTATGTGTGGATGAATACGTGACAATGTGAACTTGTGGGGAACACGCAGCACCAATGTAGAGGAAGTTATCCAAGTAATGCAAGAGAGAGTCACAAGCCAACTCCTCCCGCACCACCCACTCCAGGTACGTGCTAAAACATTCGAAGTAAAAGCATGAGACCGAGCAACCCAACGGGAGGTTCAGATCCATGTAATACTCTCAAAAAATTGATCCAAAAACCTTCACTGAAACCAGCGAGCAGCAACTCCGCCGCCTTCAGATTCCTATATCTGCTTAGCAAGGAAAGCATAGCAACAACATTAACTGGTGATTTCACCCTAAGTCCTCAAAGCTTCACCCTTGCCCCTGGATTTGGCATGCTTGAAACAGCTGGATGCTGGTGGGAGCCCCCACACACAGAACATTCTTGCTTAAACTTGCAGTTCATCCACCTCTTGCAATGGCTGTCGTTAAACAGCCAACAGCAGCCCAAATAGCATGTTGTGACTGACGCGGAGGGGGAGCCTCCTGTGCCGATTCCCCTGAGAAATGACAGCAAAACCCCTTGGTGTGAGATTAGGTGGGTCATGATCGCAAGCCATAAACTAATATCCATCTGGTCCCACCCAGTGGATGGGCGATCAGCCAACTTCTGATGAAACTGCGTGTCTTAGTGCCACCAACTCAAACCCCATAAACCTGGCATGCATTCCAGACCAAGTCCTGGTAGCAGAAGAGGGACGAGCATTTCTCGTGCACTTTCTCCCCGAACACGCTGGCCAAAATGGAGAAAACCCGAATCAGCATTTGACAAAAACTAAGGTTCTCCCTGTCCTTCTCCCAGTCCTTGTCAGGCAAGGGCAAACCCTCCATGAGGAGAAGGAAAAAAAATTATATGAACTCCCTGTAGCTGAGCCTTAGTCCTAGCAGGGACTCTCCTCCACTGGTTATTCCAAGGTGTACTCAGGAACAAGTAAAGATTCTCCCAACACCTCCCAAGCAACTGGACGACAATCAGCTCTGGGGGTACAACTGCTATTAATGGAGCCACAGCTGGCCTTTTATGAGAATCCCCATGCAAGGGGTTTCCAAATACATATTGTGACAAACATTTGTCCTGGAGGAGCCAGCTTGCCAGCCACCAGCCCACAGACTATGGACCTGGTGAAATATAATGTTAAAATATCTGTGTGTGCCTGTTTGGACTTATATGGCCACAGTTTGAACTGGCACTTCGAATTACCGAACAACCGCACAAACCAGAGACCACCCGGGAGCTTGTTAACACCTATTAACAACTTGGAAAATTTCTCACCGCAGTGTTCTACTTGTTCGTCTGGGTGGCCGCAATTCCTATAGACAGCCATCTTGTTCGCATGAACGCAGGCAGCAGTGTTTGGCCATGAGTCTCCTGGAACTAAAATTGGATACAGAAACTCCCGAACATCGCTGGACTTCCAGCATCGCCTGCGTTTGTTTCTATTCAGCATAGAAGGGCACTGTTCGCTGAGATCATTCATCTGGATGAAGGGAAAAAGTTCCAGGGTAAGACAATTGACTCTGTTCGGTAGTTTGTTCGTTTTCAAACTACCGAACTAAACCGACCGCAATCCCTAATTCTCTGGAACTGTTTTGGGCATGGGACCATGCCTGTGGTTGGTCAAATACATGGCTTCCTTAAAGTTTCTGAACCCCTGAACTGATCTGGGTGATTTTTGGATATGTTGGTCACCCAGATCAGGGCTACCAGGGGATGTAACTTTTGTAGGGATATTGTGTGTTTTGTGGTACTTTTTAGAAATGTGTGTTTTTTTCTGCCTGGAGATAATTGGGTTAATACATTATCTGGCTCAATTATCTCCCAGTCAGAGGGTAGGGATTGTATGCTATGTGTGGGAGTGCTTTACATTGTAAATGTGTTACGATTGGTTTGTAAGTTTGTGTGTGTCCCTGTCCCCAACAAGTTCCATGTGGGCTTACACCTTGCTTAGGGAATTGCATAAAAGGCCAGTGTGGCACCATTAAAGATAGATTCTTTTACCCCTTCATGAAGTCTTGGCTCATGTTTGGGGGATTGGAGAACTACATTCACTCTGGGGATTGCTATAATCACTATAATCCTCTGAGTATAATCACTAGCTCTTAAAAGAGCTGTTCCTGCTACGCTCTCTGGACTAGGAGAGGTCTACCCACTGGAAGCTGGATCCTGGTCTTGGTATCAGGGTTGGTGGATGACAGTGAGTTCCCAGCCAAGCTGTCATGCTGGACGTGAGGACTACAGTGCTGATGGTGTCGGGTGGAGTGCTTGGAGCCCTCGGTGAGCACTAGGAGCATCGACTGATGGAGGCACCTGGTAGGGGTGCCAGGCGCTCCGTCACACATATTCCTGGGGAATTCCCCACTGGACCTGAGAGTAGACTGAAGCAAAGTATACACAATATAATTACATTACCTCTCAGGTCCAGGACATGTAATGTAGCCGACCGCACACGAGGCGCCTGCCAAAAACAGTTCCATGAAAATAGGCTGTGTGGTTGGTCACTTTCGGAAGTACAAAATAGCATAGAGACTGTTCGTGCGTCCGTTCGTCTGAATATCTAGTTTGGGATTTTCCTCCCCTTGAATGCCACTCGGTACTTATGGTTTTCCACGAAGATAATAGGAGGTGGAATTCTCAGCGGTCTTCGCGCCGACGAGTGGCCAATTTTAATTGCATGCACTCGACGACCGAACACCGCTGTCTCTGTTCGTGTTCCAAGATCACCGCCGCCACGTGTTCGTACATACGAACGACGACCACCCAGCCGACCGCTTGGAATGTTCATGTAGTTGAAGTTTGTGGAGGTGTGAACGGTGTTAATAGGCTGCACACTCCACATCTGGGTGGCCTGCCATTTGGTAGTTTGTTCGGTTGTCGATCAGAACCATGGGAAGAACTTAGTGGAATGGAATTAAACAAACGGCCAAACATGGGAAAGCAGGGGTCTTTAATAAGGGGAAAATATGCATCACACATGTACTGTAAGCCCCAGGCATAGGGGGCAATGGGAAGGGGGAAAACTGGCACAGACAGTCCAGAGCAGGCATAAGGGTACGAGACCGCAACCCTACCAAGCTCACTGAAGCAGCTAGGCAGGACGATGACTAATTGGATCTGCCACCAGAGGCCTACACTGCACATCATTTTTCCCTGACCAGCTCTACCTTCTCTGGGACCACCAATATAGCCATTAAATGGTGTTATGCCCAACCCTATACCCACCCGCTTCCAATCTCATAAAAATATACAATGCCATCAGTGCAAGAAAACACTCTCACTGACTTGCCACACACTGACAGACACACACTGACAGACAGACACACACACATTCACTGATATGACACACTGACAGACACACACACTCACTGACAGACACACTCACTGATTTGACACACACTGACAGACATATTCATTGGCATACACAAACACATTCTCTCACACACACACTCACAAGTTATAATTTAGTTTTTATAATTTTTATTTAAGTTCCCCCAGCCTCCCTATCTTTAGGAGAGCAAGAGTGGATGCTTTCCCTGGGGCCAGTGTACTCCTGGGCACACTGTTTAGAGATGCTGGAGTGACGTCATAACCCGCCTCTCAGTATGACTGCAGGGCACGCGAGGGAGCAGTGCTGAAATATCATGAAGAGTACAGCTGCCTCGCCAACTATGCCTCCATTCTCTCTCAGATGTCCAGCTCCTGGAGTACTTGCTGCCTGTGCTGCACGTACCCAGGGCCAGCCTTAGATCTTTAGGCGCACTGTGAGAAAACTTTTCACAATGCACCCGAACCCGGCACCCGCTCATTCATGTATCGTAAGCATGTAGTGTTGTTGTATAGGGGTATTTAATTTAGATTTTAAAAAATGCATGTAGGCCCATGTGTGAATGCTAGTGTGTATTTTTGCAGTGTCACATGCACACAGTCCCAGGTTAGACATTGTAGCGGGGCCTGGGTAACTTGACTGGTTACCACCGCTATTAATGTATTAAGAGATCCATTTCCCCCAGTGACGACACACGGTTCCAGGGGTATGACGTTTGACAATCTTTATTTTGGCACACAGATTTTTATGCACAGACCCCCACAGGGGGTCTCCATCCAACACAACACAAATCCCAGGCAGGAGGGGGTTGGGTTGCAGATAACCATCTCCCGCTCTGGGAGATACCACTAGCACGCAGGGACCCACATGCCAACACATTGCATAAATGGGGGTAAACTTTGGGGCTCGGCGCCACATGCAGGGAAGGGGTCCCACAGATAAAACATTTATTGTTAGATAGCCCCAGGTCCCATCTTGGATCCCTGCAAATAGTGGGGATATCGGGTGTACAGAGTCCGAGATACCAGTGTCTAAAGTCTGGGACTCGAGGCTCTGTACATCCCCGGAATCAGTTCCACAGCATTGCTTGGTTTGGTCCAGTGAATTCAAACTTTGCTCCCAAACCAAGCAAGAGCCAATCCGCTGGAAGGCGCGAAACCCATGTGCACCAATCGTCGCTCGGGGAGGAGAGGGATTTTGCCGCCCAATCAGAAGAAAGGGTGCGAAACCTGATTGCAGCAATCTGCTGAGAGGTGCGAAACTAATTTGCGCAATCAACGTTCAGGGAGGAGAGGGGGTTCGCTGCCCAATCAGGAGAAAGGACATGAAACACAGTTTGAACGGGTTCACCTGCTGTGATTGGTCACCGGCTCCTTGCAGCGACCAATCAGCGCTCCCGAGGGCTGACCAACCAAGGGAATGGCGCGAACCCAGTTTGAATGGGCGCACCTTCTCCCATTGGTCAGTAAAGACTTCCACGACCGACCGACTCACAGCCTTAGGGATTCCCTGTGTGTGCGCGTCCCTCTCTCTCGAGTGGATATCCCTACGCTGGTATCCACCTGAGAGAGCGCTTTCCTGGGCAGCTACGACCCTAGCCTCGTAGCTCCCAGGTAGGGGTGTGAAGAGTGATTATGGGGTATCTATTGAAAAATCAATAGTAATTTGCAGGACTCTGTGGAGATGGTTGCAATATAGTTTCACAAAGTAACAAAATGGTCAAATTGTATAACAAATGTTTCAGCTGTTTATATCTTTTCTTCCCATATGAGGGCAAGAAAAATGAATAAAAGTAGCTGAATGAAGATAATCTAGTAGAGGTTCCACAATATGTATCAACCAATACACTTGAAGATAAATAAATTAGGGAAAAATTGTGTGTAATCCCACTGTAGTAGAAAACGGATTGTGTCAATTATACTGTGCAGCCGACAGATTAGTTAAAATATGCACGATTTTATTTAACAATAATTAACTGTCAGAGACTAACACATTAAATATAAAAGACAATAAAAGTTCCCAACTATGGAGAGCAACTGCTGTCCGGTTTAAAATTACGAGTGTCCAAAGAGATGTAAAAATCTTTCTCACCGGCCAGATGAAATCAGATGTGGACCCCCTCGTGTTGTGGACAGACTTGCTGACAGCCGCGTGCGTTCCACTGCAGCTCCGGTTTGCGTTCCAGCTTGCTTTCCTGGGACTCAGAATAGAATGCCGCCTTACGCGTTTCGTGATCGAGGGATCACTTCATCAGAGGATGGCATTCTCGGTTTTCTCATCTATTAAATACGTTCTGGTCTAATTGTTTCGTTGTAACATTAACTCTCTCTGCTAGAGCATGTTTCATTTTAAAATCGAATTTCTACTACATAAATCCTTTGACATTCTTTATAAAATAAATACACTTAAATACTTGGCATTTCCAATAGAATAGAACAGATCACTTTGTTTTTAAATGAAGCAAATGTAGATAAAATAAAAACAGAGTGTTGGGAAAAGTGAAAATCTGGTGCTGCTATCACCTATGTGCACCACTCAACACATATACAAGTGAAATATAAAATGGTGAGAGCACTCTAAAATATTTAAAATTTACCAATACTTCATAGGGCTTATTCCTAAAAAATGAGATAAAAAGACCATAGGGTAATACAGTAAAACACTAATATTAAAACACCTCTTTTATGGTCAAACTCACATTTGTCTGAGTCACTTAAAAGCTGACTCAGACTAAACAGCAGAGAAGAGCATCTGTGTTGGTGGATGTCTGTTTAGAATTCGGGATACTTCCTTTAGTGCTACACGGTAACCACTCCAAAAGACCCAGGATGCAGGATCACTTTAAGGTTGCTTTATTTGCACATAAATAACAAATTCAATAAAAAACAGGATAAGTCCACCAAGAATATCGCCACCTGACGCGTTTCGGCGTTACAGCCTTCTTCAGAAGCGGTGATTCTGCTCTTCTCCATTCCGTTGCTTTTAAATCTAAAGTTTTGGCGCAGTTTTCTCTCCCCTCCGGTAAAACGCTTCCGCATTCGTCATCGGTACTCGACAGACCTGTTCGGCGCATCTGTTTGGCATCCTTGCGCCATGACGTCGGGACGTGGTAGTAATCCCAGGGGTTGCCGGCGGCCATCTTTGAAAGTCCGCTTGCAATACTATTTGCCAGGACTGTTCGTTCCAAAGTTCTTTTGGCAATAAATTCAATATTAAAACGTATATTTACACAAATGTTAGCATAAATAAGCAGGTTAGTTAGGTTACTTCCCTCTATATAGATGAATAAAATAGTTGGATTACACAAGTAAAATTTATATATAGTACATATTAATACCATTTCTGCTTATGATGGATATACCCCAATCCTCCTAACAGAGAAAACGGGGAAAAAAAAGGGGGGGGGGGGAGGAAGGAAAAATTCAAGAAAAGGGAGACATATCAGATAAAATATCATTAATATATTTAAAAATATTTAAAAATATGTTTAAAAAATTAAAAAATATATTAATTACAAACATTAAATACACGAGTTTATTTCAAAGTCTGCATTTAAGCCATTGGGTATCAGGGTATCTACATTAAAAATCCACCTCATCTCACTTTTACTGAGGAGGT
Source organism: Pelobates fuscus (assembly GCF_036172605.1). Taxonomy (NCBI): domain Eukaryota; kingdom Metazoa; phylum Chordata; class Amphibia; order Anura; family Pelobatidae; genus Pelobates; species Pelobates fuscus. The sequence goes on along the minus strand of NC_086321.1, from coordinate 182,970,864 downwards.
TTTCTATGTCACCTCCTCTCCAGTGAGTTTTAACTCCTTCTATTCCTATAAATTCTATTCCACTGGCATTGCCACCATGGGCTTCCAAAAAATGTTTGGATACACTGTGTTGTAAAAATTTTCGATTAATATTATAAATGTGTTCCCTAATACGGATTTTCAAAGCTCTTGACGTTTTTCCAATATATTGGTATCCGCAGGGACACGTAACCATATATATAATATTTTTGGAATTGCATGTTAAAAATGATTTTATCTTATATTCTTGTTTATTAGTGAATGAGGTGAATTTCGTAATATTCTTATTTTTATTAGTTCTTAAAGTGCACCCTCTACATGACATGCAATAATAAAACCCTTTTTCTCTTTTAAAAAACATTGACATTGGGTTATTATTATTACTATTTTCTTTGTCTAAAAAACTCGTAGTTAAAACCTACGTAATAGTTGCCATAAAGGTATGGACCAGAAATTTGGTTTAATTGAGGGAAGTACAGAAAAATCATCCCTTTTGATCAGTAATGACCTGGACTCGATTTGTTTCCAGCTTGAACGTCTTCTGATCAAAGAAATGAAATTTAAATGGGAAGTATATACCCTTGAAAAATATGTTGCCTTGCAAATAACACCAAGAGGCTTAAGATTTTATAAATCTCCCACATCCGACCAGGATAATAATGTATTTATGAATATTTGGGATAATGCATTGGAATCCTTTGGTAAACACATGATGGGAATTATTATAGATCAACGTACCCTTAACTTACATCAATTAGATGAAGAAATTAAAGATATTCAGAAAAAACTTGAACCTTTCATTGAGATGGAAGAATTCAAAGTTTTATTAACGAAAATCACTGAAAATATCAAAAATATAGAAAGAAAAGTTATAGAAACTAAAAAAAGAAAGTTTAAAAGGGATCAGGAAGACTATTCAGAAGGAAAAGTAAGACCCAGGGGGGAAAATAAAAGTTTTAAAAAATAAAATTTAAAAAAAGAAAATTTTAAGACCAAAATGCAGTTTAACAAACACAAGTTTGAAACCAAATCGAAAAATTATGGGAGAAAATATTCCATAAACCAATCCCCTGTGGCAGTTAAACAAAGGAAGTATGACAAAAAAGATGAATGGATTAAAGTTAAACCCAAAATTAATAAATATAGGAGAAATAGCTTTAAATCCACACAGTACGACCAAAAGTCCAAACCCTTCTCTCCTCCAAAAAGAGAGATCACCCTAACAAATAGATTTAAACAATTGGAACATTCTGATGGGGAGGATCCTTTTTTAGGGCAGACAATGATCAGGCCTGGAGGGAGATTAAAAATACAGACCCCGATAAAAAGAGTAAGACAAGAAGAAGAAATAGAATACAGAAAGGGGGAAAAGAGGAGGAAGGAGGAAGAAACGAGGAGAAATTAAGAGAGATAAGAATTTTTAATCTTTCTGATAAAATTTTAAATGAGACACATAAAGAAGTTTTAAATAGAGGTTTTAAATTTGTCCCCAGTTGTGATACAGATAAATTTGAAGTATTTTTTTTAGATATAAACAGGTTTTTACGTAAGTTATGTTTAAAAAAATTTTTTGATAAATTTCCTAGTAATAGCACAAATACTGTAAATATGGAAAATCAGGAATTTAAACATACAACCCTTAAGAACAAATCACATTTTTTTCCAAGCTATTTAAAGTCAGATGCAATGAAATTTTTTGAGAAATTATGTATAAAAGATTTGAGGAAGGTTAAACCAGTTAGAGATTCCTGTAAGAATCTATCGAAATTGGAAAGATTAGCCTTACAAGATTTAAAAGAAGATTCTTCCATTGTTATTAAACCTGCGGAAAAGGGGGGGGGGGGGGTTGTCATCTGGCAGAGAGACAACTATTTAAAAGAAATATACAGACAATTATCGGATTTGGAAACATATGTTGAATTAGAAAATAATCCAATGGAGGGTATGAAACAAAAATTGAGTATTTTTTTTAAATCAAGGTTTGGAACGAGGAATACTGAATAAGAAAGAGTTTGATTTTTTAAACCTCAGATTTCCACGAATTCCTGTTTTATATGTACTACCGAAGGTCCATAAAGATATGCATAACCCTCCGGGTAGACCAATTGTCTCCGGAATTGGCTCCCTTTTATCCCCCCTTTCCCAGTTTTTAGATACATTTTTACAAGATTCTGTAAAAAAACGTCCCTCATATTTAAAAGATACTATGACTTTATTACAAATTCTTAATGATTTTAAATGGGAAAAAGATTTTCTTATGGTAATGTGCGATGTGAGTAGCCTCTACACCATTATTAATCATGAGAAAGGGTGTGAGGCTACAGAACATTTTTTAAAGAAAGATACTATTTTAAAATTAGAACAAATAGAATTTTTAATGGAAGGCATTAAAATGATCCTTTTAAACAATTTCTTTTGGTTCGAGAATAAATTTTATCTACAGATTAAAGGAACAGCAATGGGGACCAGATTCGCCCCGAGTTATGCAAATCTTTTTATGGCATATTGGGAAGAATTGGAGGTATTTTCAAGATCGAATATCGGGGCGAGTCTGGTCTTCTACAAAAGATATATTGATGATATTTTTATAGTGTGGAAGGGATCAGAAGAATCACTTTTAAACTTTTAAAATAGCCTTAATGAGAATGATTGGAATATTAAATTAACTTATGAAATTAGTCCAAGCCAAATCAACTTTTTAGATCTATGCATCTATGTAGAAAATGACTAAGAGTAGAACCTTTTTTAAAACAGTAGATGTAAATAGTTTTATTGATCTTAAAAGTTGTCATTTTAAACCATGGCTTACTAACATACCAAAAGGCCAGTTTTTAAGATTGAGACGAAACTGTACAGACCTGGACCAATTTAAATGCCAATCTAAAATTTTAATTGATCAATTTGTAGAAAAAGGCTATAACTATGATTCCCTGAAAACAATATGTGCACAAATAGAAGAAGAACCAAGGATTATTATATTGGAAGGAAAAAACAAAAGTAAGGAAAATATGGAGGAAAATGAAGAAATACCCATAGTCCTTAATTTTAGTTCAAATAGTAATTCCTTACGAAAAATAATACATAAGAATTGGCATATTTTAGAAGAAGATAAAGAAATCTGTCGATATTTAAGTAACAAACCTAGGATTATATACAGGGGGGGCAAAAATTTTTAAACAGATTTTAACTACGAGTTTTTTAGACAAAGAAAATAGTAATAATAATAACCCAATGTAAATGTTTTTTAAAAGAGAAAAAGGTTTTTATTATTGCATGTCATGTAGAGGGTGCACTTTAAGAACTAATAAAAATAAGAATATTACGAAATTCACCTCATTCACTAATAAACAAGAATATAAGATAAAATCATTTTTAACATGCAATTCCAAAAATATTATATATATGGTTACGTGTCCCTGCGGATACCAATATATTGGAAAAACGTCAAGAGCTTTGAAAATCCGTATTAGGGAACACATTTATAATATTAATCGAAAATTTTTACAACACAGTGTATCCAAACATTTTTTGGAAGCCCATGGTGGCAATGCCAGTGGAATAGAATTTATAGGAATAGAAGGAGTTAAAACTCACTGGAGAGGAGGTGACATAGAAAACCTCCTCAGTAAAAGTGAGATGAGGTGGATTTTTAATGTAGATACCCTGATACCCAATGGCTTAAATGCCGACTTTGAAATAAACTTGTGTATTTAATGTTTGTAATTAATATATTTTTTAATTTTTTAAACATATTTTTAAATATTTTTAAATATATTAATGATATTTTATCTGATATGTCTCCCTTTTCTTGAATTTTTCCTTCCTCCCCCCCTTTTTCTTCCCCGTTTTCTCTGTTAGGAGGATTGGGGTATATCCATCATAAGCCGAAATGGTATTAATATGTACTATATATAAATTTTACTTGTGTAATCCAACTATTTTATTCATCTATATAGAGGGAAGTAACCTAACTAACCTGCTTATTTATGCTAACATTTGTGTAAATATATGTTTTAATATTTAATTTATTGCCAAAAGAACTTTGGAACGAACAGTCCTGGCAAATAGTATTGCAAGCGGACTTTCAAAGATGGCCGCCGGCAACCCCTGGGATTACTACCACGTCCCGACGTCATGGCGCAAGGATGCCAAACAGATGCGCCGAACAGGTCTGTCGAGTACCGATGACGAATGCGGAAGCGTTTTACCGGAGGGGAGAGAAAACGGCGCCAAAACTTTAGATTTAAAAGCAACGGAATGGAGAAGAGCAGAATCACCGCTTCTGAAGAAGGCTGTAACGCCGAAACGCGTCAGGTGGCGATATTCTTGGTGGACTTATCCTGTTTTTTATTGAATTTGTTATTTATGTGCAAATAAAGCAACCTTAAAGTGATCCTGCATCCTGGGTCTTTTGGAGTGGTTACCGTGTGGCACTAAAGGAAGTATCCCGAATTCTAAACAGACATCCACCAACACAGATGCTCTTCTCTGCTGTTTAGTCTGAGTCAGCTTTTAAGTGACTCAGACAAATGTGAGTTTGACCATAAAAGAGGTGTTTTAATATTAGTGTTTTACTGTATTACCCTATGGTCTTTTTATCTCATTTTTTAGGAATAAGCCCTATGAAGTATTGGTAAATTTTAAATATTTTAGAGTGCTCTCACCATTTTATATTTCACAAATGTAGATAAACCCATAGGTGCTTGTTAATATAAACGAAGATTTAGTTAATTGGATGTTAGCATTGCTTAAGCATATCCCATTATGAACCAAAATATAGTAATGCTTGGAAGGTTATGCATTGGAAAACAGTATAGTGCAATAAATACAAATAGAGATAATTAGAGATAAAATTGGAATTAAATATGGAAAAACAAATAAAAAATATAAATGATGAAAATAAAAAAAAAAAAATAATGAAAATGAAGATAAAGTTAAAGATAAAGAATAGTAAGAATGAGAAACTAACGAAAAATGATAATAGTAATAACAAAAATATTTATGAAAGATAATGAAAAATAAGAGATACAAATAAAAATAAACAACATAATTAAAATAAAAATACAAATGAAAATAAAAATAAAAATAAAATAATAAAAATAAAAAATCATAGTAGATATGACATGAAAAAATGAAAAATAAATGAAAAATAAAAAATAAAATAAAATAAAAAATGAAAAATAGAATATAACAAAATAGGATAAAGTAAAATAAAGTAAAATAAAATAAAATAAATAAAGTAAATAAAATAAATTAAATAAAATAAATAGATAAATCAAAATAAAAATAGAAATACATATAAAAATAAGAGGTAATAATAATAAAAAATGATAAAAATGAAAAAGAATCTTGAAACCTAAAAGATATAATGGTGGTGAAGAACTACAAGTTATAAGATAGACTAGATGTACTAGGTAGTACCTATAAGAATATAGCTGATAATCATAAAAATGGGTGATAATTATAAAAATAAGTTATAAAAATATGATATACTTAAAAAATATTGTCTAAAATTGTCTGATCGTTAAAAATGAGTGTAGTCATTACTCTAACCTAAAAGGTAATTATACATATAATTATAAAAATAAGAATACACTTGACATAGTGGCTGGTTCTCCTTTAGATAGTTTTCTGGAAGACATAAAAATTTCTCGTTATTATTCCATCTTATCACAACAGGATATGGTGATACTAAAAAGTATACATATACATATAGAGAATGATGAGACATGTTAAAGAAATGCATTCAATTCGAAATCAATATTTAGGCCTAATGGTTCCAGACTATTAAGCTTAAAAATCCATTTGGCCTCAGTTCTATCCAGGGCTTTCTCTGGATCTCCTCCTCTCCAATGTACGTTGACTTTATCAATAGCTAAAAATTTAAGACCTTCTGGATTATTCGAATGAAAATTAGAGAAATGTCTTGAGAGGTTGTGGGTGCTTAATCCTTTCTTAATATTTCGTATATGTTCACCCAACCTTGTTTTAAACTTTCTTTTGGTCCGTCCCACATAATGTCTTCCACAGGGGTATATCAAAAGATAGATGACACCACTTGAATTGCAGCTCAGAGTTGTTCTGATTTTAAAGTCCTCATCTTGTTTCATATTTTGAAATAGTTTAATTGTTGATGCTTGAGTCGGGGGTGTGAAGAGTGATTATAGCTCTGTTGGGAGCAGGTATGATGATCCCCGACACGGGGATCGAAGACAGTGCACGCAGGCCGGTTCGAGATGCAAATGCTCCCCCTGTTGAGTGCTCGGTGATACGAACCGATGGCCATCCAGGGGAAGCACGCATGGGCTAGGGGGTGGGAACAGTAGGGGATTAGTGGATCAGTGGATCAGTGTTTGGGGGTTGGCTAATATAAATGGTCGGCCATTTTGTGATCCCTCACACTAATTTCTTACCGAGCAGAGTTGGTCCCTCCCTCCCTTTGTAGCCTTTTTTCCCCGCTTGGTCACGGTGGGGTAAGGAACATTAATGATAATGGGCCTTAGTTAATATAGACGTAAGGGGAGTTAGTTGATTGGTTAAAAGGGTACACTGTTCGTACATGTTTTGGTAGGTTTCGAATCCATTGGTGTCTCAGAACCTCGGTGGTGTAGGGGTATCTGGGTATACCCCTCACCAGGTGAAATTGATCAATGTTGGCACGTTACATTTTATATCATATAGTTGTTATATATTGGAAAATGTATTTTGCCGTGGGTCATTGCCTTGATGTATATATGGGAAAGATGATACTGTCATGGTACCTGTTGTATCTGCCTCAGAGGAGGTCAGGCATCTGGCAATTGTTTATTTGGTTCTTGACTTGGCTTTCACTTATCGACTTTGCTACCTTCTCCTACCCTTGTACTCGGCTTGGCTTTCGCTTATCTGTCTTCTCGTTCCCTCGACCTCGGCTTGTCCCTGACGTTAGTCCGGCCATTCTAAGGTCCGGTATACGTACCTTTTGCTGTTTGCATTCTGCGTGTTGGATCCCTGTCACGATCCTGACATTACGACAGGGCCAATGGATCCTGCAGGTGCTAACTCTCAGGTCAGCTCTCATGACTCGAGATTTGAGGCCATGGACCATAGAATGGACCAGGTGGCTCTAGCTTTGCAGTCTCTGTTATTGTGACCTAGTACTCAGCCAGAGGAGACTCGTGCTTCCACTATCACTCCTGTAAGCACAGGGTTAGAAGTAGCCACATTGGGTGCCTCTTCTCGTGTTACTTCTCCTCTACGCTATGGCGGGTCACCAGATACTTGTCGAGGTTTTTTAAACCAGATTAGTATTCATTTTGAGCTACAACCCCGGGCCTATTCTACAGACAGGGCTAAGGTTGGATTTATAATAACCTTGCTAATTGACAAAGCACTTAGATGGGCTAATCTTCTGTGGGACAATGATAGCTATATAATTATAATGCTTTTGTTGCAGCTTTTAGGAGGACTTTTGACCCCCCCAGGAAGAAAGGCAAATGCAGCTAGGTTACTGTTACGTCTTAGGCAGCATAATAGAATCCTCGTGGATTATGCGCTAGAGTTCAGATCCTTGGCGGCAGAAGTCAAATGGAATGAACAGGCTTATATGGATGTATTTCTTAACGGGTTATCTGATGAGATTCTAGATGAGGTTGTCATCAGAGAACTCCGGAAAATTTGGAAGATTTGGTTTTATTTATTTCCCGCATAGATGAACATATGAGACAGAGACAGAATACTCGAGATAGAACCCGTAGACCCTACAGCCCTAGCTCTTCCAGAACCCATGCAAATAGGAACTACTTGGCTCACGGAGGATGAGAGACAATACCGGAGAAGGGAGGGTCTTTGTTTGTATTGTGGACTAAGAGGTCACCTGCGCCTAAATTGCCCTACCCAGCCGGGAAACGCTCGCACCTAAGTTTCTCCGGAGGACAGGCCTTGGGTGTTTCGATCTTGTCCTCTATATATGATTATAAAGACTATAGGCTTCTTATTCCTGTCTCTTTAGCTTGGGAAAAGGGAGTTATAACTACGATGGCTTTAATAGATTCTGGAGCAGCTGAGAGCTTTATAGATCAAGCCTTTGCCAATAACTATTTTCTCCCGTCTCAACTAAGAGATACACCCTTGGCCGTTGAGGCCATAGATAGTAGACCACTATCAGAGCCTGTTATATTTCGTGAGACTATACCTATTAGGTTAACCATTGGTATCCTACACGAGGAATTTATGTATCTCATGTCAATCTCCTCTCCATCATTTCCATTGGTTCTGGGGTATCCCTGGCTTAAGAAACACGACCCCATCATTGACTGGGAACAAGGGGAGATAATATCGTGGGGTCAAGGTTGTAGGGAAGGATGTTTGCAGAAAATCACACCCGTTTGCTTAGTAAACACTCCTACTACCTCTTCCCAATCTACAGACTTGCAGATACCTTCTCACTACCTGGATCTTAAGGCAGTCTTTGACAAGAGGAAGACTGTCACCTTGCCTCCTCATAGGTCTTATGACTGTACTATTAAACTCCTGCCTGGTACTATGCCTCCGAGAGGTACTGTGTATCCTCTATCCACTAAGGAGAACTTTGTGCTAGAGGAATATATAAAAGAGAATTTAGACAAAGGATTTATTAGAAGGTCTTCATCTCCGGCGGGGGCTGGATTCTTCTTTGTAGATAAAAAAGACGGCACTCTGCGGCCTTGCATAGATTATCAGGGCTTAAATAAGATAACCATTAGGAATGTATATCCCATTCCTCTGATTACCGAGATTTTCAATAGACTTAAGGGCTCCAAGATTTTTACCAAGTTGGACTTAAGGGGAGCGTATAACTTGGTAAGAATTCGGCAGGGAGACGAATGGAAAACGGCTTTCAATACCAGTTACGGCCATTATAAGTACACTGTAATGCCCTTCGGGCTATGTAATGCACCAGCTGTCTTTCAAGTCCTGATTAGGGAATTTCAACATGAATGCGTTATAGTATATCTGGATGATATACTAATACATTCTATAGACATTGAGACTCATCACAGACAAGTCAGAAGGGTGCTGCATAGACTTTTACAACATGGATTAGATTGCAAATTGAAGAAGTGTATTTTTGATCAATCTTAGATACGTTTTCTAGGTTATGTAATTTCCGGTGATGGTTTTATGATGGACCCAATTAAACTTAAATCAATTTTAGCTTGGCCTTTACCTAGGGGACTCAAGGCCATACAGAGATTTATCGGATTCTCTAATTATTATAGGCGCTTTATTAAAAGTTACTCATCTATAATAGCACTCATAACTAATATGACAAAACTGGGTGCTAATACCAAAACATGGTCTACAGAGGCTCTATCTGCTTTCAAAACGCTCAAGGAAACTTTTGCCTCGGCACCAATATTGGTTCATCTGGACACCACGTTAGCTTTTTTACTCGAGGTAGACGCCTCAGAGACAGGTATAGGGGCAGTCTTATCCCAAAGACAAGGTTTGGATAAACCATTACATCCATGTGGCTTCTTTTCTAAACAGTTGTCGGATACAGAGAGAAGGTATGACATTGGAGACAGAGAACTGTTAGCGGTCATAATGGCATTAAAGGAATGGAGACATCTGTTAGAGGGGACTTTACACCCGATTACCATTTTGACTGACCACAAGAATTTGTCCTACATAGGAGAAGCCAAGAGATTGTCCGCCAGACAAGCTCGTTGATCCTTGTTTCTTACTCATTTCAATTACTTACTCACCTACAGACCAGGTTCTAAGAATACCAAAGCAGATGCTTTGTCCCGCCAACATGAACCTGCTACAGTTACTGAAACTACTTTGTCTCCTTTCGTTCCCAAACAAAATATTATAGCCAACTCAAGTGTTAAGATACACTCACCTTTGCTTTCTGATATTGATAAAGAACAATATCTCGCTCCAGAGCAAAGTCCTGAGGGAAGGTATTATGTTCCTCCTAAATTCCAAGAAGAATTACTTCTATGCTTTCATAAAAGTAAGGTTGCTGGACACCCCGGTATACACAAGACTTATTCTCTGATTTCCAAAGACTTCTGGTGGCCTACTTTACGTAAGGATATAAGGGATTATGTCAGGGCGTGCAAAATATGTGTAAAAAATAAACAACCTCATACTCTCCCATGTGGTTTATTGCAACCCTTAGAAATACCCAAGAAACCATGGGCCAGTTTAGCTATGGACTTTATTGTCGATTTGCCAGTATTTAATAAACATACAGTTATCCTTACAGTGATCGACAGGTTTACTAAAATGGCTCATTTCATTCCTATGCCTAAATTGCCTTCTTCAACCGAATTGGCTGAGATATTTGTGAAGGACATTTTTCGCTTACATGGGATTCCTACAGAGATCGTATCTGACAGAGGTTCCCAATTTGTATCCCGGTTTTGCAAGTCCTTCTTTTCCCAGTTGGGTAGCAAGTTGAATTTCTCGTCTGCCTATCATCCCCAATCCAACGGTGCAGCTGAGCGTACCAACCAAAAGATTGAACAATATTTACGATGTTTCGTTTCTGAACACCAAGACAATTGGGTCGGTCTAATTCCTTGGGCGGAGTTTGGAGTTTGCGCACAACAATCTTGTTTGTGATTCTACTCATAATAGCCCCTTTTTTAATGAATTATGGCTTTCATCCTACCATTCTTCCGTCGGTTTCGCCTTCACAGGGTATACCGACGGTTGATGAAAATGTTGCCAATCTGAGAAAGTTGTGGGATCAGACTCGTCAAATTTTTATTCAAAGTTCCGCCGTATTCAAACTGCACGCTGATAAACGTAGAAGGGCTGCTCCTGTTTTTTACCCAGGTGATAAGGTATGGTTGAGTACCAGACACATCCGCTTGAAGGTTCCATCCATGAAGTTCGCTCTTCGCTACATAGGACCTTACAAGGTCTTAAGGAGGATCAACCCAGTTGCTTATCAACTTGCTCTTCCTCCTGCTCTACGCATCCCTAATTCTTTTCATGTCTCTTTGTTGAAACCTCTTGTTTGTAACAGATATTCCTCTTTGGTCTCTCCTCCTTCTTCAGTCCGGTTGAGGGTCAGGAAGAGTATGAAGTCAAAACCGTTCTGGATTCTCGTATTTCTCATTGGAAGTCACAATATCTCGATGACTGGAAGGGCTATGGTCCTGAGGGAAGGTCCTCGGTGGTTCATGAGGATGTCCCTGCCCCTTGTCTCCTTCTGGCATTTCATGCTCGCTTTCCATCACGCCCCGGTCCCTTCCGCCCGGTGGGCATTTCTGAGAGGGGGGGTACTGTCATGGTACCTGTTGTATCTGCCTCAGAGGAGGTCAGGCATCTGGCCGTTGTCCCTCGGGATGGGGCATGTGTACCCGATCCTTCCAGTCATTTCGTCCGTTTACACGCCGGCCGCGATAGCCCCACCTCCTTTTATGACGCGGCGCTCGATAGCCGACATTATGACTTCACGACCTGCCCAAAACTTTGAATCAGGACATTTTCGGGGCCTGGTCATCAATTAAGGAACCAAGGTATAAAAGAGACTCATTTGCAATGAGTCATTGCCCTGTCGTGGTTTTAGCTTGTCTGGTCCCTCAGTGCTCTTATTACTATTGTTTATTTGGTTCTTGACTTGGCTTTCACTTATCGACTTTGCTAACTTCTCCTACCCTTGTACTCGGCTTGGCTTTCGCTTACCTGTCTTCTCGTTCCCTCGACCTCGACTTGTCCCTGACCATTCTTTGTCTTGTCTGACGTTAGTCTGGCCATTCTAAGGTCCGGTATACGTACCTTGTGGGGATATTTATGGGATAATAATAGTAAACAGTTGAGAATTTCCCACAATTTCAATTCTCAGATCTCAAAGATCGTTATCATGTAAGTGAAATGTATTCCATATAAATAAAATCACAATTTGTTATAAAAATAGATACAATTTATTGTGACAAATTAAATAATAATACTATGTAACATGCGTGATAATAATCAATGAATATTTAGTATAACATGGTATGCAATACAATGGCAATACACATTACAATGGTTAACATAGCAATTGTCAAGACAAGATTTATGATGGGCTTCACAGAGACAAAGAAAAACTTTCTTTCACGGAGCTTGCAGCGTAAGGCCATAAAACTTTAGCTAACAGTTAGAATAACCCTTTCAATGCTGGTTAGATCTTTCTGGACATATAATATCTATTCTCATGTAATTTAAATAACATAACATTTAAACCAGCCCATTAGTCATTTCCTGGAACCATCCAATAAAAATAATCTACCGGATTCTACAAGCTGAATTTTAACTTGCCTAAACAGATATTTTATCTTATTTTAGAGCAAATCAATACACCTGGATAAAAATCACGATATGCTAACATGTGATATGTCACATTAATATATAATTTTTCTTTTCCCACCTGCAGAATGGGATGCTATAGCTATATATTCTTTAGTAACTAAGATTTCTAAATATCGAAATCTGATCGTGATTTATCCAGTCATATATCATGCTATTAGAAAATGTTAATTCATTTAGATTATTAAATCAAAACCAGTATATTTACCAGCTGAGTAGAAATTCTCATCAGATGAGTAGGTAGTCTCAGGAACTGAATGGATGTGTGATTGGTGTGTAAGAAATTCTGAGTGCCCTGGAGTGGATATCTGTCATGGATTTCTCTGCATAGCCCCCGACTGCTCACCTCTTTGCTTCCTTTGCATACCTCTCTCTTCCCTTTGTCTTAACTTTTTAAAGGGAAAATTCACTAGGTGATAGACCAATAGAAAACTGGAGGTGTGGTTACCTTCCAGATAGCAATTTAAGTATTTGGTCTATAGAGGGCAGTCTCGTCCCACTAAACATTCCTATCCAGGAAAGAGTTAACTTTTCCTGGTGGCTATTCTGACGTTATTTAGCTTATCTTTATGGTTATCTATAACTTAAGTTTTCTGTCAGTTCAAAGAGTTTCTTTGAATTTTCTTCAGACAGTGTGTCTCCAATTCCTGCTGTAATTTCTAAACTGACAGTTAGAAACTTAGTCTCACCTTTCACTTACAATGGGAATCTTGTAAAATTTAGAAAGTAAAATTAATTACTAATCTTCTCTGTCACTAATGTCTGGGTTTAGAATTATTTCTATTCCATTAGCATCTAGACAGAGAATCCATCCCCCATTCTCATTTCTTATCACTTGGTTTGTATATACAAACATTCCTAAGCTCCCAGCTCAGTAGTTAGCGTTACAGAAAGGATAGAAATCTGTGTCTTTTGTTAGCTTGAAGATAGCAAAATGGAGTCTGCTCTGTTCAGAGTGATTCTGAAACTATACATTTTTTATTTCTATCATAGCACAAAATGTCTGCCGATATAAATATCCTGACATAACCCCCCTTTAGTGCATATCATAGCCAAGATTAATTTAGTCTATGAATAAGCACTATAGAAGTTACCAGACGTATTGTGCATTCACATCATTTCTAATATAGGCCCGTGCGTGGAATAAACATTTTTGTATATTTTTGTACCTGTAAGAGTTTTTAACTTTATACTTAGTACAATCAACCATATCATTATTATCATAGCACACCCAATAACAATTTTAACATGGATGAACCAGTCAACATGAACAATAAGGTCAGTATCTAGCTCAGAGTACTTAAATGTGTCCACAGAAATGTTATCTTTTCTGATTGACATTTGGATAGTGTGGTTGGGCTTATGGTCCAGCAAGAACTTTAGATTAGGATCTAGAGGTATATCTAGATTCTGGAAGGGACCCACCATCTCAATAGCACTTTCGATGACGTCAGTGTACACTGGGTATAGTGTAACGTCACCGATGGTGATACTAGAGTCGTGGGGTACCTTGATCAGTGAGACAGGTGCTGGTAAGGCAATTACTTTATTAGTCACCTGGTCCCTGCGAAAAACACTCATGTTTTTAAGACATGTGCTTACCAACCATTTATCTTTTACTAAGATAGCATGTACTAACGCATTACTGTCGTTTTTTTGACATAGTTACTTGACATGTTTCAGAGCCATGTTTAAGGTACTCGATCCCACACAAAGCATTGGTAGAATGGTACACAAAAGGTTTTCCATCACATTGGAAATTATTGTCTTTGAATTTTTCACAGTCATTCAAAATGGGTATTGAATACCAATCTGGTATCCACGGTGGAAAAGCCAAAACATCTGGGGTTTGGACTTTTACATGGATATTTTCCTTCCATGTACCGACGTTGTAAATTGTTTTCATTTGAAAAATGTTTTTGGGAGTTACATATGGTATGGTCAATAAAACGCAAATCTCCATACGTTCCGGGTCAATTAAGAGAGGTATTGCGCTCCCCATTTCAAAGGCCAGATTTAATTGCATAGGCTCAATTGTTTCTCCATCCACATTGGCAAGCATTGCATGAACAATATCCTTGGATACAAAATACAGAGGTATGCGTCCCCCTGCCAATTCGATCATTCCAGTTTGCACTTTGTCAAGAAAAGCAGGTGTGTGGAACAATATTGGGTCATGTAGAAATAGAAGTTCACGCTTAATAAGTCATGACCTTGGCGCAACTCAGTGGATTTGGCAATTAACTCCGAATGCAAATTTGTTGTAACAACGGTGTCTTGCACAATAGTTAACACGTCTTGGAGAAGTGTTCTTTGCTGTTTTATCACCTGATGAATGTCGTTAATGTGTTGCTTTAGCGCATAGATTTCCATATCCAGCTTTTGGACAGTAATAGAGTTGGCTGCAGACTTTCCAGTTGCGACAACTGCACCGACAGTGGCACAAACTAATGCAACAATTATAGCGGTGAGGAACCTTTTGGTTCGGTTGCTCATCGAAATAGAACTGGATACAGATGGTTTCCGGGCTTGCTCCAAGATGTTTCGCACACGGTCCTGTGCTCTTTGGAGGTGCATCTGGTACCAAGGCTGTAACTCAGGAAGCTGCATCGATGAAATGTTGTATGCCTTCTCGATGGAAATCTCGGGGTCCAAGCTGACGAGCACACGTCAGGTAAGGATCCTTTTCTCTGTCAAGATGAACCTTGGTGTCTCTTGAATCAGGATGCCAGAGGATGGTCCCATCTCTGCAATCAGGTCGGTCCGTAGCTCTTGGCACAGGAGCAGTACGATCCAGAAACACGCCACATCCTTCTTGGACATTGTTACGGTTACCCTTAGGCTAGCTGAGAGCTGGACCGTTTAGTCGTCTGGATTCCTAGTTGCTGAAGAGGGGAGAGCCGAGTTCCATAGTATTCCATACGAGTCCTGTAAGTGTGGAATCATCCCACTAGCTATAGCATAGCTAGGATACCTTTTCTACCCACAAAACGAGTCAAAGCAGCGATTTGAGGGTCAAGTAAGAACTGAGGACTGGGCTGACCAGCCTGCTTTTTATTGTGGTTACATGTAAACAGGATACTCCCAGGGGGAGGCATAAAATCACCAATCACATATTGGGTACCTCCCACACATCTCCTCCCCTCAGATAAACAGTTAACCCAATTATACAGTACATATTTTCAACCAAGTTCTGGATGTACCCCGAAACCAGGGGGTACCCCTTTAAATCCTACACCGCTGTACAGGTCTTGTTCAGGGGAGCAACATATCCGAAAACCAACCCGTTCGGATGAACGGTTCAGGAGTTAGGGGTTTTCAAAGTTTTGACCGACCGCACAGACTTTCTGGCCGAAAATAGTTCCACACGTTTAGGCCTTGCGGTCGGTCTCCGTTCGTACGGGAAAACTCCACGAACCCATGGTCATCCATAGTTATCCTGGAGGTCGCTGTACTCCCCATGCGGAGAGTAATCGTCCTACCGAACGGTGGGCTGTTCGGTAGGTCCAGCACGAAGTTATGCTATCCTGGAGGTCTCAGCGGTGTTCGCCTGGGTGCGTCTCCGTTTTTAGTTCCAGACGATTGCTGGCAAACACCGCTGTTCGTACGTAAGATGGCCGCGAACACGTG
Source organism: Pelobates fuscus (assembly GCF_036172605.1). Taxonomy (NCBI): domain Eukaryota; kingdom Metazoa; phylum Chordata; class Amphibia; order Anura; family Pelobatidae; genus Pelobates; species Pelobates fuscus. Next base: position 182,954,886 of record NC_086321.1, on the reverse strand, counting down.
CAAAGTCCCGAAATGGCGGCCACCTATACGCTTACACAAAGGATTCGTGCTGAACCATACCAACGACTGCACATAAGTCAGAAAGGCGAAAATAGCATTTAAAGGTACACAGTGCAATAAGGTTTTTGTAACAGTTTTTGTAACAGACATCTTTCGACAGCAGGCGCATTAGACCTCTCCATAGGAAAGCATTGAAAATGCTTTTCAATGCTTTCCTATGGGGATTTTAGCGATGCTGGAGGTCCTCACACAGCGTGAGGACGTCCAGCGACGCTATAGCACAGAAAACCTGAGCTATAGACCAGGAAGTGCCCTCTAGTAGACAGCCACTAGTGGAGGAGTTAACCCTGCAAGGTAATTATTGCAGTTTAAAAAAACTGCAATAATTACACTTGCAGGGTTAAGGGTAGTGGGAGTTGGCACCCAGACCACTCCAATGGGCAGAAGTGGTTTGGGTGCCTGGAGTGTCCCTTTAATACTTGTGGATGAATACCATCAGGTCCCGGATCCTTATTTACATTGATTTTCTTTAACTGCTGTAGCACCTTGTCTCGAGTCATCCAATCACAAGTTATCTGCAAGTTTTTTGCAGAAATCATTTGCATATCTCTTGCTGTAGGATCCTCATTAAAAATACTGAAGAAAAATAGTTATTTAAAATGTCGGCCTTTTCCTGGTCTTCATTAACTAACAGACCCATCTCTGTTTCCAGTGCACCTAAACTTACATTTTTTGTTTTTTTCAGAATTGATGTTCTTGAAAAAATTTTAGGGTTGGTTTTGCATTCTTTGGCTATCAATTTCGCATTTTCTAGTTTAGCCACTTTAAAGTAAAGTCGTCAGTTGTATATAAAGGGGTTAATCTACCAGCTAACAAAATAAAAGAAAAACATGTATAGAAAAGGAAAGCAGTTGGTCACCTTTGCTATCTATAATATTAGCAGAGGATTATTCAACAGTAAATGTAGTGTGAGGTGGTAGATAATACCCACTGACAATTCTCACAAAAGCAGATAGGCAAATTAATCAGTTTAAACACAGAAAGTCTCCAATTTACTTACAGGTCACCGTACAATAAATAAAGACTATAGACTTTAAGACTAACTACAGTGACCTATGTTGCTTGTGGGGTCACTATGAGATTGATTTACTAGAGGCTGATGTTGTTTTGGCATCCTGTTATCTTACACTAGTTTGGTATATACTGCTGGGTAGACTTCTAACATAAGTTAAACTGCTCCATAAAAGAGTTAAATAAACAAAAAAAGTGGTCTCTTAAATCCCACCATAAGGATACAGACCTGAACCCCGTACAGATTGATTTTATAATGGAGGGTAGCCAAAGGATTCTTTTTAATAATTTCTTTTGGTTTGAAAAAATGTTTATGTGCAGACTAAGGGAACGGCCATGGGGACCAGATTTGCCCCAAGCTATGCTAATTTGTTTATGGCCCATTGGGAGGAACTCCAAGTTTTCTCCAGGGCACAGCTTGGGGCAAATCTGGACCTCTATAAACGGTATATTGATTACATTTTTATAGTATGGAGAGGAACAGAGAAGTCACTTTTAAGTTTTTTAAATAATTTAAATCAAAACGATTGGAATATTAATTTAACATGTGAAATTAGTGCCCATACGGTGAATTTCTTAGATTTGTGTATTTATATCGAAAAGAACCAGATTAAGAGTAAAACCTTTTTTTTTAAAAGTAGATGTAAATAGTTTAATTAATCTAAAAAGCTGTCACTTTAGACCGTGGTTGGCTAATATACCCAAAGGACATTTTTTAAGAATAAAACGTAACTCTACAGAGGCTCAACAATATGAAGATCAATCACAGATTCTAATTGACCAATTTGTAGAATAAGGCTATAACAGAGACTTATTAATATGCAAGAGATGAAATTGGACAGGAACCAAGAGAAAGTATTTGAAAATATAGAATAAAAGAGCAGCAAGAGGAATATATGTAACGAGTATATACCCCTACACGCAGGATCCAGCCCTAACAGATGACAGTACAGAGGAGAGATACGTCTACCGGACCTTAGAGTGGCCGGACTCGACGTAATAGGATAAGACAGAGTCAGGAACGATCCGAGGTCAAGGGCACAAAGAGACAGCGTAAACGAAAACTAGCCGGGGACTGGTACACAGGAATCAGCAAGCCGGCAAACAGTACAGAATAGGATAAAGCGAAAACGAAGTCAGAATACAAAGCCAAGGTCAAATACGGAGAAACACAACTGAACACAACAAGCACTAAAGGGAACTGTAGCAGAAACCACGATAGGGCAAGGAACTAAGGGAAAAGGGTAAGTATAAGTAGCCTTCAAACTAATGTGATTGGCTCCTGTCACTTCCACTCCCCCAACAGGTAAGTGTATGGGGTGATTGGCATGACAGGAGCCAATGGGAGCCTTTTTGCAATTTAGGCTCCCACTGTCTCTTTAAGAGCGCGCCCGAGATTCGCGGCGCGCTCTTAGCTGCAGGCGGGACACGTGACCGCTTCTCGCGGTCACTGCCCGCCCTCCTGTCAGAACAGTCGGACGAGCCGCGCGCGGCTCGTGCAGCCGCAGGACCGCGCGCGGCTTGAAGAGAGGACCGCGTCCGGCCCCCGGATAAGGTAAGTACCGCTACAGTACCCCCCCCTGAGGACACGCCCTCCGGGCGGGCAGGACCAGGCCTGGCAGGAAAACGCGAATGGAAAGAACGTACAAGGCGGGGAGCATGAACAGCGTCCGCAGAAATCCAACTGCGCTCCTCAGGCCCATAACCCTTCCAATGTACCAAGTACTGAAGCCGACCCCTAAGAAAACGAGAGTCAATAACAGCAGATACTTCGAACTCCTCATGACCCTCCACAGAGACAGGAGGGGGAGGGGGAGTATGCCGGGTATAGCGGTTGTGTACGTAAGGCTTCAACAAAGAGGTGTGAAATACATTGGGTATACGCAGATTCTTAGGCAGACCCAAGGCATAAGAAACGGGATTAACCTTATGTATAATGCGATAAGGACCAATGAAGCGGGGAGCCAATTTCATAGAAGGCACCCGGAGGCGAATATTCCGTGTGGAAAGCAAAACCCTGTCCCCCACAACATAGGAAGGAGCCGCTCTGCGATGCTTGTCAGCCTGAGCCTTCTGGCGGGCAGCAGAGTCCACCAAAGAACGCTGAACCTGCTCCCAAGTATTACGCAAACCAGCCAAATGCTCATCCAGAACTGGCATGCCCTGAGAGGAGAATGCAGCCGGAAGAACAACGGGATGCTGGCCATAGACAACGTAAAAAGGGCTTTTGCCGGAAGAATCATGAGTGGCATTATTCCGAGCAAATTCAGCCCAAGGAAGCAGGTCAGACCAATTGTCCTGATGGTGAGACACAAAACAACGGAGGTACTGCTCTAGAGACTGGTTGGCACGTTCAGCAGCTCCATTAGACTGGGGATGGTAAGCGGAAGAAATACCCATCTCCGAACAAAAGGCTTTCCAGAACCTGGAAATAAATTGGCTACCCCTATCGGATACAATAGATAAGGGAATACCATGTAATCGAAACACTTCTCTAGCGAAGATAAGAGCCAATTCCTTGGAAGTGGGCAACTTGCGAAGAGACACAAAGTGAGCCATTTTGGAAAACCGATCTACTATCATTAGGATGACTGTGTTACCATTCGAAGGGGGTAATTCAACAATAAAATCCATTGATAGATTAGACCAAGGTCTCTCGGGAACGGGCAACGGATGCAACAGCCCACAAGGAACTCTACGAGAGGTTTTCATACATGCACAAGTAGTACAAGCACTTATATAGTCAGTAACATCCTTACGTAAGGTATCCCACCAGAAATACCGAGAAACGGCTGACACTGTTTTGGAAATACCAGGATGTCCAGCAGTCTTAGTATCGTGATAAAGTGACAGAATATCCCGTCTCTCGGGAATGTCAACGAACAATTTATCATTAGGCCTCTCGCTGGGTGCCATGCCTTGTTTCGCTTGTATGGCCTGCAAGAGGGACGAGGAAATAGACAATATAGTAGTTGCTATTATCCTGTCTGGGGGAATGACAGGAGTGACATCAATCTCCTGTTTGTCAATAGTCTCGAATTGTCTGGACAGAGCGTCCGCTTTAGTGTTCCGGTCACCTGGCCTATAGGTGATTATATAATTAAAATGAGACAAGAACAGTGACCACCTAGCCTGCCTTGAAGACAATCTTTTAGCTTCGCTAAGGTAGGATAGGTTCTTATGATCTGTAAATATGAGAATAGGATCCTTAGTTCCTTCCAGCAAATGTCTCCATTCTTTGAGTGCTAAAATGATAGCAAGGAGTTCGCGATTACCCACATCATAATTCCTCTCTGCCTTGGACATTTGTTTAGAAAAGAAGCCACAAGGATGCAATGGCTTGTCAGGAGACTCTCTTTGGGATAAGACAGCACCTACCCCTATATCGGAAGCATCAACCTCAAGTATATATGGCAATGAGGGGACAGGATGCTGTAAAATAGGGGCAGAGGCGAACGTAGTCTTAAGAAAGTCAAAAGCCTGAAGTGCCTCAGTAGACCAGACACGTGTATTGCCATCCTTTTTAGTCATACGAGTTATAGGCGCTACTATAGACGAAAAACCTTTGATAAAACGTCTATAATAATTAGAGAACCCCAGAAAACGCTGGATGGCTTTCAGACCTTGCGGCAGAGGCCATTCTATGACTGCAGCGAGCTTCTGGGGATCCATCCGAAAACCCTCGGCGGAAATCAAATACCCTAAAAACTGGACCTCGGACTGGTCGAATAGACATTTTTCTAATTTGCAATAAAGACCATTAGCAAGAAGGGTCTTCAGAACTGTTGTAACATGTCTGTGATGAGCGTGAATGTCTGTAGAATATATTAAAATGTCATCCAAGTACACAATAACAAATGAGTGAATAAAATCCCTTAAGACATCATTAATAAATTCTTGGAACACTGCTGGGGCATTGCAAAGCCCAAATGGCATGACGGTATACTCATAATGACCTGACCGAGTGTTAAAGGCTGTCTTCCATTCGTGGTCCTTTTTAATACGTATCAAATTGTATGCTCCTCTAAGATCTAATTTGGTGAATACCGTAGCATGTTTGAGCCTGTCAAACAATTCTGTTATTAGAGGTATAGGGTAAGCATTTTTGATGGTGATCTTGTTAAGACCTCTATAATCAATGCAAGGTCTTAAATCACCTTCTTTCTTTGATACAAAGAAGAACCCCGCTCCAGCCGGAGAAGAGGATCTTCTAATAAATCCCTTGTCTAATGACTCTTTAATGTACTCCTCCATGACACGGTTTTCTTGAACCGATAGGGGGTACACCCTGCCCTTAGGAGGTATAGTACCAGGCAACAAATCAATAGCACAATCGTAGGGTCTGTGAGGCGGTAATTTGTCAGCCTCTCTTTTATCAAAGACAGTCTTTAAAGTTAAATACTGAGAGGGTATAGTCGTAGATAAAGGAGGAACAGTAGGAACGTTAATAGAATTCACAGGCGTGACTTCAATAGTACATGACTCATGGCAGGCTTCACTCCATGATTTTATCTGCCCTGTCTCCCAGTCAAAAATGGGATTGTGGGCACGTAACCATGGATACCCTAACACCAACTGTGAAGAGGGAGAGGTGATGACCTGGAACCGAATGGTTTCATAGTGTAGAACCCCTGTGTACATGTGTAGCGGTGCAGTCTCGTGAGTAACAACTGGAGATATCAATGGTCTACCATCTATGGCCTCAACGGCCAAGGGTATCTCCTTCTCTCTGATGGGAATATTGTTTCTCTTTACAAAACCAGAGTCTATAAAGTTCTCGGCTGCCCCAGAATCAACCAGGGCGTCTATGTTTTCAACTATACAACTCTCTCCCATATGTAAAGAAACAGGGAGAAGCAGTCGGTTAGGAGGCAATGTAGGAGACTTAGAAATCACACCCAAGGCCAGTCCCCTATAAGGTCTTAGGTGCGAGAGTTTTCCGGGAGCAGAGGACACTCCTTTACCATATGGTCTCTCTTACCACAATATAGGCAGAGTCCCTCCCTTCTCCTATGTAATTTCTCAGTATCTGAGAGTTTGGCAACCCCTAATTGCATAGGTTCCTCTTCAGGTACTTTAACACTCTCCGGTATATTAACTCTGGGTTGAATAGGTGTAACAAAACGTCTATTCCTGTTCTTAGTATAGAGCCTGTCACGAATCCTATTATCTATATCGATGAGGTAGTCAATAAGGTCCTCTAAGGCAATAGGAAGCTCCTTAGCTGCTACCTCATCCAATATAGAGTCTGATAAACCTTCCATGAAGGCCGTAGTTAACCCATTATTGGTCCAATCGACCTGTGAGGCAAGGGTACGAAACTGTATAGCGTAATCAGCCACAGACCTAGAACCCTGTTTAACCCTCATTAATGCTCTAGCGGCATTCTTAGACCTTTTCATAGTATCAAAAGTTCTGCGAAAAGCTGTTAGGAAACTGTGAAAGTTATGCACCATAGGTCCATTAGCCTCCCAAATAGGGTTTGCCCATTCAAGTGCTTTGTCGGTAAGTTGGTGCATAAAGAACCCAACTTTAGACCTCTATGTGGGAAATGAACGTGGATACATTTCAAAATGAAACTCTATTTGGTTAATGAACCCTCTGCATGTCTTAGAATCCCCTCCATACCTAGGAGGAGGCGTTAAATGTGCTGTAGCGTTAGGCATAGTCGATACTTCAGGAAGCAGGGGTGCAGGAGGGTTAGGTGCGGTTGCTGGAATGGTTCTAGCTAAGAGCGTCTGGAGAGCCTGAGCTATTTGATCCATACGGTGATCCTGCTCTACAAATCTAGCCTCATGGGTCGCCATCTGTTGAGCTAAATCTGCGGGGTCCATGGCCCTATCGTAATGTAACGAGTATATACCCCTACACGCAGGATCCAGCCCTAACAGATGACAGTACAGAGGAGAGATACGTCTACCGGACCTTAGAGTGGCCGGACTCGACGTAATAGGATAAGACAGAGTCAGGAACGATCCGAGGTCAAGGGCACAAAGAGACAGCGTAAACGAAAACTAGCCGGGGACTGGTACACAGGAATCAGCAAGCCGGCAAACAGTACAGAATAGGATAAAGCGAAAACGAAGTCAGAATACAAAGCCAAGGTCAAATACGGAGAAACACAACTGAACACAACAAGCACTAAAGGGAACTGTAGCAGAAACCACGATAGGGCAAGGAACTAAGGGAAAAGGGTAAGTATAAGTAGCCTTCAAACTAATGTGATTGGCTCCTGTCACTTCCACTCCCCCAACAGGTAAGTGTATGGGGTGATTGGCATGACAGGAGCCAATGGGAGCCTTTTTGCAATTTAGGCTCCCACTGTCTCTTTAAGAGCGCGCCCGAGATTCGCGGCGCGCTCTTAGCTGCAGGCGGGACACGTGACCGCTTCTCGCGGTCACTGCCCGCCCTCCTGTCAGAACAGTCGGACGAGCCGCGCGCGGCTCGTGCAGCCGCAGGACCGCGCGCGGCTTGAAGAGAGGACCGCGTCCGGCCCCCGGATAAGGTAAGTACCGCTACAATATAATATTATACCTGTTATTTGTAATTATAGTTCTAACAGTAGCCAACTACAGAGAATAATAAAGAGAAATTGGCATATTTTAGAAGAGGATCAAGATATTCAACAGTATTTAGGGGCGAGACCTAAAAGTCATTTTTAGAGGAGCAAGGAGTATTAAGCAAGTTTTAACTTCAAGTTTTTTAGACAAAGAAAACAATTCTCAGGTTTTAACAATGTTTAAAAGAGAAAATGTTTTTTATTATTGTGGGACGTGTAATGGTTGAACTTTAAGTAAGAAGAAACAAGAATAAGAATATTACTAAATTTACCTCATTCCATAACAAAACATCTTTTAGCATTAAACCGTTTTTAACATGCAACTCCAAAAATGTTATTTATATGATTTCTTGTCCCTGTGGGTTTCAATATATTGGGAAAACCTCTAGAACACTTAGAATTAGAATTAGGAAACATATTTATAATATTAACAGGAAATTTACCCTCCACAGTGTATCAAAACATTTTTGGAAGCCCATGGAGGGAATGCTAAGGTTATAGAATGTATGGGTATAGAAGGGTTTAAAGTGCATTGGAGTGGAGGAGAGTCTCCTTAGTAAAACCGAGATAAGGTGGATTTTTAATATGGAGTCTTTGTCCCCTCATGGTTTTAATGTAGATTTTGAAATTAATTCATGTATATAAGAAAGAGGGTTTTATAAAATGTTCTCCATGTCTCCCCATTTTTATATAACATTTTACCACTATTAATCAATTTTTATTACATTATTATTATTATTTTTATGTATTTTAATGTATTTATATTTGTATGTAATATTGTTTTTCTCCTGTACATTTGTTTTTTTTTCTGATGATATTTTCTCTATACTCTTTTTCTGAGGAGGTTTATGTTTCTGCACTTTATTAATTATAAGAACCTGGCAAATACTGGTACTTGGACTTGTATCAGACTTTTTAAAATGGCGCCCGTAATACTTCCGGGAAACGTAGCCGGAGTGATGTCATGCCGCAAAAGACGCAATGAAGACGCCGGTTGACGAAAGATGACGAAACGGAAACCGTAAGACATAGGAATTTTCAACGATGGGTGCCAAAATTTCCTGTATAAAGACAGGAACAGCGGAGATGGACGGACAGCACCACTTGAGAAAGGCACTATTGCCGAAACGCGTCGTGGTATATAAGGACATTATTCTGTAATTGTGTTTTATTTTATTTCATTTATATCAATAAAGAAGTGTTAATTTGTTCCTGTATCGCGGATTGATTACATGGACTACATCCAGAAGGATCCATTTAGACCATTACAGAAGTCCTGGGTTACAAAGTTTTATCTCCGCTAACAGCTTTAAGTTTGAGTCAGCTTTCTTAAGTGACTCAGTAATATGTGAGTTTGACCAGTTACAAATGGCTTTTTATATTTGTTTGTAACAATATTGGTCTCTTTTTTATATTTTGTTATTTTAGATACATGTTTCAGGACAGATGATATCTGTGTTGAATGGAGAAAATAATAAAAGTGACCTGACTATTGAAAACTCCTCCTATATATACACACCTGTGGCCACCTCTAAAGGGGCCTCTGAAGCTGGGGGGGGGGGGGCTGGGCAGGGTGCTTAACCCCAAAGGAATCTGGTCTGAATTCCAAATATACTGCGTACAGAGAAAGGATTGGGGGCACACCCGAGACCTGCATTTTGCATGAAATGTGCTGCCGCAGTGACCAAACTTCATACATGAAAAAAATAGTTGTGGCGCACTCAGACTACAAAAAATACAACACAAAGAAGGCTTCTAAATTGCCTATCTAAGAATAAATATGGGGATTTAGTTCCACCATATGGCCATATGATGTTTTATTTTTTTTCATCTATATGTTTACAGGTCTCCCTACACAGGTGGAGGAATTGACAGGAAACATTAAATATTAAATCTTCATGACATGGGGTGAGTGAAGTGTGGTGACCATTATTCATGCTTCCCCTGATTAACTATGGTGCACTTCTTATAAAACACTACAATAAAGAAAAATAATAAAAGTGAACATACTTAAGCAGAAGAAGCAATGGGTTTTACTTTTGCAGGAGTTTATTACAGTCATTAAAATGCTATTTGTAATTCAGAGTAATGAAACAAATGAACAGCTTTAGCACCTCAACAGTAAAGTCACAGGAGGCTGTTGCAGGCTCCAGCAGAGCAGAAGACAGTGAATTCTGAATTAAACACACTGTAGGATAATGGAAGATAAAAAAAAAGTAAATCATTTTTCAGATAGGAGGCTGTAGGGAGGCTGTGCCAGAGGAGTCTTTGCCAGAGGAGGCGCGGCTAGGACTGCATAAACAAAGTAATTTAACTCATAAATGGCAGACAATTTAGCTGTTAAACTATAGGGGCACAATCTATACAACAGAACTGCTTTAATAAGCTATATTTGTTTTGGTGCTTGGAATGTCCCTTGAATAGGCAGATTAAATGGGACAATTGTTTTTTTTTTTTTTTTTTTTACAAATAAAATATCTGTTGCTCTATTCTACATTAAAGGAGATTTATCATATTGTTGAGATGTGAAAATTGTTGCAATGAAATTAAAGCAGAATATTTTCCAAAGGAACGTTCTTGCTGCTTCTTTTGGTTTCTACGGTGATTATTGAATGTATGCAAGTGATGTGCATTCGCTTTTAAAAAATTTTGGTGGGTTGTCAGAATCCCCTAACTTCGAAATACAATATAGACAAATTATGAATCAAACAAAATGAGGAATAAATGAGACATATAGTTTAGTTCGTGATTCTGAGTTTTGTCTGCGGTAGCAAAAAGAGTTGATTGATGGTTAGGAGACAGTCACTAAATGTTGATTTTATCCACAGATCAAGTAAAATGTTACCAATAGAGGGAAACAAGGAGAAGCAGTAATACAAATCTATACTTGTATAACCCTTTTTTGCCCTGCTCCTGGCAATAAGCCGTAGTTAGCACCAGTTACACCTTCTTCTGTCGCTGACAGGGATCCTGAGCCTCCACTCAGTGCAACTTCTATTTATGGGGAACCCACCCCACTGAGTAGAGGAGTACCCTCCACTTAATAATACCTCAGATATATGAAATAAATACAGACATGGAAATACACACTGTATTGTGGTTAAAGAGATACACATATAACAGCAGAAATTAGCTCCTGGCTAATGTTAAATAATGATAAAGTCCCTGATGTAGGAATGATAAAGTCACAAGAGTCTTTAGCAGCAGGAATCCAGACAACAAACTTCTCTTAATAACATTAATAACTACATCTGAACAGTTAAACTCCTAGGTACCTGCAGGTAAATTATGTGCACAATGTTGGGGCCCTTAGGTGTAGGTAGCGCTACCCAGGTACAGTTATAAGGGAGAATCCTGAAGCAATCTCTGGAGACAGTAGCTTTGAGTGACTTCTGTAACTGCAGATATCTCCAGCAGAATGTAGTACAGCAGCAGAACAGTAATGGCAATCATTTCTCTTCCTTCTGCTGACAGGATGCAAGAGCTCATTCACACTCCTGCAGAAAGTTCCAAAATCTGCAGGGAGCGGGACATTAAATAACAAGTCTTCTAATTCTCCTAGCAGAGCAGTAGACAGTCTCTGACTTCTTGTAGTTGCAGTGCACTAGCCTTCCCCTGTTATTATATTACTGTCCCAGCAGTAATAGCCCATTGAAACAGGTAGGGGCACACTTTCTTTTAGCAGACTCAGAGAACATGGCTTCTCCCCTGTCCTAGCCCTTCCTCCTCACATGACAGGGCAAAGGGCAAAGTTCAATATCTCAAAACTTAAAGCAAAACAGTAAAATATAGCAGTCTGTTACATCCTCCCCTCTGTAGAATCCTTGCCTTCCACTGGCAAGAGCAGTCCATCTGGTTTATAACTATTTTACAAGATGGTACAATACAATCTAATATAGGGAAATTCTATCACTCAATATTTTGGTCAAAGTATATGCAATACATTGATTAACTTCTGAGAATATGTGGGTTCCCCAATGTTGTTATAGGTTAAGAATCTCGGGGCCCTCCGATTTCTTCTGCCTCTACCTAGGTTGCTCGGTGGTTGTCCACTAGTTTCTTCATCACAGGGTCCTTCACCCACACCATTGGGAAGGGATCCAGTAGACAGAGGTCCAGATCCTCATATAGAGTTAGAGTTCCTAACTGGTGAATGAGGGACAAAGCTGGGACTTTCAGGATTCAATCCAGATGAGGAGGAAGAAGGAGAAGGAGCAGAAGTAGAAGCGACCAACTGTGTTTCTGGTGCTGTCCACCAGTCTCTGTCAGGGCTGGAAGCTGTAGTTTCTTCTTTAGCATTAGTTGGTGAAGTCCCGCTGGGACCTTCTCCAGGGTTGTCTTCGGAGTCAGTTTCTAAGAGTTGCTATATGCTGGAATTCTTATTGGCTTCGCCAGTGTCCTCCTCCAAATTGGAATCCTCACCAGAAAAGGCAATAGGTAATAGGTGATTTCTATGCCAAGCTTTGATCCTACCCTCAGGCCCTTTGATTAAATACACAGGAATCCTGGGAACTTTGGAAATAACCTCAAAGAGAGTGTCTCTCCAGCGATCTGCTAATTTATGCTTCCCTGGAACTCCTAGGTTCCGCAAGAGAACTTTATCTCCAGGCTGAATGTCTTTGTAACGTACTTTGGAATAATAATCGCTTGTTATTTTCATTAATCTTGTCAGTAGCTAGCTCAGCCAATTCATGTCCTTTGTAAGCTTTCTTTTAAATTCCTAACATATTGATTATGAGAAGCATGTGTGATAAAGTGAAGGCAGAGAGGCCTTTTAACCCCAGGGGAAGTACGTGTAGTTTGTGTTGTAGGCAACACAAACCAACGTTTAGTTATGGGCCCCTGGGGTGGAGCATTTGGAGAGCAGGGTGGGCCAATGCTCCACTCCTCAGTTTATACACAACTGGGAGAAATAAGGTCCAGGCCAGAGTTCTTTGGAACTGTCTCCAACCCACTGCTCAGCGCAGATAATCAGCTGTAGCAGTGGGAATAAACCCCTCCCTGCTGGGCAGGTAAAGGGGGATTGCTGGCTTCCTCCCTGGAAGCAGGTAGGAGAGAGGCTGTTCTCTCCAGTGAGAGAGTCAAGGCTGGCTTGGAGCACTGGGAGTGCAGAAAGGGACGCAGTCAAGGCTGGCTTGGAGCACTGGAGTGCTGAGAGCGGACAAAGACACTAGGTTGGTGAAACCAATACATTTTGTTATAATTTAACCCCTGAGAGAGGGAATCTGATGTGAGTTAGTGCTCAGACGAGCTAGGCGTTTTGTTTATAGGGATTTGTGTTACATTATTGCATTTATGTTTTCATTTGCTGCTGCCTCATGTGTAAACTTACAAATTAAGTGCCTGGAATGAAGTTGCATTAAAAGACTGTGCATGTTTTGCCCTAGAGGACCGTGCTACCTGCTGACAAGGATCACAATATGGCGGAGAATGCGGTCACAGAAGCACAGTAAGGGTCTGTGGGTGTGCCAGTCATCTGGTAGTCTGCTTGAGGACTTTCATGTCAATCAAATAAGTAGCACTGTACCTTTTTAAGACTGTTACCTGCTTGGTGCTATAATGGAGGACCTGCTGAGGGCTGTGGTACAGGCAACTGCTAAACAACAAGACACCAACCGTTTACTGGCTGCACAGGTTAAGAACCTGAGGGATGCTCAGCAGGAGAATAGAGCTGCCCTTACTGAGTTTTTGAAGATTTCCCCCTTCAGGGAGCGTGGGGACAAGGGACCCCGTAACCAAGCTACTGACATCCTGCATAAGATGACAGAGGCAGTAGAAGAAGTCTTTAGCAAGCTGAAAAGCATGGAGGCAGCAAAGCGTGATGTTGAGAAACACACAGAAGAGAGAGAACAGGAATTAGAAGGCAAGAAGGATAAAACTGAGCCTGAAAGTAGTGATAATGTGGAAGAGGGTGAAAAGGCAGCTGGATCATCCAAGGACCAAAAAGCAAAATAAGAAAAGGTAGTAAAGAGTCCAGCAAAGCTAAAGGAAAAAGCGGAATTGTCAAGAGACAGTGATGGTGACACTGATGACATGCGCCAAAGTAAGAAAGGGCAGAAGAATCAGAGGGGAAATTAGACAAACTGATTAGTGAAGTTGACAAGGGTGTATTTGAGAATCAAAACATTGCAGCTTCACGTGAAAGCCTCAAACTTGCTCTGAGTGGCATCACAACAGATCAAGAGGTCTTAGAAAAAGAGTTGGAATCTAAAATATTTTCAAGCTCAGAAACTGAATCTTGCATGTTTCAAAAGAAAGCTGGAAAGACATTAGAAAACAGAACGGTACTGATAAATCTTCCCAAGGCAACAAAAGGAGAAAAAAAGACTGTGGCTGAGGCCAGCAATTTCAAGCCGGTTTGTGTAATAAAAAGTGAAGCAGAAGTCACTGATGTTCACCCAAGTGAACAAGTTAAATGCATGAAAAGCAGACTGACTTGGGGAGTCATAGAAGACAACAGCAAAAGAGCTGAGCAAAATGGAGAAAAGCAAGGCACCCCAGTTAAGTATAACAATGCGGTGCACTGTTTAGTAGCTGAGGCTACCCAAGAATGTTGACCAGCTGTTGGGCAGAGAAGTAGTGGCAAAACAAAGTCAAAATAAGAAAGGCAAAGTAGCCGCTTCTGATCTAAGCCAAAAGAGAGCGACAGTTAAAGAACCAAGCTGTGATGATAAGATGGGCATTTCCGCAGCTAGGCCAGACCAAGGCGAAAGTGACAAAGTAGGTGACATTGGCATAGCAGAATTAAATATTTCGGAGACACCTGCTACTGCCACAAGGCCTGGGTGCACTGACTACCTGGAACAGCTGCCAGATTCTGGGAACACAGTAATGGAATTAAAGGCGGGAGTCGGACTGCCTGACCGGCTGCTTGATACCGGGGCTGTCATGACCCAGCGAGAGGCCATGACTGCGTCTCTGGACACCCCCAAGGGAGCAAGGAGACCACCAGACAGCCTAGAGGAAAGCATTGCAGACATTGAGAGGTGGCCACTCAAGGCCGAGCAAGCAGAGGATACCCCTGGGGAGGAAACCAGGCAAAGGAAAGATGAGCTAAGCCGGGAGTCTGGGCCTCAGGCAGAAGAACAGCGCTCCATACACGGCCAGGCTGAGCATGATGGGATGGAGCTGGGATCGAAGGCTGCATTCATGCAGGAGGAGGGTGCTCTAGACCGCCTCCCTGGCCAACCCCCTGAGGATATAGAGATGAGACCTGTAGCATTAACCGTAGAAAGCAAGGAAGGTTCCCAGGGATTCACAGAACAGATGGAGGATGTTGTGAAGCCCTTCACGGAGGGACCTGTTCCAGTGGAGGATGAGCTGGTGACAGAACCAGGTCTTGAAGAGGTTGAGCACCCAGCAAATTCGTCTCATGAAGGAATTGGACGTATAAGTGATATAGAAAAGTTAGTTACACGCAAAGCTTTTGTAAAGTTTGCGTTTGAAAGTAACTCGGACATGGAGAGACTATCAAACCAGAAGCTGCTGTGGATGTGGAAGCAGATGATGATTCAGAGGAACTTGGCTACTAAGGAGCCACACCGTATTGATCCTCAGCCTAGATCCGCTAGCAACCAGATAAGCGGGGAAACTGGAAAGAAAGGACAAAGTCTGGGACAATATCCCTATGATGGTAGAACATACCTAAAAGTCCCATTTTGGGTATGAGACCAGACTGAGAAAAACTGCTTCAACTGCCACATGCAAGGACATATTACATATAACTGTCCTGAGAGTGAAGAGACAATACAATGTGACATAGTAATAAGGGCTCTGCATAGGATTGTATTGACTTGCATAAAGATGTTTATGGTGACTGGTGGTGGTGTTACAGCATAGCTAAAAGTGGTGATGGTGGTAGGGAAGAGTGCACAAGCACTAATTGATTCAGGGAGTGAGGCTACTTTGAAAAGTGTTCTGCTCCAGGCAGAAAAATATGATATAAGACAAGTGATTAATATTGTGTGTACACATGGTGACACCCGCACATACCCCACGGCAGAGGTAGAGCTTGTTACAGAGGTTGTAAATGGTAAATGCCTTATAGTACATGTAGCTCAAACGCAAGAGCGAATAAGTAAGGCCAGGTATCTGAGTACCTTGGACCTGGTCATAGGGTATTGGCAGGTTCCCCTGACAGAGAAAGCAAAGGGAAGGGCAGAGTTTTCTACTCCCTAGGGGTTATGGCAACATAAAATACTGCCATTCAGGTTGCATGGTGCAACGGCCCCTTTTTTGCATATGATGAATAGAATACCTTGGCCCCACAGAGAGTATGCAGCTGCCTCCCTTGGTGATGTGGTAATTCACAGGGTGGACTGGGAAGCACACCTGATAAAGGTCCAGTTAGCTGTGAATAATGTAAGGGCTGCCGGTTTGACTGATAACACTAAGTGTTATCTAGGATTAGAGGAGGCTAACTATTTGGGTTATCCTATTGGATGGGGGCTCCTTAAACTACAAGGGAGAAAGAGTTCTTTGGAACTGTCTCCAACCCACTGCTCAGCTGCAGATAATCAGCTGTAGCAGTGGGAATAACCCCCTCCCTGCTGGGCAGGTAAAGGGGGATTGCTGGCTTCCTCCCTGGGAGCAGGTAGGAGATAGGCTGTTCTCTCCAGTGAGAGAGTCAAGGCTGGCTTGGAGCACTGAGAGTGCAGAAAGGGAAGCAGTCAAGGCTGGCTTGGAGCACTGGAGTGCTGAGAGTGGACAAATACACTAGGTTGGTGAAACCAATACATTTTGTTATAGTTTGACCCCTGAGAGATAGGGAATCTGATGTGAGTTAGTGCTCAGACGAGCTAGGCTTTTTATTTATAGGGATTTGTGTTACATTATTGCATTTATGTTTTCATTTGCTGCTGCCTCATAAGTAAACTTACAAATTCAGGGTTATTGACCGTCCTCACTTCAAACTTAGCACCATAGAAATAATCATGCAACTTGTCCACAATAGCCCACTTCAGAGCAAGAAACTCCAACTTGTGTACTGGGTAGTTCTTTTCACTTCCAGTAAGACTCCGACTAATATATGCTACTGGCCTCAGGCCTTCAGGGTATGCCTGATGGAGAACCCCTCCTAGTCCTTCCAAACTTGCATCTACATGGAGAATATATGGCATATTGGGATCAGCATAAGCTAACACGGGTGCTTCAGTCATCTTTCTCTTGAGCAGTTGGAAAGCTACTTCACAATTCGGAGTCCATTTCTCTCCTATGGGTTCCCTAGAGTGGCCGGTCCGAGCCTTCCTAGAGTCCCCTTTCAGGAGGTCATGGAGGCTTCGGGCTATCTTTGAATAGCCTTCAACAAAACAACGGTAGTAGCCGCAAGATCCCAAGAATGAACGCAATTCGTCAATGTTGTTGGGCCTAGGCCAGTTGACAACTGCTTCTATTTTGGCTGTACTGGTTTCTAGTACAATTTCAGCAACCCATAGCCTAATAAAATATAACTTTTATTAATAAAGTATTAAAACGAAAAAAGCACAGGGTGGTGATACTGGGCCTATTCTGTACAGACCATGCTTTAACCCTCTGTCCCCGCATCACCTGTGCCACTATCCGACAAAAGTGACACGAGTTGATCAATATCCCTTTTATGTTCTCCTTCTCCTCCTACTATCTATTTTCGTTTCACTTAGCGACCGTGCTTTTTTCGTTTTAATACTTTATTAATAAAAGTTATATTTTATTAGGCTATTGGTTGCTGAAATTGTACTATAAATCAGTAGGCTTACTACCTAGATTTACTGTACCCTTCAGGTTTACTTGTACCTCCTCTTTTTTTTGTTATTAAATAACAGGTCTTCTAATTCTCCTAGCAGAGCAGTAGACAGTCTCTGACTTCTTGTATTTGCAGTGGACTAGCCTTCCCCTGTTATTATATTACTGTCCCAGCAGTAATATACCATTGAAACAGGTAGGGACACATTTTCTTTTAGCAAAGTCAGAGAACATGGCTTCATCCCTGTCCTCTTCTTTCTGCCATCCTAGCCCTTCCTCCTCACATGACAGGGCAAAGTTCAATATCTCAAAACTTAAAGCAAAACAGTAAAATATAGCATACTGTTAGACTTATATATGTCTATAGATAATATAAATATAGATTTTATATTGGTCATCCTATTTTTCCTTCTATTAGTTACTTTTTGTCACATGGTTCATGAACAAAATAAAGCAAAAATGCACTGGAAATATATACACAATATTTTGCAATATACTTTATACTTTTGCCAATTTCGCACTCTTTGTTTCATCTGAAATGTTTTCTGCTAATTGTTTGCATGGCTAATATTCGGCCGAACTGAAATGCAAAATGAATGAATGGAAATGTAAATTTTTTTATTTGCATCTCCAAAGCTTAAAGCCAAAAGACCACTTGAAACAAATCATAGCCACGGGCGCATCCTTATCACTCTCACCGGCGTACTCCACTCTAGGTACATCATCTCTGGGAAACCTACTTTCTTGCTTGCCTTTTTTAAAGCACCGCAACGGAGGGTAGACTCCTCCACAATGGGAGCATTCGTATTTGAATCTGCAGTAGCTCTCGTTAAAGAACCAACAAACCCCCTTGCGCTGCCCAGGCGGAAAGGGGGATGGCCAACAGGGATTCATAAACAGCAACCATAGCCTCCCGTCCAGGATGACAAAATTCAGGCCTGGACTCACTGCCAGTTTCTGGCGAAATTGCTGGTCATACTTAAACCAGCATTGACCCCCATATATCTTATACGTCCCCCAAATCAGGTCTAAGTACCAAAACAACCTTCTTCGCCTTCTCTGGAAAACTCTGCGTTAAAATGCTTGCATAAATGGCAGCTGCTTACCTTTTCCCCCATCAGACATGTCACCTCGTCGTGGTCTATCCACTGATTCCCTATCTGGGGGGACGAGGGACCGCAAATCCATACACTCACCTTTAATAATTTTGTCCCTGACGTCCAGCGACACTTGCATCCCTAATGGGCACAATTTGCAGCCTAGCAATCACGGACGCACTCCCACTGGGAGGACACCCTCAATACTCCTACCCTGGCTCAGGAACTGGGCAGGAAGGGGGTAAGGGGCAGAGCAAGGATCAACCCCAGGAAGCCTATCTTGCACTGCCCTTAGAAAACTCAGCACCTCCTGACTCTACAACCCAGGTAAACTACCCTGGAAACCCTCTGCATCTCCCCCTCCCCTGGACCCAGCCAGGGCGTCCCAGGTGCTGACGCAATACTCACGGTTGGCTGTCTGAGGATCCTGAGCAGGAACCACCGTGGCCTCCTCATCTGAACCATCAAAGAGGTGAAGTGTTCTGGGTGCCTAAGGTGTCCCTTTTTTGATTTTAACGTTTATATATTAAAACAAAAAGCAACAATAAACGAATAAGTATATAAGTAAAAACCAATATACGTAGTTGTTAGAATGGCATTAAGTTTAATGAATTCATGATAAGTAAATCTGTTTTCAACAGAGTAAATTGTAATAGTTACATAAAGAAAAAAGCTGTCATAAACGTCAATGGCTGGATAATGTCCCTAAAGGACAATCCTGTTAGTATTATATGGAATTAGATGTACTAAGGTGAGTGATTTGGATCAGATACCAATGACTTATTGTAAGGTCTAGGATTTATATTTAAATTCTACTATCTATGTACAAGTATCTCTATTACTATCGCACATTACATTTAATTTCTAATACATGCTATGTTAATTCTACTTTCACCAGTTCACATACAGGTCTACTATAAGTCTTCTATCCTATTAGATTTTCATTACTTTTGATACATTTAGATGCACATGCATGAATGAGGGAAGCAAAAACTCAGTTTTCATTCAACTTCTCACTGCAATTATTTGGTCCTTAAAAATGTAAATTTGGTTTTGATTATACTGCAGTACACTTCTTACTAAATAAACCTTCACAAACATGCTAAAAGTAATATTTTTGGAGGGGTGGTCATAATCTTTTATTTTTTGAATGTTAAAACTGATCTGCAGCTACTCTATTTTATCATAACTTTTCATGTCATTTCTGTTCCAACCCCAATATACATTCTTTCTGGTCAGTTACTTTATTTGTCCTTTATAAAAAAATAAAAATAAACCTAATGCCCAGACCCTCTCACATAAGCAACAAAATACTATCTTCCTAGATTATTAGCCTTGTTTGAGGACTATTGTATAGGCCAACTGGCATTTTGTGTGTGCTAAAGATAAAGATACTACCAACCCGGCACATAATGTAAACAACTTACAACATAAAAAACAATGTCAGTTTATAGTTTATTAGACTGTGTGCATTGCTACAGTTTTGATGAAATATTTAGGTAAAGACAGATGTCTCTATAAATCAGTATAATGGAAAGTTTCAAGTAGGTTTATTCATTTCAGAGATCTTTTATAAAACAACGAGTAACATTTACTTAGTGTTATTATCAATGTTTGTTGGATTTCTTTGCTCCTGAGACCATAGATTATGGGATTAAATAATGGTGTCACCACCGTATATAACAAGCTGAAGATCTTGTTTACGTTTGTTGACTGTCCTTTTGAAGGTGCCAGATAAATAGCTAATAAAGTTCCATAGTACATGGATACCACCATGAGATGAGAACTGCAGGTGGAGAAGACTTTCTGCCGTCTTATAACTGATGATATGCTAAAGATTGTCCCAAGTATAAACATGTAGGATACAATAATAATCATAAATGGTAAAAGCACAACTATAACTGTAAGGATAAATGATTGAATTTGAACTGTGCTTGTGTCTGAACAAGAAAGTGTTATTATTGGAGAAAAGTCACACATGAAATGGTCAATATATTTAGGGCCACAGAATCTGAGATTTCCAACCCTCACTACCAGCGTAAACATGAACCCAAAACCAGCTGCCCAGCACCAGATGGCCATTTTGATACATAAACTGATGTCAATCAAAGAATTGTATCGTAATGAATTACATATAGCCAAATACCTGTCATAAGACATTACAGCCAGGAGTAGGCAATCAGTAGTTGCAAGAGATGCAAATAGATACAACTGGATCAAGCAACCTGCTAGAGACATTTTTTTAATATCATTTAGCACGAGGTGCATCATGTTGGGGGCTGTTGTAGTGGTGAAGAATATTTCTGATAAAGACAAGTTACAAAGTAAGACATACATGGGAGTGTGGAGGGAGTTACTGCTGCAAACCAATCCAAAGATCAAGATGTTTCCTGTCACTGTTATAACATAAGTAATCAGGAAAATTACAAAAATTAAATTCTTATAGTTTTGCGAAACATTGAATCCCAAGAGTATAAATTCTGTTAAAGTAGACTGATTGTCCATGTTTATCACATGTTTAGAGTCTGGGAATGAATGCAAGCTTTTCTGGTTACACCACAATTCCATTTCTGGTATACCCAAGTCTATAGACTCTGCCAAATATTGGTGTAACCGCCGAGTCAGCCACTGCACATATTACTCACTGTTCTGCAACATCTCTTATATTCTAAACAGGACCAACATTGTACATCCCCTCATTCAGATGGCCCTGTAAGAAAAAAATAATCTAAAAAACAAGACAAAATACGCAAATCTATAGTTTAGTTATATATTTAAAATGAGGGATATTTTGAAATCACTAATAAAATAACAAATAGCCAATTTTTGATATTTGCTAGTATGCCAAAATAAAAATGTGACAGTGTGGCTTTGCATGCAGATCTTCATGCTCTAAGGAAATATTTAAATTTCCATGCATATGTGATGTTGGTAATTTTTGCTCTTGTTTGAAATCTAAAAGTTTAGGAATTATTTTAGTTCAGTTTATTAACATTTAGAATTTCCCAGTGATTGGTGTGCATTTTGTCAACAGCATTCATTTTGGTAAGTTGCAAAACATTGCCAGTCCTCTTGTCTTACCTAAAAGAGCAGTTCTTCTAGTTTTACATGATCTATTTTGTTCCAAGTATCTTTCCCTGAAATATCTTATCTCTTTAAGCAGATGATTGCTTCTTTATATATTTACCATCACGTATTAAACATCAAACAGCATTAATACAATTTATGTATACTTTTTAGATGGTGACATTTCGTAGGCTCTTTCCCTCAAGACATGCACAGAAAATCCCATTGGTGTATTTATGTTAGGAATAAACATCCAGGGATTGTTCCGCTAATTACTAACCATGATATACTTTGGGCTTTATTCATTAACAGAATTGTAGTGAATTGCAACATTTTGTAAAAAATTGGCAACGCAGACTATATGCGGATTATTTTTCCAATTCAGCTGTTTTTGCCTTATTTTTCAAATTGTTTTCAGTTCACTACCACTCAAAGATTTGTGCTTAAACCCTCCATGGTTATTCTTTGTGAGTGCATATTATACATTATAGTAAAAACCAAAGAAAAGAAAATGTTACTTGCGCTTTTTCCTTAATCCCTATGTATATTTAGACAAATGGAGGTCATTTAGTTGCTCCAATGGCCATTGGAGGGATGCCCGCCTGCCAACGTCAAGGCAGACCCCCCTAAGCGGGTCCTAACACTGACCCTTCAGCCTGCTTCCTTGAGCTTCTGGCAAAGATATCTCTAATGAGACAGAAAGGGGTATTTTTTATATACACCCCTTTACTTATTACCCTTAATAGGGAACACATGGGATTGGTAGCAGCATTGTAACCAGGCTGTGTGATACAAAGTAAATACAAATACAAAAAGAGAAGTCCTGCGCTTAAGCAGCAAGGACTACAACACACATCAGCCCCAATATATAGTAAAAACCAAAGAAAAGAAAATGTTACTTGCGCTTTTTCCTTAATCCCTATGTATATTTAGACAAATGGAGGTCATTTAGTTGCTCCAATGGCCATTGGAGGGATGCCCGCCTGCCAACGTCAAGGCAGACCCCCCTAAGCAGGTCCTAACACTGACCCTTCAGCCTGCTTCCTTGAGCTTCTGGCAAAGATATCTCTAATGAGACAGAAAGGGGTATTTTTTATATACACCCCTTTACTTATTACCCTTAATAGGGAACACATGGGATGGGTAGCAGCATTGTAACCAGGCTGTGTGATACAAAGTAAATACAAATACAAAAAGAGAAGTCCTGCGCTTAAGCAGCAAGGACTACAACACACATCAGCCCCAATATATAGTAAAAACCAAAGAAAAGAAAATGTTACTTGCGCTTTTTCCTTAATCCCTATGTATATTTAGACAAATGGAGGTCATTTAGTTGCTCCAATGGCCATTGGAGGGATGCCCGCCTGCCAACGTCAAGGCAGACCCCCCTAAGCGGGTCCTAACACTGACCCTTCAGCCTGCTTCCTTGAGCTTCTGGCAAAGATATCTCTAATGAGACAGAAAGGGGTATTTTTTATATACACCCCTTTACTTATTACCCTTAATAGGGAACACATGGGATGGGTAGCAGCATTGTAACCATGCTGTGTGATACAAAGTAAATACAAATACAAAAAGAGAAGTCCTGCGCTTAAGCAGCAAGGACTACAACACACATCAGCCCCAATATATAGTAAAAACCAAAGAAAAGAAAATGTTACTTGCGCTTTTTCCTTAATCCCTATGTATATTTAGACAAATGGAGGTCATTTAGTTGCTCCAATGGCCATTGGAGGGATGCCCGCCTGCCAACGTCAAGGCAGACCCCCCTAAGCGGGTCCTAACACTGACCCTTCAGCCTGCTTCCTTGAGCTTCTGGCAAAGATATCTCTAATGAGACAGAAAGGGGTATTTTTTATATACACCCCTTTACTTATTACCCTTAATAGGGAACACATGGGATGGGTAGCAGCATTGTAACCAGGCTGTGTGATACAAAGTAAATACAAATACAAAAAGAGAAGTCCTGCGCTTAAGCAGCAAGGACTACAACACACATCAGCCCCAATATATAGTAAAAACCAAAGAAAAGAAAATGTTACTTGCGCTTTATACATTATACTTAAAGGGATTCTATAGTGCCAGGAAAACAAAGCCATTTTCCTGGCAC
Source organism: Pelobates fuscus (assembly GCF_036172605.1). NCBI lineage: Eukaryota > Metazoa > Chordata > Amphibia > Anura > Pelobatidae > Pelobates > Pelobates fuscus. The sequence goes on along the minus strand of NC_086321.1, from coordinate 182,931,263 downwards.
ATTAGGGTTAATAGGTCCCCATCTCCCTCGCGACCCCACTCCCGTGGGGCTGAAGGGGTTAAAATCCTTGAGCCACTTACCTGAATACAGCGCTGATGTCCATCGGCGCTGGGTTAGGCTCCGTCCACGCTCCTCCTAGGGAGACCTAATGCGCATGTGCGGCAATGGCCCTTTAAGAATGAAGAAATTGTGAAGTATTTAACAGCTCACTAGCTGAAATAATGGTTATTATTAAGAGGTTTTTTTATTATTATTTATAAACTATATACTGTATATTTATGGTAAATTTCCACTGTGGACTTCTAGTTCCAATCCTCAAATGATTTTCTCTTAGAAAACACTGTCCATACAGATGATTCTAAGGCAGACTTGTTTGTTGAGCCTTCATTTATTGTGCACTGTTAGCATTTTTGTTAAGGTTTTCTTTATATTGATTCACCTTGTCCTGGTGCCATCCCAGTGTAATTTGTTAAACCATTTTAGAACAGTTTGACAATTTATCTCAGTCATACCAGGTGCCCATGGCTGTATAGCCTGCTCTCAGATTCTCGTGCAGGAGAATCCAGTTAATTATAGTGATCTAAGTAGGGCCATGCAGGACTGCGCTGATTGACTGTGAGTATGAACTGACCACTCTCGAACAATGAGCACAGTCTTTTGACAAAATAGCAGGGCTCAGTCAGACACTTCTTTTGGAGAAGCGCCATCGCGATCTGGTGCGTATGTGTGGCTTTGCACTGCACCAATCGCGTTCTTCATGTTCTATGAATGAACAGAGCACTCGGCGGTAGGCGCGTTCGCGAGCTGAGCTGACTGACAGCTCAGCTCGCTGTCTATGCCCGCCCCCCTCCTACGGCAACCCTCCTAAGCCAAAAGTTTGTATGCAAACACACACATTTTAACCCCTTAAGGACTGAGCCAAATGTACACGTTGTGAACAAAACAAAATGTAAACAAAACCTGGCATTTGCGCTATATGTCTGTCCAACCGTAATTCACCTCTTTCATATTAATTGCACCCACCCTTATTATATATCATTTTATTCAGGGGAAACAGGGCTTTCATTTAATATCAAATATTTAGCTATGAAACATAATTTAATATGAAAAAAATGGGAGAAAATAAGAAATGTTGTTATTTTTTTAATTCTACATGACATTTTTTTTTTTTATTCTTTATTTTTCTGTGCAAAGTAAATACAGGTATATATGAAGTTCCACAACAGCACTCATAGAGTAAACAACAAACATTCAATTCGGCACTTGGAATCTGCACATTTTTTGTTATTATTATGTTGGATCAAGCTAGACACAATTTTTAGGTATATAGCAAATAGATGATACGTTAAAACTATGTCAGTAAGCAATAATTCGACAATATACTAAGCTCTAGAAACTTTAACTGACAGCATGGGGTTGTTTAGCCAGAGTGAGAATCTAGGAGAAGTATGCCTGTTAAGGCATAATAGATAAGTGTTAGCTTAAACAGAAGTTTAATGTTAGTACACTCATTTTATAGTTGGGTTCCAGGCTATACATGTATGTCTGATTATGTGAAGCTATGGATTCTGCATTCAGTATAGGTTAGCTATACATGTGGGTGATTTGGTAAAAACAGAGTTAGCTACATGCTTATAAGATACGAGTCGGGAAGAAGATAAAACCTATACTGGGAAGCAGGTAATTGCTAGGCAAGCAGGCAGGCGCTTTTACCTCCCCATAGCTGCGGCCACGTGGCCACTTTAGAGCCAAATGGCCGCCGCTACAAAGCATCATAGGTCTATGTAGAAAAGACAAAAAAAAAAAAAAAACTACCAAAAAACAAGAAAAAAAAACTTAGAGTCATCAGTTGATGTAAGGCATTGTCCTTGTTGGACTTTACGTTGGGGCTTTCAGCCTATGACCAATGTCGGGAAGTCCCGGACGCTGTCTCTCTTGTAAACTCTGGGCAAGGTGCCTCCATATCTGGATCCAGCTTTGATGGCGTCCTGAGGGGTACGCTGTCGCTTGGTCTCTCGATTTGCAGCGCTGGTGGCGGGAGGTCGTGTTGTGCTGCGCCAGGCACTGAGAGGCTGGGTTAGTGAGTGCTTCGCAGGTGTCGCTTGTGAGGGGGTCTTGCTGTTGTGTAACTGCGAGTGGGAGCTTGCGTCTGGGAAACGTGGCTTCTGTACCTGTCTTGAGGGCTGCAGGGATCTGCGCTGGGGTGTGGGAGCTTGAACTCCGGCTCCCAGGAGACAAGGCACTGTTTCACTCCATGCTGTGCATCTGCTCCGATTCCCGTTGGGAGCTGCTCTGGAGGTACGGGGGGTTCCCGCCTAGCTGGCGCAGGGTTGCCGGGCGGATCCATGGCGCCATTTGTCTCATCGTCAGCCTGTAGGACTGCCTCCAGGTTTTCAGCTTTGTCCAGAGGTTGTCGCAGAGCCGGTCCTAGAACTCCCGTGTGTGTTTGGTAGGCCTGATGAGTGCACGTTGTGTTGTGGATCTTGTCCATGCCGCCATCTTGGGCGGGCCTTCGCGAGTCCGCTTTGCTTTAGGTGTTGTCGCTTGTTCATGCTGTGTTGCAGGGACATTCTTCCCCGCAAGGACCGGGATATCCCCCGCCGGTCCAGAGGGGGGGTAGCAGGGCCGCCGTGGGTTCTCGTTTGGGCACGTGGCTACTAAAAAAGACTGGACATACCACATTTGCAATACCTTGGGTTGTCTACTTTTGCAAATGGTATGCCATCATAGGGGTAATTTTCATTCTTGGGCTACCATAGGGTCTCAAAGGCAACGTAACCAATCTGGTGAATTTTAATGTGAAAAAAATGAAACACAAGCCTTATATTTGACGCTGTAACTTTTGAAAACACCATAAAACCTGTACATGAGGGGTACTGTTGTACTTGGGAGACTTCGCTGAACACAAATATTTGTGTTTCAAAACAGTAAAAAGTATTACAGCAATAATATCGTCCGTGCTGTTTGTGCGTGAAAAATGCAAAAACGTCACTTTTACTGGCGATATCATCGTTGTAATACATTTTACTGTTTTAAAACACTAATACTTGTGTTCAGCGAAGTCTCCTGAGTACAACAGTACCCCCCATGTACAGATTTTATGGTGTCTTGGAAAGTTATAGGGTTAAATATAGTGCTAGCAAATTAAATTCCCTATTCTTTCGGCATGGGTTGTCAGCCAGGTCCCGCTAATTGTAATTAATTAAGAGACCTAATTATGTAAACATATTACATAAATATATATGTAGAATTAGTATATGTATGTGTATATAAATGTATATATATATATATATAATTTATTTTTAATATGTTTATTTATATATAGGTATATATATATAGTGATATATACGTATATATTTATGTATATAGATATATATATTATTTCATTCTACATGTATTTTGATATAAATATATATATAATAATATCACAATACAGTTAGAACGAAATAACACACATCTATATATTTTTTAATTATTTATTTTTAATTATTTTTGTAATTTTATTTTTTAACGTATTTACATATTTTTTTATATTATATATAAATATATATATTGCAATAATTATATATATATTTAATCAGTATCAGTCTACGTGTAATTTGATATTAATATATATATATATAATTATATATATATTAATAGTAAAATACACCTAGACAGTGTATGTGTGTGTGTGTATATGTGTATATATATACTTAGATCATATATATATATATTTTTACACTTATTTAACTTTATTTCATTTTATTTACAGCCAGCAGGGGGACTACCTGTCATTACAGGCAGTCCCCCTGCTGGCAATGCAGCAGGCAGCTAACCCGACCATGTGATTGTGAGGTCCTCGCAAGGACCTCACTCTCACATGGCCGGGGGGGGGAGCTGCAGGAGGACGGATGTGTCGCGGGGGGCTCTCTGGGAGTCCCCCCAGCAGCGATCGCCCACGTGGGATCGCCGGCGACTGGGTAAGTAAAAAAAAAAACGGAGGGCGTACTATTACGCCCTGCGGCGTTTAGAGCCGCTTAGAATAGGGCGTAATAGTACGCCCTCCGGTTTTAAGGGGTTAAATAAATATTGTTAAACATACACACACACTATCTATCTCTATCCATCTATCTATCTCTATCTATTTCTCTCACTCACACTCCCTCTCACTCCCTCCCTCTCACACTCTTACTTTTACACACTCACAATCTCACTCTCACACACTCACACTCACAATCTTACTCACTCTTTCACTCACTTTAATCTCACTCACTCTCACAATCTTACTCACTCTCTCACCTCATAATCTTACTCTCTCACTCTCACAATTTGACTCACTCTCTCACTCAATCTTACTCACTCACTCACACACTCACTCTCTCAATCTCTCACTCACACTCACTCTCTCAATCTCACACACTCACTATCTTACTCGCACTCTCACTCACTTAACCTTACTCTCTCACTCACTCAGTCTTACTCTCTCTCTCACTCTCTCACTCACATACTCACTCTCAATTTTTAAAATAAGTTTACTTACTGTTTGAAGGTAGAAGATTCTCCTGCCTCCTGCTTTCAGACTGTCAGCCCGAGCCCACGCTATGTGCAGGAGCTCGTTATCTCCCACACTCTGATTGCTCACAGGCTCCAGGTTACTACAGGAGACAGGAAGCGCGTTCACAGTGCCTCCTGTCTCCTGATAGCATGTTTGATGTCTTCACCCACGCGTGAAGACGTCAAACGTGATGAATGCGAATTAGGCATTCATGAACTCGGAAGTTATTCTGGTGGCCGTCTGAGTGACTGCCACTGGAGGAGTTCCTAGCTTCCAATGTAAACACTGTATTTTTTCAGAAAATACAGTGTTTACATGAGAAAGGCTGCAGGGAGCTATTGTTCAGGTGACTATAGTGTCCCTTTAACCATTTTCTCTTTCAAATGCATGTATATTTCTTGATGCATTCTACTTGGTGATATTTAGGGGTGTCTGACTGCACCTGTAAGAATGTCTAAGAGGGTCTGTAACAATATATTTTTGTGTGTGAGTAAGCATCTTAGGTTGAAAATGAGAGTATATGAATGTGTCAGAGAGTATGCTTGTATTGTATGGGTGTCTTAGAGTGTTTATTGGAGATTGATTGTGAGAGAGTGTGTGCTTAAGAAAGTGGATGAATGTGTCTGTATTTGTGTCTGTGAGAGTGTTTGCAATAGTGTCTAAATGTGTCTATAAAACAGCATCAGCACATTTTGGTGTTTACAGACTATAAAAGTGTCCGTTTACAAAAAAAATTGTATTCGTAGAAATGCCACTTATGACATAAACAGTATCAGTGTTGCAACTGAGTGAGTAGTTCACAGGTTATTTTTTCAAATAATAAAAATGTGTGTACATTTGCCAGGGCCAGATTAAAAGCCCAGTGGGCCTGGTGCTGACAATTATGAGGGGCCCAAGTACAGAATCTTATCGACCAAAAACACTAAAACAGTCATACCTCTCGTTATGTATCTGGTGGAGATGTTGCCAAAGGGAAACTCATAGGAAGCAGCTATAAAAAAAAAACTCAGATTCTCTTAAAATATGCTAAACTCGCTTTAATTCATGCTTTCATCTTTCAAGTAAATCCATACCCCCTAACAGCAGTGTCCAGTGAAACAGGAAGTCAATGGGTGGTGTAAAAGAGTGGGCTACTAATGCAGATCATGTAACCAGAACTTCTGAAAGGGACGAACATGCCCAAAAAGGAGGCATGTCTGCCCAAAGAATTGGAAGGCTAGCCTGGCATGAATGCATGTCAGGCTGTCTGCCAATCATACATGCTGGCAAGCAGCATCCTGAGTTTGGCATAAATGCGTCTAATGATACGCTCGCTCTATGCTTTCTAAGGACTGTCCTCTAGCACTCGCTGGTCCACTTGTCTCCTTACCTTCTTACTAGCAGACAGAAGCTCCTGGTATACAGTCTGAGACAGAGAAAAGGTGGATGTAGTGAGTGTAGAAGAAAGGGAACATGCCTTAGTGTTAGAGAGACCAAAGTCAGCATTACCTTAACTAATTTAATTTCAGCTAGTCCACACAAGTTTTGATTCCATATATCCCTCTTAAGATTCCATACTTAAGCAAGAGTATGTGAAGAGTAGTTAGGGTTGCCACCTTTCTTGGAAAAAACTACAAGACTTACTAATTTGCATAACTAATTATGTATGTGTGACATCACATGATGTAAATCACAAGGAGTGACAGAGAAAATTCTGTGAAATCACCAAAAAACTACTTAGTTTGATTCTGCTGTATAGATGGATTGCTCCCAGTGTCCCCCTGTGTCCCCATGTCACCCATTGTCCCCTAGTGTCTTTGTCCCCATGTCTCCCAGTGTCCCCATGTCACTAGGGGACACTGTGAGACATGGGGACACTGAGACATTTGGGGACACTGAGACTATTTATCACAGTGTCTCAGTGCCCCATGTCTCCCAGTGTCCCCATGTCTCCGTGTCCCCATGTCTCTCCATGTCTCCCGGGGACACATGGGGACACTGGGAGACATGGAGACACTGAGACACCAGGGACACTGGCTGGGAGACATGGGGACACTGAGACACTTGGGGACATTGTGTCCCTAGTGTCTGTGTCCCCATATCTCCCAGTGTCCCCAAGTGTCTCAGTGTCCCCACGCAGTGGCGTAAATATAGGGTCACAGCTGCGACCGGGCCCATTACTCCAGGGGGCCCGGCCGCTCTGGGAACCCCTGCGACCGGGTTCCTGCCACCATGTTTTGCGGCCCTGGCCTGCACAGCAAACCGCCAAGGCCGCCGTTCAAGGGGTCAATCGGGTGGCCCATGCTGTCAGGGCCACCTGATGGAGATGGATTTTTAGGGGTCCCCGTCAGCGCTGGGTGCTTTAACAGTGCGACCGATGAGATCACACGCTGGGAGGAAGTGACAACCCCGATCACTCCTCCCAGCAATCACACAGAGCCCGCATGGGAGGAAGCAGAGGAGGGAGTAAGAATGGAAACGCTGACTCCCATCAACCTGAGTCACCACTGGACCCCAGTGAAAGTCACCCTCCTGCACCTAAAAGGTAGGAAACAGGAGGTAGACTTAAACATTTTGTATATGTTTGTGTGTTTGTTTGTATGTATGTGTGTATGTGTGTGTGTGTGTATGTCTGTGTGTATGTGTGTGTATGTCTGTGTGTATGTATCTGTCTGTATGTGTGCATGTCTGTCTGTATGTATGTCTTGTGTATGTATGTGTGTCTCTCTGTATATATGTGTCTGTGTGCCTGTGTTTATGTGTCTGTTTGTATGTCTGTCTGTGTTTTTGTATGTATGTGTGTGTGTGCCTGTGTGTATGTGTCTGTATGTATGTATTTTTGCCTGTCTGTTTGTATGTATGTGTATTTGTATGTATGTGTGTCTTGTGTGTGTGTCAGTCTGTATGTATGTGTCTGTGTGTGTGTCTGTATGTATGTATGTGTGCCTGTCTGTTTGTATGTATGTGTGTCTTGTCTGTGTCTGTATGTATCTGTCTGTCTGTATGTCTTTATGTGTGTATGTGTCTCTGTGTATGTGTGAATGTATGTGTGTGTATGTCTGTCAGGGAGGGGCAGAGGGGGAGAATAATGGGAGGGAGAAAGAGGGGGGGGCATGGATCAGTTTTGCACCGGAGCCCCATGGATTGTGTGTATGCCACTGTCCCCATGTCTGTCTGTTTCCCCATGTCCCAGTGTCCCCATGTGTGTCTGTGTCCCCATGTCTCCCAGCATCCTCAAGTGTCTCAGTGTCCTCTAGTGTTTCAGTGTCCCCATGTCTCAGTGTCCCCATGTGTGTCTGTGTCCCCGTGTCTCCAGGTGTCCTCAAGTGTCTCAGCGTCCCCAGAGGTCTCCATTGGTCCACATGTCTCTAAGTGTCCCCTAGTGTCTCAGTGTCCCCATGTCTCCCTGCAGGCTTTACCCCATCCCTCACTCCCATGAGCTGTAGGCTGTCTCTGCAGGCTGGGAGCTGCTGTCTGGACTCTCTGTGCTGTGTAGCTGCTCCACAGCAGATCAGTGAGTAGAGATATACAGGTATATGCTGTAACTTCCTATCTCTGCCTCTCGCCACACACAGCGACCCTTACTGGCCGGTAATGGTATTGAGTAATCTCTGTTTATACTGAGAAAAATACTGGCATTTGGTTTGCCGGTATTACTGCAATATCGGCACCGGCCAGGCAGACTCAAATAAATACCGGCCAGGTGAACAACCCTAAGAGTAGTGTGTAAAAAAAATCAATAAAAAAATCAATGGGCCTATTCCATCGGCCCCTATGTTAATCCGGCCCTGACATTTGCCTTTTAACCCTTTAACAACATTAGGATGTGTCACTTCGTCCAAACTATACTGAGCTTTAATGCAGTTGGGCGTATTGACACGTCAAACAGTTTTGGTGTGAGCAAGGTTAAATATCTGCATATACCATTTTTAGAGGCCCCAGACTGTCAGGTGAACGGTATGCAGCGCTGAAGGTCAACTTAAATCCCTTTAAATTCATCCAGAACATCATGTGCGGGGACCGTGTAGGGGGGACCCATTGCTCCCAATATTACCCCCTTTAAATAATAAGACTCAAACATGTTTTGGTGACAAACAGGTCACAGCTTTATTAAAACTAACAACAGATATAATTAACATTAACTGAACATATTAATATAATATATATATATTTAAACTACAACCCATACCAACCGTGCCAACCTAACCCAACAAACCTGGGAGCCAGTCCTCCCACTTGTCTGAACCACCAAATGACCTTAAAACCGGCCTTACATTACCATGCTAGCCATTAGCCGGCTGTTGGCTCAGTGAGCACATCTGTTAACCAATATCTTACACCAGTTGTTCCCAATCTTTTTAGGTTCAAGACGCCCTTTATATTTCAGTATTTTTCCAAGGCGCCCCAAGTCAAAACAAATTTTAAGGTAGTATATATGTACAGCGCTGCAGCATATACTTGGCCCCTGTTCAGCAGAAATGTTTACCGGTCAGGGGGGGACCCAGTACCTAATCTTGGGAGGGGCACTGGTAGATTACTTAAAGAAACAATCAAGGCACAATAACCACTACAGCACTCTGTAGTGGTTATATTCCTAGGAGTGCCCTAGTGCCCTCTAAGGGTAAGTAGTCAAACTGTTTAAATAGTGTGTGTGTGAGGGGTAAAGTGTGTGTGAGAGTTGTGTATAGTGTGGGGCAGTGTGTGCGTGAGGGGTGCAGGGTGTGTGTATTGGGGTACAGTGTGCGTGAGTGGTACAGTGTGTGTGTGGGGGGCAGTTTGTGTGAGGGGTACAGTGTGTGGGGGCAGAGGGTGTGTGGGGGCAGTTTGTGTGAGGGGGCAGAGTGTGTGTGGGGGGGCATTGTGTGTGAGGGGTACAGTGTGTGTATGGGGGGGCAATGTGTGTGTGAAGGGGCAGTGTGTGTGGGGGTGCAGTGTGTGTTTGGGCGTTATGTGGGGGTGGGAGGGCAGATTAATAAATATATATTTTAGTTTTTTTATATAAAAAAAATAATAATAATTTTCATATCCACCCTCCCTTCTTACCTTTACCTGGGAGAGGGACAGTTCTAATCCCTGGTGGACCGGTGGAGATCCCCTTCTGGCTGCCAGCATTACACTGCTAGCGGGCCGGAGAGGGAGATCTCTGATCTCCCCTCCGGTCCTGCAGTGCCGTCAGGGGAGAGGGAGGCACAGTTCCCGGTGCTATGAGACACAGTTCCCGGTGCTAAGAAAATATCTTGTGGCGCCCCTGTGTTCCCGTCGTGGCCCACAGGGCGCCACGGCATACAGTTTGGGAACCGAGGCCTTACACCAAAAGTTAGGGGAGGGAAAAGCAGCAATCATGCATCTTTCCACGGACCCCGGTTGGCAAGGACCTTTTTCCACTTTGACAAGAAACAAAAATTAGTACATAACGAAAGAACAACCCACAGGGAAGGTACTAAAGCCAGACATTTTAGGATTGCTGATGGCTTAGGGAAACTACCCTACTATATATATGATCCCACTCCTTTTCCTACTTCTGCCCTCTAACAAGACCTTCCCCTCTATCCCACTACCTACACTCTACCACACACTCACATGTCCCTGATCTGCCTAGGCCTTGCCTGTCTCCTCAGGGTCCTGTGAGAAAGTTATTGGGAACCTATTGCTCTGAATGTTACCCAACCCCTTTAAAGATTATGACTCAAATGTGTGTTGTTGACAAACAGACCACAGTGGGCACGTCTGTTATCCCATATCTTACACCAGAGGTTAGGGGAGGGAACAGCCATGAACATTAATCTTTCCATAGACCGCTGGTCCAACCCCGGTTGGCAACAAACTTTTTTTTTCGCCACTAGCCTCACTGTTCTATGTATAAAATCAGCAGGGGAGCCCCAACACCTCAGCCATGGACTCCTCCAAAACATCCTGCAATGCCAAATTAAAAAAAATCAAGATCAACCTCTGTAAGGTGGAGCCCGTTTCTCCAAAAGCTGTGCCAAATCCTGCTTATCCATGTACCCCAGACCTCCACACCAGAACAGTGTCAAGGTCATTACCCCCAAGATGTATAATCAGAACATCCCAACAGATGTGACAACTGCACAAGTCCAGGCAACAGGTGAATCCAGTGCATGTCCTGGCACCCAAACCACCGGACCTCAGTCACTGACGGGGACAGACCAAGGCAAATCATCCAAGGATGAACACCAGCATGCTGATGAGCCCAGAATATGTAGGAATGGCCGATCACCCTACAGAAAAAAAACAGCGGGAAATGAAATTAGCCCAGACGGGGCGAACATATGATCACAACGTTCTCGATTCCCACTTCCCTATTCAGCAAACAGTGATCTCTGAGAGACCCGGGTGCACCACCTCCATCATCACCCCTGTTCGAGAGGAATGACCACCAAATTCCTTACTTAGGATGCCCAGAGCATCCAGCGACATCTGAATAACCTCAACAAACTGAAAATGGGACAGCAAAACCGATTTGTGGTGAACCCACAAGGGGCAGTAGAAAGAGGGGTGGATTGCATGAAAATTCTGGAAACAGGTGAAGGAACAGAACACCGGTCTCGGGATCCCCCACAAGGAATCACAAACCTACGCATGGCAGTGAAGGTTACAAATCAAACCCCCCTCCACTCCCAGACCTGCTTACTGGGGCTAACCAGATCCCCCACCTGAAGTGGCACAAAAAAGGCAAAAGTGAATGCCCAGTAGAACAACAAGAGTAGACTCTGGACAAAACCTGAAAGATGCCCAACATCAGCCCCCACAGAAAGAAGTCTGCGTAAGTCAAGAACTTTGGGATCCCTTCAACCTTGCATCTCTAGCCAGGCCATAAAGTAATTTGTAACATTCGGAACCTTGGTCAACATAAGCCAAAAACTAAGCCCGGGCAATTTACCCGAAACAGAAGATGCCGAGCAACCCGAAGCCTCCCAATACCACAGCAACTGCAACAAACCCTGAAGCCGCTCACTTTCAGACTGGAAACCACCATGCACTTGCTCAAAAGCCAACCACTCCCCCCCAAGCCTTACCATAGCGAATCCTGGTATACTCCGAGACAAACTCATGGATCTAGGCCATCACTCGGTAAGCCCAAGGCTCCACAAGTACACTGGGCACTCCTCTGCGTCCCTAGGAACAGCAGTCCTGAACACCGGCCACTGTAAACGAAAAAGGGCACCTGCTGTAAATTGCCTATCCCAGGGAAGTGCACTTCCCTACAGGTGATGTTCAAAACCGAACAACGCAGCACAAGACTCTGAAGCACTCTAACCATGGGAGGGGAAGTTGCTGCCAGGTTGTTGATGGCCACGACCACCCGCAAATTGTCGCAGCGACCATTTAGAGCAAAGGATATGTGTGTCAGGATTCCAAGTTGATCCAGCACACAGTACTGTGTTACACCTAGGACTAAGGATAACGTATAACCGGACCTTAGAATGGCCGGACTTAACTTCTCCAAGAATAGTAAAAATTCTAGCTGAGGTCAGGGACACAGAATCAGACACAAAGATGAGGGAAAGCCAAAAGTCAAGGATACCAGATATCAGGGAAGTCAAAACAATGCCAAAGTAAAATACCAGAAAATCAAGATCAGGAACGCACTCTCGGATAACCATATACATGAAACCACGACAGGGCACTGAGCAAGAGGAGAACTGGGCCTAAATACCCCTCCTGTGGATCTGATCGATTGCAACCGGCCTTTGACCCCAAAGCCAATTACCAGGTTTCCATTTGCATGATTGCTGCTCAGCACAAACCCTCCTGTGGATTTCATTGCTACTCGGCACAACTTTTCCTGTCAGGACAGTAATGTTGCTTGGCACAACTTTTCCTGTCAGGACAGTAAATGCCATTAACCACATTTTTATGTGTGGATGAATACGTGACAATGTGAACTTGTGGGGAACACGCAGCACCAATGTAGAGGAAGTTATCCAAGTAATGCAAGAGAGAGTCACAAGCCAACTCCTCCCGCACCACCCACTCCAGGTACGTGCTAAAACATTCGAAATAAAAGCATGAGACCGAGCAACCCAACGGGAGGTTCAGATCCATGTAATACTCTCAAAAAAATTATCCAAAAACCTTCACTGAAACCAGCGAGCAGCAACTCCGCCGCCTTCAGATTCCTATATCTGCTTAGCCAGGAAAGCATAGCAACAACATTAACTGGTGTTTTCACCCTAAGTCCTCAAAGCTTCGCCCTTGCCCCTGGATTTTGCATGCTTGAAACAGCTGGATGCTGGTGGGAGCCCCCACACACAGAACATTCTTGCTTAAACTTGCAGTTCATCCACCTCTTGCAATGGCTGTCGTTAAACAGCCAACAGCAGCCCAAATAGCATGTTGTGACTGACGCGGAGGGGGAGCCTCCTGTGCCGATTCCCCTGAGAAATGACAACAAAACCTTGGTGTGAGATTAGGTGGGTCATGATCGCAAGCCACAAACTAATATCCATCTGGTCCCACCCAGTGGATGGGTGATCAGCCAACTTCTGATGAAACTGCGTGTCTTAGTGCCACCAACTCAAACCCCATAAACCTGGCATGCATTTCAGACCAAGTCCTGGTAGCAGAAGAGGAACGAGCATTTCTCGTGCACTTTCTCCACCCGAATCAGCATTTGACAAAAACTAAGGTTCTCCCAGTCCTTGTCAGGCAAGAGCAAATCCTCCATGAGGAGAAGGAAAAAAAATTCCATGAACTCCCTGTAGCTGAGCCTTAGTCCTAGCAGGGAATCTCCTCCACTGGTTATTCCAAGGTGTACTCAGGAACAAGTAAAGATTCTCCCAACACCTCCCAAGCAACTGGACGACAATCAGCTCTGGGGGTATAACTGGGGGTATAACTGCTATTAATGGAGCCACAGCTGGCCTTTTATGAGAATCCCCATGCAATGGGTTTCCAAATACATATTGTGACAAACTTTTGTCCTGGAGGAGCCAGCTTGCCAGCCACCAGGTGAAATATAATGTTAAAATATCTGTGTGTGCCTGTTTGGACTTATATGGCCACAGTTTGAACTGGCACTTCGAATTACCGAACAACCGCACAAACCAGAGACCATCCGGGAGCTTGTTAACACCTATTAACAACTTGGAACATTTCTCACCGCAGTGTTCTAATTGTTCGTCTGGATGGCCGCAATTCCTATAGACAGCCACGAGGTGGCGGCCATCTTGTTCGCATGAACGCAGGCAGCAGTGTTTGGCCATGAATCTCCTGGAACTAAAATCGGATACAGAAACTCCCGAACATCGCTGGTCTTCCAGCATCGCCTGCGTTCGTTTCTATTCAGCATAGAAGGGCACTGTTCGCTGAGATCATTCGTCTGGATGAAGGGAAAAAGTTCCAGGGTAAGACTATTGACTCTAATACACACACAAGCAAGTATATCCCAAAGTGTAATTGCTCAAACACCAGTGAGGTATCCCCTACACCTTCACAAATACAGTAATATAGTACAACAAATAGGTGGAGCAGTGAATAACAAATATTGTAAATACTTCCCTCTCTACAATATTACAGCCAAAGAATACAACTGAAACAGAAACAGAGGGAGATACAATAGTGTAAATCTGATAAAACAAAAGTGTATCACTATATCTTTAAATGGCACACTCACAAAAAAAGAGCCATAAAATAACCTGGCTCTAGTCTGGATTGCAGTAGGATCTTTAAGGGAGATCCAAATCCCACTCCAGTGGATAGGAAAGATGGTGCAGGAACAGTAACTGCTTTTAAATTCATAAATTTATTCCAGAAATAAAAGAAAGCATAAAACAATGTCCATATAGTCACTAAACGTTGTACTATAAGACTATTGACTCTGTTCGGTAGTTTGTTCGTTTTCAAACTACCAAACTAAACCGACCGCAATCCCTAATTCCCTGGAACTGTTTTGGGCATGGGACCATGCCTGTGGTTGGTCAAATACATAGCTTCCCAAAGGACGATGGGGGCTTCTTAACACACTGGCATTGATGGGGGAAGACACACCGGACAGATAACCCTGAGACCGCACACCAGGGAGACACCTATAAGGGGTAGATGGACAACGACAAGGGACCAAGCGACGTAGACCGACTAATATAGTCATAGATGTCAGCAGACCCCAAGAAATAGAACGCTCTGCCTCTCCCCTCCCCCTCCCACGGTGAGAGACACCTACCCTTAGCGTAAGAGACCCCAAAAGAGAATCCCAAGACGATCACTAGAACCAGGAATAACAAACGCACTGGGAAATTGGAGCTATGCCTATCATATTGCATAATAGTCAGGACCTGCGAGTCCACTGTAGATGTAACTTGAAAACTATATGGTGTCTTGCATAACACTGGAATATTTTTTACTTAACTGGACCTGCGCGTCCACACTGTTGGTTTTACCTCTTGAAAATCTTGATAAATATAATAAAAATATATTTACAAAAAAAAAAATACATGGCTTCCTTAAAGTTTCTGAACCCCTGAACTGATCTGGGTGATTTTTGGATATGTTGGTCACCCAGATCAGGGTTACCAGGGGATGTAACTTTTGTAGGGATATTGTGTGTTTTGTGGTACTTTTTAGAAATGTGTATTTTTTTCTGCCTGGAGATAATTGGGTTAATACATTATCTGGCTCAATTATCTCCCAGGCAGAGGGTAGGGATTGTATGCTATGTGTGGGAGTGCCTTACATTGTAAATGTGTTACGATTGGTTTGTAAGTTTGTGTGTGTCCCTGTCCCCAACAAGTTCCATGTGGGCTTACACCTTGCTTAGGGAATTGCATAAAAGGCCAGTGTGGCACCATTAAAGAGAGATTCTTTTACCCCTTCATGAAGTCTTGGCTCATGTTTGGGGGATTGGAGAACTACATTCACTCTGGGGATTGCTATAATCACTATAATCCTCTGAGTATAATCACTAGCTCTTAAAAGAGCTGTTCCTGCTACGCTCTCTGGACTAGGAGAGGTCTACCCACTGGAAGCTGGATCCTGGTCTTGGTATCAGGGTTGGTGGAGGACAGTGAGTTCCCAGCCAAGCTGTCATGCTGGATGTGAGGACTACAGTGCTGATGGTGTCGGGTGGAGTGCTTGGAGCCCTCGGTGAGCACTAGGAGCATCGACTGATGGAGGCACCTGGTAGGGGTGCCAGGCGCTCCGTCACACATATTCCTGGGGAATTCCCCACTGGACCTGAGAGTAGACTGAAGCAAAGTATACACAATATAATTACATTACCTCTCAGGTCCAGGACATGTAATGTAGCCGGCCGCACACGAGGCGCCTGCCAAAAACAGTTCCATGAAAATAGGCTGTGTGGTCGGTCTCTTTCGGAAGTACAAACTAGCATAGCAACTGTTCGTGCGTCCGTTCGTCTAAATATCTAGTTTGGGATTTTCCTCCCCCTGAATGCCGCTTGGTACGTATGGTTTTCCACGAAGATAATAGGAGGTGGAAGTCTCAGCGTTGTTCGCGCTGACGAGTGGACAATTTTAGTTGCATGCACTCGACGACCGAACACCGCTGTCTCTGTTCGTGTTCCAAGATTACCGCCGCCACTCGTTCGTACATACGAACGACGACCACCCAGCCGACCGCTTGGAATGTTCATGTAGTTGCAGTTTGTGGAGGTGTGAACGGTGTTAATAGGCTGCACACTCCACATCTGGGTGGCCTTCCATTTGGTAGTTTGTTCGGTTGTCGATCAGAACCATGGGAAGAACTTAGTGGAACGGAATTAAACAAACGGCCAAACATGGGAAAGCAGGGGTCTTTAATAAGGGGAAAATATGCATCACACATGTACTGTAAGCCCCAGACATAGGGGACAATGGGAAGGGGGAAAACTGGCACAGACAGTCCAGAGCAGGCATAAGGATACGAGACCGCAACCCTACCAAGCTCACTGAAGCAGCTAGGCAGGACAATGACTAATTGGATCTGCCACCAGAGGCCTACACTGCACATAATTTTTCCCTGACCAGCTCTACCTTCTCTGGGACCATCAATATAGCCATTAAATGGTGTTATGCCCAACCCTATACCCACCCGCTTCCAATCTCATAAAAATATACAATGCCATCAGTGCAAGAAAACTGGGCACACAAGACGAGGTTGCCCCCAGAACTGGGACCGAACACAATGGATTTGCCCAGGACCCCCACCAGCGAACAGAGCAGCTATCCATTGCTACTACTCAGAGGCACACTGACACACACTCTCACTGACTTGCCACACACTGACAGACACACACTCACAGACAGACACACACACATTCACTGATATGACACACTGACAGACACACACACTCACTGATTTGACACACACTGACAGACATATTCATTGGCATACACAAACACATTCTCTCACACACACACTCACAAGTTATAATTTAGTTTTTATAATTTGTATTTAAGTTCACCCAGCCTCCCTATCTTTAGGAGAGCAAGAGTGGATGCTTTCCCTGAGGCCAGTGTACTCCTGGGCACACTGTTTAGAGATGCTGGAGTGACATCATAACCCGCCTCTCAGTATGACTGCAGGGCACACGAGGGAGCAGTGCTGAAATATCATGAAGAGTACAGCTGCCTCACCAACTATGCCTCCATTCTCTCTCAGATGTCCAGCTCTTGGAGTACTTGCTGTCTGTGGTGCACATACCCAGGGCCAGCCTTAGATCTTTAGGCGCCCTGTGAGAAAACTTTTCACAATGCCCCCGAACCCGGTAACACCCGCTCATTCATGTATCGTAAGCATGTAGTGTTGTTGTATAGGGGTATTTAATTTAGATTTTAAAAATGCATGTGGGCCCATGTGTGAATGCTAGTGTGTATTTTTGCAGTGTCACATGCACACAGTCCCACTGTTAGACATTGTAGCGGGGCCTGGGTAACTTGACTGGTTACCACCGCTATTAATTAATTAATTAATATTAAGAGATCCATTTCCCCCAGTGACGACACACGGTTCCAGGGGTATGACGTTTGACAATCTTTATTTTGGCACACAGCTTTTTATGCACAGACCCCCACAGGGGGTCTCCATCCAACACAACACAAATCCCAGGCAGGAGGGGGTTGGGTTGCAGATAACCATCTCCCGCTCTGGGAGATACCACTAGCACGCAGGGACCCACATGCCAACACATTGCATAAATGGGGGTAAACTTTGGGGCTCGGCGCCACATGCAGGGAAGGGGTCCCACAGATAAAACATTTATTGTTAGATAGCCCCAGGTCCCATCTTGGATCCCTGCAAATAGTGGGGATATCGGGTGTACAGAGTCCAAGATACCAGTGTCTAAAGTCTGGGACTCGAGGCTCTGTACATCCCCGGAATCAGTTCCACAGCATTGCTTGGTTTGGTCCAGTGAATTCAAACTTTGCTCCCAAACCAAGCAAGAGCCAATCCGCTGGAAGGAGCGAAACCAATTTGTGCCAATCAGTGCTCGGGGAGCGTCAGGCGAGCAGGCGCGAAACCCATGTGCACCAATCGTCGCTCGGGGAGGAGAGGGATTTTGCCGCCCAATCAGAAGAAAGGGTGCGAAACCTGATTGCAGCAATCTGCTGAGAGGTGCAAAACTAATTTGGGCAATCAACGTTCAGGGAGGAGAGGGGGTTTGCTGCCCAATCAGGAGAAAGGACATGAAACCCAGTTTGAACGGGTTCACCTGCTCTGATTGGTCGCCGGCTCCTTGCAGCGACCAATCAGCGCTCCCTAGGGTTGACCAACCAGGAGAATGGCTAGAACCCGGTTTGAATGGTCGCATCTTCTCCCATTGGTCAGTAAAGACTTCCACGACCGACCGACTAACAGCCTTAACGATTCCCTGTGTGTGCGCGTCCCTCTCTCGAGTGGATATCCCTACGCTGGTATCCACCTAAGAGAGCGCTTTCCTGGGCAGCTACGACCCTAGCCTCGTAGCTCCCAGGTAGGGGTGTAAAGAGTGATTATAGCTCTGTTGGGAGCAGGTACGATGATCCCCGACACGGGGATCGAAGACAGTGCACGCAGGCCGGTTTGAGATGCAAATGCTCCCCCTGTTGAGTGCTCGGTGATACGAACCAGTGGCCACCCAGGGGAAGCACGCATGACTTGTTTTCTTTGCGGTCTGCGGTTTTCACACCTCGTTAGCGAGGTGTGAATGTTCTAACCACACATTCTAAATGAAGTTTCAAGGTGGTCCGGTGTATGGGGCTCTGTGCGCTGGAGTGCCCCTGTGTGGTTAAAAATCAATTTGCAGGATTCAATGTGAAGCCCATGGAGAAAGCGCAGCTTAGGGAATAGGGCCCTAACAGGGCTAGGAGGCGGGTTAGGGGTGGGAACCAGGGCCGGACTGGCCCACCGGGATACCGGGAAATTTCCCGGTGGGCCGTCGGCAACTGGGGCCGGGGTGACCTGCGGCCGCAGGGAGAACTTGAAAGGCGGCCGCAGGGGAAGCTTTCCATGAGGCCGGGAGCAGGCTCTTCTGGGGGAGCAGGCTGTTCTGTCTCTGCTGCTCCCCCTCCCTTGCGCGCAGCTTAATGAGACCGGAGCCGGAATATGACGTCATATTCCGGCCCCGGTCTTTCTAGCGCGCGAGGGAGGGGGAGCAGCAGAGACAGAACAGCCTGCTCCCCCAGAAGAGCCTGCTCCCGGCCTCATGGAAAGCTTCCCCTGCGGCCGCCTTTCAAGTTCTTCCTGCAGCCGCCAGCACAGCTACCAGTCTGCCCACCCACAGGCAGTGGCGTACTACTTCAATAAAATGTAAGTAGTCATTTTATGTGATGGGGCTAAATTAATTAAAGGGAGGGTGGATAATAGATTAATTAAAGAATTAAAGGGGAGGGAGGTTTAATTAAGGGGGGGTGTATTAATTAAGGGGGGTGTATTAATTAAGGGGGGTGTATTAATTAAGGGGGGAGTGAGTATTAATTAAGGGGGGTGTATTAATTAAGGAGGGTGTATTAATTAAGGGGGGAGTGAGTATTAATTAAGGGGGTGTATTAATTAAGGGGGGAGTGAGTATTAATTAAGGGGGTGTATTAATTAAGGGGGTGTATTAATTAAGGGGGGAGTGAGTATTAATTAAGGGGGTGTATTAATTAAGGAGGGTGTATTAATTAAGGGGGGAGTGAGTATTAATTAAGGGGGGTGTATTAATTAAGGAGGGTGTATTAATTAAGGGGGAGTGAGTATTAATTAAGGGGGTGTATTAATTAAGGAGGGAGTGAGTATTAATTAAGGGGGATGTATTAATTAAGGGGGTGTATTAATTAAGGGGTGTGTTGATTAATTAAGGGGGTGTATTAATTAAGGGGGAGTGAGGATTAATTAAGGGGGGTGTATTAATTAAGGGGGGTGAGGATTTATTAAGGGGGGTGTATTAATTAAGGGGTGTGTGGATTAATTAAAGGGGGCTGTGGATTAAAGAATTAAAGGGGGAGGTTTACATAATGGGGTGCAGGGTTTTTTTGATTAAGGGGGTTGCAGTATTCTATTTATTAAGGGAGGATGTGCACTGCAGATTTTTGTTTTTTGTTAAGGCGGTGTGCAGGGTTTTTATAAGGGGGTGTGCAGGTTTTTTGTTATTAAGAGGGGTTGTGCACGTTTTTGTTTTTTATTAAGGGGGTGTGCAGGGTTTTTTATTAAGGGGGTGTGCAGTATTTTTATGTGTAGGGAGTGAATGAAATTTATGCGATCGGGGTGCAGGGTTTTTATGTGTAGGGAGTGTCTGAAATTTATGTGATCGGGGTGCAGGGTTTTTATATGAAGGGCGAGACAAGGGGCTTTGTAGAAAGGGGCAGGGCAGGAGTTTTCTAGAAGGTTCTCACCAGCCCCCTTCTACAAAACTGGCGCATTTTACAAATTTTACAAGCAGTTTACAAATTTGTGCAATAAATATTATTGAAAACATTGAAAAAATATGTGGGTGTTTTCTTACATTTTTATTATGGGGGGGGGGGGGGGGGGGGGGTTGCCACACTCTGGGTCCGCCCCGGGTGCCAAATGCTCTAGGTACGCCCCTGCCCACAGGTACTAAAAAATATGTATGTCAGTGGAAGTGTGTGTGTGTGTCATGCTGTGTGTGTTTGTGTCTGTCTGTCATGGTGTGTGTGTATGTGTCTGTGTCATGCTGTGTGTGTGTGTGTGTCTGTCTGTGTCATGCTGTGTGTGTCTGCGTCATGCTGTGTGTGTGTGTCTGCGTCATGCTGTGTGTGTGTGTCTGCGTCATGCTGTGTGTGTGTGTCTGCGTCATGCTGTGTGTGTCTGCGTCATGCTGTGTGTGTGTGTCTGCGTCATGCTGTGTGTGTGTGTCTGTGTCATGCTGTGTGTGTCTGTATCATGCTGTGTTTATGTCTGTGTCATGCTGTGTATCTGTCTGTGTCATGCTGTGTGTGTGTGTCTGTATCATGATGTGTGTCTGTCTGTGTCATGCTGTGTCTGTATCATGGTGTGTGTCTGTCATGGTGTGTGTGTATGTCTGTCATGGTGTGTGTGTGTCTGTCTGTGTCATGCTGTTTGTGTGTCTGTGTCATGCAGTGTGTGTGTGTCTGTGTCATGCTGTGTGTCTGTCTGTGTCATGCTGTGTCTGTATCATGGTGTGTGTCTGTCATGGTGTGTGTGTGTGTGTCTGTCATGGTGTGTGTGTGTGTGTGTGTGTGTCTGTCATGGTGTGTGTGTGTCTGTCTGTGTCATGCTGTGTGTGTGTCTGTGTCATGCTGTGTGTGTGTGTGTGTGTCTGTCTGTGTCATGCGGTGTGTGTGTGTGTCTGTGTCATGCTGTGTATCTGTCTGTGTCATGCAGTGTGTGTGTGTGTCTGTGTCATGCTGTGTGTCTGTCTGTGTCATGCAGTGTGTGTGTGTCTGTCTGTGTCATGCAGTGTGTGTGTGTCTGTCTGTGTCATGCTGTGTGTGTGTGTCTGTCTGTGTCATGCTGTGTGTCTGTCTGTGTCATGCTGTGTGTCTGTCTGTCTGTCATGCTGTGTGTCTGTCTGTGTCATGCTGTGTGTCTGTCTGTCTGTGTTACGCTGTGTGTGTCTGTGTTACGCTGTGTGTGTGTGTCTGTCTGTGTTACGCTGTGTGTGTGTGTCTGTCTGTGTCATGCTGTGTATCTGTCTGTGTCATGCAGTGTGTGTGTGTCTGCCTGTGTCATGCTGTGTGTCTGTCTGTGTCATGCAGTGTGTGTGTCTGTCTGTGTCATGCTGTGTGTGTGTGTCTGTCTGTGTCATGCTGTGTGTCTGTCTGTGTCATGCTGTGTGTCTGTCTGTCTGTCATGCTGTGTGTCTGTCTGTCTGTGTTACGCTGTGTGTGTCTGTGTTACGCTGTGTGTGTGTCTGTCTGTGTTACGCTGTGTGTGTGTGTCTGTATGTGTCATGCTGTGTGTCTGTCTGTGTCACGGTGTGTCTGTATCATGGTGTGTGTCTGTCATGGTGTGTGTGTGTGTCTTTGTCTGTCATGGTGTGTGTGTGTGTGTGTGTCAGTCGTGGTGTCTGTGTGTGTTTTTAAAAATAGTGTTTTACTCACCTTTTTTTTTTTTTCCAACGAGCTTGATGATCTCAGCCAATCCGCACTGACACAGGAAGCGCCTCTAGTGACCGTCTGAGTGTCTGTCACTAGAGGTGTCACTAGGAAGCAATGTAAACACTGCCTTTTCTCTGCAAAGTCAGTGTTTACATTCAAAAGCCTGCAGGGACAGGCTATAGACACCAGAACCACTACATTAAGCTGTGTGTGTGTGCGCCTGCTAGTGAGTGAGCTTGTGTTTTTATGTCAATGAGCTTATGTATATTAGTGAAATTGTTTGTCTATGAGGCTGTGTATCAATGAGCTTGTGTGTGTCAGTGAGATTGTCTGTGTCTGCATGTGAGTATGCTTACTGTATAATTAAATGTTTTACTCTGAAAGGACCAATATATTATATTAGAAAAAGCAATATATATATATATTGCGACAATATATGGCGCTGTGACTTATGGGGCTGGCATAATTTTTTTTTCCAGGGCTGCTTTGTATCCCCAGTCCGGCCCTGGTGGGAACAGTAGGGGATTAGTGGATCAGTGTTTGGGGGTTGGCTAATATAAATGGTCGGCCATTTTGTGATCCATCACACTAATTTCTTACCGAGCAGAGTTGGTCCCTCCCTCCCTTTGTAGCCTTTTTTCCCCGCTTGGTCACGGTGGGGTAAGGAACATTAAGGATAATGGACCTTAGTTAATATAGAAGTAAGGGGAGTTAGTTGATTGGTTAAAAGGGTACACTGTTCGTACATGCTTTGGTAGGTTTCAAATCCATTGGTGTCTCAGAACCTCGGTGGTGTAGGGGTATCTGGGTATACCCCTCACCAGGTGAAATTGATCAATGTTGGCACTTTACATTTTATATCATATAGTTGTTATATATTGGAAAATGTATTTTGCTGTGGGTCATTGCCTTGATGTATATATGGGAAAGACGATACTGTCATGGTACCTGTTGTATCTGCCTCAGAGGAGGTCAGGCATATGGACGTTGTCCCTCGGGATGGGGCATGTGCACCTTATCCTTTCAGTAATTTCGTCCGTTTACACGCCGGCCGCCATAGCCCCGCTTCCTTTTATGATGTCACGACCCGCCAAAAACTTTGAATCAGGACATTTTGGGGGCGTGGTCATCAATTAAGGAACCAAGGTATAAAAGAGACTCATTTGCAATGAGTCATTGCCCTGTCGTGGTTCTAGCTTGTCTGGTCCCTCAGTGCTCTTATTACTATTGTTTATTTGGTTCTTGACTTGGCTTTCACTTATCGACTTTGCTACCTTCTCCTACCCTTGTACTCGGCTTGGCTTTCGCTTACCTGTCTTCTCGTTCCCTCGACTTGTCCCTGACCATTCTTTGTCTTGTCTGACGTTAGTCCGACCATTCTAAGGTCTGGTATACGTACCTTGTGGGGATATTTATGGGATAATAATAGTAAACATTTGAGAATTGCCCACTATTTCAATTCTCAGATCCCAAAGATCGTTAACATGTAAGTGAAATGTATTCCATATAAATAAAATCACAATTTGTTATAAAAATAGATACAATGTATTGTGACAAATTAAATAATAATAATACGTAACATGCGTGATAATAATCAATGAATATTTAGTATAACATGGTATGCAATACAATGGCAATACACATTGCAATGGTTAACATAGCAATTGTCAAGACAAGATTTATGATGGGCTTCACAGAGACAAAGAAAAACTTTCTTTCATGGAGCTTGCAGCGTAAGGCCATAAAACTTTAGCTAACAGTTAGAATAACCCTTTCAATGCTGGTTAGATCTTTCTAGACATAAAATATCTATTCTCATGTAATTTTAAATAACATAACATTTAAACCAGCTCATTAGTCATTTCCTGGAACCATCCAATAAAAATAATCTACCGGATTCTACAAGCTGAATTTTAACTTGCCTAAACAGATATTTTATCTTATTTTAAAGCAAATCAATACACCTGGATAAATATCACGATATGCTAACATGTGATATGTCACATTAATATATAATTATTCTTTTACCACCTGCAGAATGGGATGCTATAACTATATATTCTTTAGTAACTAAGATTTCTAAATATCAAAATCTGATCGTGATTTATCCAGTCATATATCATGCTATTAGAAAATTGTAATTAATTTAGATTAATTAAATGAAACCAGTATAATTACCAGCTGAGTAGACATTCTCATTAGATGAGTAGGTAGTCTCAGGAACTGAATGGATGTGTGATTGGTGTGTAAGAAATTCTGAGTGCCCTGGAGTGGATATCTGTCATGGATTTCTCTGCATATCCCCCGACTGCTCACCTCTTTGCTTCCTTTGCATACCTCTCTCTTCCCTTTGTCTTAACTTTTTAAAGGGAAAATTCACTAGGTGATAGACCAATAGAAAACTGGAGGTGTGGTTACCTTCCAGATAGCAATTTAAGTATTTGGTCTATAGAGGGCAGTCTCGTCCCACTAAACATTCCTATCCAGGAAAGAGTTAACTTTTCCTGGTGGCTATTCTGACGTTATTTAGCTTATCTTTATGGTTATCTATAACTTAAGTTTTCTGTCAGTTCAAAGAGTTTCTTTGAATTTTCTTCAGACAGTGTGTCTCCAATTCCTGCTGTAATTTCTAAAATGACAGTTAGAAACTTAGTCTCACCTTTCACTTACAATGGGAATCTTGTAAAATGTAGAAAGTAAAATTAATTACTAATCTTCTCTGTCACTAATGTCTGGGTTTAGAATTATTTCTATTCCATTAGCATCTAGACAGAGAATCCATCCCCCGTTCTCATTTCTTATCACTTGGTTTGTATATACAAACATTCCTAAGCTCCCAGCTCAGTAGTTAGCGTTACAGAAAGGATAGAAATCTGTGTCTTTTGTTAGCTTGAAGATAGCAAAATGGAGTCTGCTCTGTTCAGAGTGATTCTGACAATATACATTTTTAATTTCTATCATAGCACAAAATGTCTGCCGATATAAATATCCTGACATAACCCCATTTTAGTGCATATCATAGCCAAGATTAATTTAGTCTATGAATAAGCACTATAGAAGTTACCAGACATATTGTGCATTCACATCATTTCTAATATAGGCCCGTGCGTGGAATAAACATTTTTGTATATTTTTGTACCTGTAAGAGTTTTTAACTTTATACTTAGTACAATCAACCATAATATCATTATTATCATAGCACACCCAATAACAATTTTAACATGGATGAACCAGTCAACATGAGCAATAAGGTCAGTATCTAGCTCAGAGTACTTAAATGTGTCCACAGAAATGTTATCTTTTCTGATTGACATTTGGATAGTGTGGTTGGGCTTATGGTCCAGCAAGAACTTTAGATTAGGATCTAGAGGTATATCTAGATTCTGGAAGGGATCCACCATCTCAATAGCACTTTCGATGATGTCAGTGTACACTGGGTATAGCGTAACGTCACTGATGGTGATACGAGAGTCGTGGGGTACCTTGATCAGTGAGACAGGTGCTGGTAAGGCAATTACTTTATTAGTCACCTGGTCCCTGCGAAAAACACTCATGTTTTTAAGACATGTGCTTACCAACCATTTATCTTTTACTAAGATAGCATGTACTAACGCATTACTGTCAGTTTTTGACATAGTTACTTGACATGTTTCAGAGCCATGTTTAAGGTACTCGATCCCACACAAAGCATTGGTATAATGGTACACAAAAGGTTTTTCATCACATTGGAGATTATTGCCTTTGAATTTTTCACAGTCATTCAAAATAGGTATTGAATACCAATCTGGTATCCACGGTTGAAAAGCCAAAACATCTGGGGTGTGGACTTTTACATGGATATTTTCCTTCCATGTACCGACGTTGTAAATTGTTTTCATTTGAAAAATGTTTTGGGGAGTAAACATATGGTATGGCCAATAAAAAGCAAATCTCCATACGTTCCGGGTCAATTAAGAGAGGTATTGCGCTCCCCATTTCAAAGGCCAGATTTAATTGCATAGGCTCAATTGTTTCCCCATCCACATTGGCAAGCATCGCATGAACAATATCCTTGGATACAAAATACAGAGGTATGCGTCCCCCTGCCAATTCGATCATTCCAGTTTGCACTTTGTCAAGAAAAGCAAGTGTGTGGAACAATATTGGGTCATGCAGAAATAGAAGTTCACGCTTAATAAGTCATGACCTTGGCGCAACTCAGTGGATTTGGCAATTAACTCCGAATGCAAATTTGTTGTAACAACTGTGTCTTGCACAATAGTTAACATGTCTTGGAGAAGTGTTCTTTGCTGTTTTATCACCTGATGAATGTCGTTAATGTGTTGCTTTAGCGCATAGATTTCCATATCCAGCTTTTGGACAGTAATAGAGTTGGCGACAGACTTTCCAGTTGCGACAACTGCACCGACAGTGGCACAAACTAATGCAACAATTATAACGATGAGGAACCTTTTGGGTCGGTTGCTCATCGAAATAGAACTGGATACAAATGGTTTCCGGGCTTGCTCCAAGATGTTTCGCACACGGTCCTGTGCTCTTTGAAGGTGCATCTGGTACCAAGTCTGTAACTCAGGAAGCTGCATCAATGAAATGTTGTATGCCTTCTCGATGGAAATCTCGGGGTCTGACGAACACACGTCGGGTAAGGATCCTCTTCTCTGTCAAGATGAACCCTGGTGTCTCTTGAATCAGGATGCCGGAGGATGGTCCCATCTCTGCAATCGGGTGGTCCGTAGCTCTTGGCACAGGAGCAGTACGATCCAGAAACACGCCACATCCTTTTTGGACATCTTTCGACAGTCCCGGATCAGGAACTTGTTTCAGACTTATCTACTAATGATTAAAGGTTTGTTAAGCATACAAACTTATAACAGTATGACATCACTTGGCCTAGGACAACACATTATTATGATTCATCAACATATGTATTCTCTCTAATTCTATTTTTATAACTTCATCCCTCCTCAGCAATATGCCTATAGCAGTTAAACAAGCTAGTAACCTGCTTAGAAAATGTAGTTATTGGATGGCAAGGAAATGGTTAATGACATGAACGTACATGAGATCATGGCACATCTCTACATTTCACATCATACGATACCACGTGAATCAAGCATTCATCCAGGTTAGTCGTTCACCCTTCTGCGTCCGAATCCACACCTATAATCCTTAATTGAGATTTAGGATGACAAGCCCGCAACTGGTTAATGTGAACCCACTTTTCAATAAAATCACCATCCTTAGTCATGTCTGTCTGAATTTTTATTTTGTACGCTAGTGGGGAAATTTTGTCAATGATGACATATGGCCCTTTCCAAGAAGGTAAAAATGTATTTTCCTTGACTTGATTTCGCGCAAAGTTATACAGATAGACTTGATCTGTTATCTCATATTCCTTTTTCGTGGTTTTTAAATTGTAATAGGTCTTAACCCCTGTCACTGCTTTTTCTAGATTCTTTTGGGCAAAAACAAACGCATGCTGTAAATGCTTGCGCAAATCTTCAATATACTGATGCGTAGTGGCAGCATTGATCAAGTTATGATCCGAAGTACGATATAGTAAATGCTGTGGTAAAACCATCTTTCTTCCTGTCATCAATTCAAAAGGTGACAATTTGGTAGCAGTGCTAGGTGTAGCTCCAATCGCCATTAAAACTAGGGGCAATTTAATGTCCCAGTCTTTACCAGATACCTTAACATACTTCTTCAGAATATTAACGATAGACTGGTTATATCGCTCTACCCCGCCGCTAGACGCAGCGCGGTATGCAATATGTAGCTTTCGTTTAACACCTAGAATGTTCCACATCTTAGCCATTACTTCGCTGGTAAAATGACTACCTCTGTCTGACTCAATTCTTTGAGGCAGACCGAACCTGGAAAAGAGATGGTTAATCAACAAAATGGCGCACACGGTACTCGTCTTCTCTTTACAAGGCAAACATTCTATCCACTTTGTGTACATACATGTAACGGTTAACATGTATTTGTTACCTCTTGAAGATCTTGTTACAGGACCTATAAAGTCAATTTGAATATCAGACCAGGGTAATGACACCCCCCTCTTCTGAAGTGGTGCACGATGGGTTGGACCAAATCAAGCATCCCTGACAGTATGTCTTAACATCTCTTAACATGTGTGGCCAATATGAATAATCACGCAATATCTCATATGTGATCTTATCACCACGATGCCC
Organism: Pelobates fuscus; assembly: GCF_036172605.1. Taxonomy (NCBI): domain Eukaryota; kingdom Metazoa; phylum Chordata; class Amphibia; order Anura; family Pelobatidae; genus Pelobates; species Pelobates fuscus. Next base: position 182,903,049 of record NC_086321.1, on the reverse strand, counting down.
AGATGTAGGTGCATCATGTGCGTGTTGGAGCATTAACCCTCGGTTTACAGTTGGGACTACCCATTGTTGAATACCATGTTTAGAAGTTCTGACCAGCAACCCATCCATGATACTAAATTGGACTTTATATCTCATGAAGATTCGTAAATCTTCATTATCTTTGCAATCCTCATCTGTGATGGGATTGGCAGTAGGGTCTTCTATATGTTTATAGAATATGCCTATGACGGGATCGTTCTTCTGACTGGTAATCAGGTCCTCACTAGGAGCTTCTTGACTCCATTGCACGACATGTAAGTCGGCATTATCTCTAGCCTGTCGTCTAGTTATGGCTTCAACATGAATTGAACCCATAAGATCATCAATGTTTAGGGTTTCACCATTGATGGCTGCTTGTTTTGCCAGTGAATCGGCTAAGTCATTACCATCCTTGTTAATACCTTCTATTTTAGAATGGCCTTTGGTTTTCTTCCAATATATGGTTAAACCATGTTCCTTAACCAACTCATCGATTTTACAAAACAATTTCCCATGTTTAACAGGTTTGTTATTGCTTTTCAGCATTTGGTTACGTTTCCAGCTAGGCAGATATTCAACTAAACTGTTGCGAACATAGTTGGAATCAGTTATGATAACAAATTCTGTGATACCATATTCTATTGCCATTTGAATGGTCTTATATACTGCACAGAGTTCGGCTAAATGACTGCTTTTGGGACCAATATTGTATCCTATAGAAACATTGGGATAATCACCTATCCAGACGATTTCGATACCTGCAACTAATTTCCGTTCAGCACCAGCGACGTGGTGATATGAACAACCATCAATGTATACCCACGGTAGTAGTCGACAGTATTCCTCGTCATAAACTTTATAAGGGGATAACAATTGCTCTTCTAGGAAGTCATCTCCGGTGTCATTATCATCCAGAGATGGAGCAGTACAATCATGTAATTCTGCTAAACCTTGGGCAACTGGGCTTCTCTTATTGTGTTTATAACGGACTTCTATCAGCCATCCCTGTAAGGATAGAGTTCATGCAGTAATCCGACTGTTAGAGAGATTACCGTCTCTAATTCTTTCACTCTGCAGATACTGTAGAGGTTGGTGAGCTGTTTCTACAATTATTTTCTCACCTTGGATATAGCTACGAAAATTTTGTAGTGCCCTGACAGTCGACAATAACGCCTTCTCACACGTGTTGAATTTAACTTCAACAGGTGACAAAGTCTTGCTAGCATATGCAATAACTTTGTTTAAACTGTCCTGCTTCTGATACAGAACAGCATTTATGCTTAAATCGGTATATCCTGTCTCCAGATAGAAGGGTTTACCCACCTCTGGGTATGCTAAACAGGGTGCCTGAGTGAGCTTCCTCATCAGTGCACTTACCGCTTGGTCCTGAGGCTCCCCCCAGTTCCAGGTAGTTTCCTTTTTAAGCAGGTGTAAGAGTGGTTTCGTTATTTCTGCATAGTTATTTATAAACTTACAGGAGTAGTTAGTCATACCAAGGAACGATCTTAATTCCCTGATGTTTAAAGGTGTTTTAGCCTTTATTACGGCTTCAACCTTCTTCCTCTGGGGATTTAATCCTTCAGAAGTTACCTCATGTCCGCGGAAGTTGACATGGGTGCAACACCATTGCTCCTTTTGTAAAGGCAGTTTAATCCCTAACTTAACTGAGTGAGAACATGTCTAATCTCTATGATATGCTTATCAAAGGAAGTGCTTTTCAGCAAGACATCGTCGACATATGATAATGTTCCTCTCTCAAGTGCGTCAGGCATAGCTTTATGCATGAACACAGCGAATTCATGACCAGAGTTTATGTAACCAAAGGGCATATGGGTCCAGGTATACTGCTGCTTTCCAAATGTGAAGGCCAATTTGTATTGGTCTTCATTATGGACTGGTACAGTCCAATATCCCTGTGCACAGTCAATGGTAGTGAATATTTTGGATCCCTGCATTTGTACCAAACATTGGTCTATGTATGGCACTGGCCAACCAGACATATAGACGTGTTTATTTAGCTGTCGTAAGTCAGCGCATAAACGCCATTGTCCATTAGGTTTCAGAATCCCCAAGATCGGATTATTATACGAACTGTGCACCGGACGTATAATGCCCCTTTCCTTTAAATTCTGAATGATGTCTTGTAGACCATCATATGATGCTAATGGGAGTCTATATTGTTTGATAAATACAGGTGGTAAATTTGGATCAGTTTGTATTCTGGCTACGTGGAGGTTAGTTAACCCACAGTCGTAGGAATCTTTGGCAAAAATATCTTGGAATTCCATTAGGATTTCCTTTAGCTGTTGCCGCTCAGCATCGGAGCAACCGTCAGCTAAAGATATTTGCTCTTCTAGCCTTTCCTGAAATCCTGGAAAGATTTCAGGCTGGCCTATCTCACAAGCTTCTTCAAGCCTAGAAGTTAGGTCAGTTCGGTGTTGACTTACCTTTTCTCTTTGGTCGTGATACTCTTGTGATTCCTGCTCATTGAGCGGATGATCGAAGTTGATTGATGCTTCTTCGATTTTACACGAGCCTTCTTTGACATTGAAGGGATATACAGATAGGATAGTGAATAATCCTTCTGGGGAGGAATGGAATATTTGATCGATAATTCCGTCCTCAGTTAAGTATTCTTCAGGGATGAGGCCTATAATTTGGTTTTGGAAACAAAATGTATAGTACTCAGCATCCAATGCTAGACCTAATAACGTTCCTTTTGGTAAAGTAACACTATTGGGTGTAACATTGTTGACCATTATATAGGTGGGATTCTTACCAATACTTACCATTGGTGTATGCATTACCACCATCCCTAATTGTTGTATCCTGTTGGATAAACAGATTAGGGCATCAGAGTTTTCTAATCTCTGACCCTCCTTGACCTGTAGGGGTAGAAGAAAGTTACTTGTCCCTTGTGGAATGGTTATGTCACCAGGTATTTGGATACTTACCGCATATGGTAGTATTTGTCCTGATTTCAGGGCAGTTTCCTCGTGAAGGTATCCACAAGGATTACCTTTTAAGTTGGAATTAATCAGGTCAAGGTGTATGGCAAAGCGATGTATGACATCATTGCTGATGTAAACCTGATAGCGAGGTTCGTCTATCACTAGGAATAAATGTTTAACTGTCTTATTTCCGATGGAAATAGATAGTAAACATTTTGCTATCACATTGTGACTCTCTGATTTTCCATCCAGGTTCTGGATCCAACTGTCATGTGGGGAAGAGTACCTGATCATTTTAGGATTAGCGATCTGCTTTAACAGACTTCTGCTAATATAGCTGTTCTCACTCTGTAAGTCCAGCTTTGCATTCCTACTTCTTCCTAAGTCATTTATCTGAATAAGTTGTTATTAACCCTTTCAATTCTGGCAAGGAATTGAGCATGACCTGCCAGATCGACAGATTCAACATAGTCCCTGTGGAGAGAAATGGTTAAAACATCACCTTCCAGAGAGACATTTTGGATCCTCTCTGGAGCCATTCTCACAGAATGCTCATCTACAGGTGTGATTGCATCATTCAGGTGACTGACTATTTCTAAAATGTACCTCTATCGAGTCAGGTCTTTCTTCTATTACATGGCAGTTACGATCAGATTGTACATGTGATTTCTCATAGGTTATAGGAACCTTAGCTTGCGACCATACAATTCCATTCACACAGTCAATAATTGTGTTAAGTCTTCTGAGTATGTCTATACCCAGAATCAGTCGGTTATAGGGGAGATCTACCACTATCACCGGGTGTCTAAAGGTTTGGTTACCTATTTTAAACTTTAACCAGGTATTGCCAATAACATGAAGGGCATTTCCTCCTACACTCAACAGAGCATTGGGGAAATCTCTTAGCTTCGGCTTATCCGCTGCTAAGTCCATTACCTGCTGGAAGTAGGTATTGGATAAGATAGTGGCTTGTGAACCAGTATCTATTAACCCTTTGAAAGGCTGGGGTAGCGAATCCTGTATTTCTACAGACATGTAGTACCTTCCTTCATGTTCTTCTAATTCACATAAGAATTTAGAATGTGTCAACATATTACTTGTTTTCCATACATTACCGCACAGCAGTAATTTCTACCTGTACTGAGGAATGCTCAGTCTTACCCACAGGCCCATCCTTTTTAGGAATTTCTTGAACTGTCAAGCGGGAACTAGTGGTTGGCATCTCATCAGTTAACCCTTTCAGGTCTGGATCCTGGAAACTAGTGGTTGCTGGGGCTATTTAAGCCTTTGGCTGAAATGAAAAAGCAGAGGAACACGTTGCGCCTCCTTCACCCGGAAGTGAAGTGACGGGGTAGGCAATAGGTATCCTAACACAACTATTGTTTACTTGACTGTTAGTACCTGGAAAGGAAACAGGGTTAGGTATTACATCTACTGAAAACCTAGCCTGTTTAGTCACTGTAGCTATTATTGCTGCGGCACCTGTTGTTGCTGCTGCAGTTGCACAGGTGGCTCTGCAATTGGAGCTGTCCCTAAAAAAGGATTATTGGCAAAGACTTGGTTAATCTTTGTCATTTCCTCCATTAATTTGCCCATCTGGTCTGTCAATTGACCAACCTGACGACGCAAATTATTTCCCCCATTGCCCTTTTGTCTTTGCCCATTAGAATTTGGCTGGGATGGCTGAGACTGTTGGGAGTTATTGGAAGCAGATTGCTTGTTTCTGTTTCCATATCTCCTATTTCCCTGAGGATTCCTTCTCCATTGGGAATTGCCTTGGTTCTTATTATCCCAGGGGCGTTTATTCCCATTGGCATTGGATTTTTCAGAGTTATCAGAGGAATTTGCAGAATTGCTTCTGGCGTTTTCCTGTTTCTGAGGCTTTGGGGTTTTCAAAACCTCAGAATAGGTCCTCTTTTTCTGTTGGGTTTCTGACACCATTTTATCACCAGGTTTCTTAACCTTCGGCTGATTTTCGTCATGTGCATGGTGTATAGTATACAATTTCATGCACTGACTGACTGGCCATTCTAATGGTAACTTACAATCGTAATCTCTTGCGAGATTCATTTGTATGTTTACCGGCATGGCATGAAAATACAGATCTTTGAAGTCTGTGCTTTCATACCTGGGTTTTCTTTGGGCCACGGAGTATGCATTTTAACAATTATTACAAATTCTCTGCGGCTTTGATCTGGACGGCACTTTAAGTTATAAAGCGCTTTCTTTGCAGAAGCAATGGTTTTATACTTACCATATTCCATGATTATTTCATATTTCATCTTGGAGCAGGACATTAACTGTATAGTTTGAAGACTTTCTAGATAAACACGGCACATTGAATCAAAAGTCCATGTAATGAACCATTTCTTATGGATGTCATCATACATGCCCAATGAATTCATGGCTCTATCATAATTTTCCAGATGTTCAGATATGTTTCCTGAACCTCTAGAAAATTGTGGGACATTCTCTCTAAGGAATTGAATAACCTTTGGCGTTTCATAAACAGGCATCGTTAATTTACGATCTCTTTTACTTTCCCTGTGTAAACGTCGAAGCGATCTGGCTGCTGAAAAGGAATTAGACCCTTACAACAGTGCAGATGGCATATCAGTCACATGGCCTTCAGAGTGGACAGTGCAATCACTTTCACTCCCATCACTCTGAGCTTCTCGTTCACTGTCACAATTCTGATCAGTATCAGAATTCAGCCAGTGTACAGAACCATGTCTGTTTTCATTCCTATCACCTTGAACTGGACTCTCCCTCTCAAGTTTGGCCAAGACAGTCTTTTCAAACTGTTCTGCCCAAGATTGCCAAGCTTGTTTGAGCTTGCCTGATTCCTGACTCTCCTTTTCATACTTATCCAATTGCATTTTAAGCTGATTTATTTCCTGTGCATATTTATCCGTCAAAGCTTTCATTTCTTTTTCATGATCAGCCTGACGGGTTTTATGCTCAGCAAATAAATCTTGGTATTTCCCATCTTGAATGCCCAGATGGTCACTGTACGTGTCCAATTTGGCATTCAGTAACTTGTTTTCATCTAACGCCTTAAGAAGGGCTGTCATAAAGAAAGGCCAAGAGTGTATTATGAACGCCATTTTCCTTTCTATGTTCTTTTGTCCAGCAATTTCTTTAAGTTATGTTATTATGGTTGAATCACTTAGTATGGTTTCTTTGGCTTCCCATTCTATGCCTTTCAACCAAATCTCATAGCTTGAATCATTTTTCATATGTTTATGAATATGGACTAGAGCATTTTTCTTAGGTCTTCAATTATTTCAGCATTATCTGATACAGATGCGTCGCTGGCCATATTTTATACACTGATTTAATCTCAATACAAAACTCTTTTCTATATCAAGATTAATATTGCATGAATTATACCAATATTATTGTATATGGAATATAATTTCAACTTAAACGATCTCAGCAGTGTGCCTCCAATTTGTGGGGATATTTATGGGATAATAATAGTAAACAGTTGAGAATTGCCCACTATTTCAATTCTCAGATTTTAAAGATCGTTATCATGTAAGTGAAATGTATTCCATATAAATAAAATCACAATTTGTTATAAAAATAGATACAATTTATTGTGACAACTTAAATAATAATAATATGTAACATGCGTGATAATAATCAATGAATATTTAGTATAACATGGTATGCAATACAATGGCAATACACATTCCAATGGTTAACATAGCAATTGTCAAGAAAAGATTTATGATGGGCTTCACAGAGACAACGAAAACTTTCTTTCATGGTGCTTGCAGCGTAAGGCCATAAAACTTTAGCTAACAGTTAGAATAACCCTTTCAATGCTGGTTAGATCTTTCTAGACATAAAATATCTATTCTCATGTAATTTTAAATAACATAACATTTAAACCAGCTCATTAGTCATTTCCTGGAACCATCCAATAAAAATAATCTACCGGATTTTACAAGCTGAATTTTAACTTGCCTAAACAGATATTTTATCTTATTTTAGAGCAAATCAATACACCTGGATAAATATCACGATATGCTAACATGTGATATGTCACATTAATATATAATTATTCTTTTCCCACCTGCAGAATGGGATGCTATAACTATATATTCTTTAGTAACTAAGATTTCTAAATATCGAAATCTGATCGTGATTTATCCAGTCATATATCATGCTATTAGAAAATTTTAATGAATTTAGATTAATTAAATGAAACCAGTATAATTACCAGTTGAGTAGACATTCTCATCAGATGAGTAGGTAGTCTCAGGAACTGAATGGATGTGTGATTGGTGTGTAAGAAATTCTGAGTGCCCTGGAGTGGATATCTGTCATGGATTTCTCTGCATGGCCGAATGTGAAACCCAAACTCCAACTCACTTCAACTCCGACTCTTTGACTTCGCCCGCTTCCGACTGCTTTGCCCCCTTTTTCTCTCTCTTCCCTTTGTCTTAACTTTTTAAATGAAAAAATTCTCTGTTCGTCACTAGATGATAGACCAATAGAAAACTGGAGGTGTGGTTACCTTCCAGATAGCAATTTAAGTATTTGGTCTATAGAGGGCAGTCTCGTCCCACTAAACATTCCTATCCAGGAAAGAGTTAACTTTTCCTGGTGGCTATTCTGACGTTATTTAGCTTATCTTTATGGTTATCTATAACTTAAGTTTTCTGTCAGTTCAAAGAGTTTCTTTGAATTTTCTTCAGACAGTGTGTCTCCAATTCCTGCTGTAATTTCTAAAATGACAGTTAGAAACTTAGTCTCACCTTTCACTTACAATGGGAATCTTGTAAAATGTAGAAAGTAAAATTAATTACTAATCTTCTCTGTCACTAATGTCTGGGTTTAGAATTATTTCTATTCCATTAGCATCTAGACAGAGAATCCATCCCCCGTTCTCATTTCTTATCACTTGGTTTGTATACATTTTTAATTTCTATCATAGCACAAAATGTCTGCCGATATAAATATCCTGACAACCTTTTGCTGTTTGCATTCTGCGTGTTGGATGCCTGTCACGATCCTGACAGATACAATGTTGGGGGTGTGGCAGGTAATGACCCTTATGTGACGAAACCAACCTCGCCACTGGGCATTGGAGAAGCCTGTTTGCCCGCCTCCTACCTGCTGACTATGGCCCCTTGAAAATTGGTACGTTTAGAGAACTATATTTGGGCATATTGTATTTTATTGTGCGACTGCTGGCCCTTTAAGCACAGTGAATGGTATTTTATTGTACTGCTGCTGGCCCTTTAAGAACTGTCTGGGGACATATTGAGACTTTGGGTAACAATACCCTTTAAGACTATGGCCCCTGAAAAGTATGAACTTTTATTGGGTGTGTATGGCCCTTTAAGAACCGTCTGGGGACATATTGTGACTTTGCTGAACAATGTCCCTTTAAGACTATGTCCCCAGACCTGTAAAATAACTTGTTCCTGGCTTTCCCACACTTGGTTCAGTAAATAGGGCTTACTGAACCAAGTACCACACAGGCGGACCACCCAGAAGCTAAAGTGTGCAGGCAATTTACCTCCCAGGCTGTGAGGTTACTGCAGGTTAATTGCACGTGGCGGCGGCCATCTTTGTTCAGTCGAATGCGGTCAGCGGTGTATACTAAAGATTCTGTGGAACTAAAATCGGCTACACATTTTACCGAACACCGCTGACCCTTACCTTCTTCCATACTGAACTTGCAGCTCCAGAGACTAAGTCCCGTTCGAAATGGGACTTAGTCGTTTTTTCGCATGAAATTGACCGGCCGCACAGCCCAAATCTATGGAACTGTTTTGGGCAGGAAAACGTGCTTGCGGTCGGTCATAAAGGGACCTCCAGCTAACTTTTGATCCGCTGGAGGGATTTGGCTGAATTTTGGAAGGGTGTATGTTTAAAGTGTGCTGATTCTAAATATATGGTTTTTGGATTGGATGTACGGTTTTAAAGTTATAGCACATGTATAAAAACTGTATTTTCCCTGGCTGTAATAATTATGTTAACTGGTTATCTGAGGGGAGGGAACTTGTGGGTTGTAACCGTTATGCTATTGGCTGTTTTACCCCGCCCCTGTGGGCGGTCTTTTATGTGTAAGATGGAAATAAAAGCAGACTGGGTGTGCTAGCACCTCAGATCATCTTGTACCTTCATGAAGTTTCGGCTCATGTTTGGGGGATTGGAGAACTACACTCTGGGGATTGCTATAATCACTATACTCCCCAGGGTATTATCGCTGAGCTCTGCTAAGAGCTTGTTCCTGTTCCTGCTCTCTGGAATTCAGAGAGGTCCATCTACTGGAAGCTAGTCCCTGGTCTTGGGTCCAGAGTGGGTAGCGTGGCGAGACCCCAACCAAGCTGGGAGTCTACAGTGGTTAGGGTGTTTGGTGGAGTGCTTGGAGACCTTGGAAAGCACTAGGAGCATCCGTCAGCAGAGGGTACCCGGTCGGGGTGCCAGCGGTTCCGTTACACCTTATATATAATTACATAGTTACATAGCTGAAAAGAGACTTTTTACATTTTATTATTTTACAAAGTTTTGTGTCATCTGCAAACACTAAAACATGGCTTTCAATGCCTATTGCAAGATCATTTATACATATGTTAAATAGAAGTGGTCCCAAAACAGAACCCTAAGGGACACCACTTACCACTTTTGTCCAGCTTGAAAATTTACCATTAATGACAACTCGTTGTAATCTATCCTTATGCTAATGTTCTACCCAAGAACAAGAATATTAATCTAGACCAATTTCTTTCAGTTTTAAGACTCACCTATTTTGAGGAACCGTATCAAATGCCTTGGCAAAATCCAAGTAGATCACATCCACTGCAACACCCTGATCTATACTTCTACTTACTTCTTTATAGAATGCAATTACCGTATATACTCGAGTATAAGCCGAGTTTTTCAGCACATTTTTTGTGCTGAAAAACCCCAACTCGGCTTATACTCGAGTCAATGTCTGTATTATGGCAATTTGCATTGCCATAATACAGACAATGGGGCTGTGGGGGCTGCAGAGATCTTACTTACCTCTCCTGCAGCTCCCTCCTCCTCCGCGCCGTCCGTTCAGCACCTCGGTCAGCTCCCAGTGTAAGTCTCGCGAGAGCCGCGGGGTCATAGTGCGGCCGCGAGACTTACACTGTGAGCTGAGAGAGGGAGCTGACCAGACCGCCGCGGAGGAGAAGGGAGCTGACAGGAGCTGCAGCAGAGGTAAGTAATATCTCTGCCAGCCCCCTCTCCCCCCCCAACACTCAATGCAATTTAATTGGATGACTTCAATTCCATCAACAGACCTGGCACTGTCTGACAACGATTTTTTTTAATTTAAAAAGAATGAAAACTAATACACATAATCATCACATTTAGTTTGTCAAAGCTAATATTCACAAAATCAAATTTTAAAAACGACATGCTACAAAAGACACCTGCTACAGTCATATAAACACTTCACAAACACTTACATATACCCCCCCTCTCTGAACCACCAATGACACTGGACCACCAGGGAAGGAGAGCCCCCCTCCCTGCCATGTATCAAGCAGGGAGGGGGGACGAAAAAAAAACAAATAATACAATTAAATAAATAATAAAAAAATAATAAAATACAATAAAAATAAAAATTAATTAAATATAATAAGAAATAATAATAGAAAAATTATTAAAATAATAAAAAAATTAAAAAATGCCCACCCCCCACCAAGGCTCTGCAACACACACACACACACACACACACACACTGCATCCATACACACACACAGTGCACTCATACACACACACGCTGCTCTCATACACACGCTGCACTCATACACACGCTGCACTCATACACACGCTGCACTCATACACACACACACACAGCATTCATTATATACACACACACTGTAAATAAATATTCAATTAATATAATTTTTATAGGATTTAATTTTATTTAGAAATTTACCAGTAGCGGCTGCGTTTCCCACCCTAGTCTTATACTCGAGTCAATAAGTTTTCCCACTTTTTGTGGGTAAAATTAGGGGCCTCGGCTTATATTCGGGTCGGCTTATACTCGAGTATATACGGTAGGTTAGTTTGGCATGACCTATGTTTCATAAAACCATGCTTAGTATTGCTAATAACAAAGTTCTTCCCAATGAATTCCTGAATATTATCCCTTAATAGCCCTTCAAATATTTTCCCAGTCACAGAAGTTAAGCTCATAGGTCTATAATTTCCAGGCAAGGATTTTGAACATTTTTAAATATAGAAATTACATCTGCCTTCCTCCAATCCTACGGTACAATTCCTGAAAAAAAAGAATCTTGAAAAATTAAATACAGAGTTTCACTTATTTTTCACACTTAGTTCCTTAAAGGAAACTTCCAGTGCCAGGAAAACAATCCTGCAGGGCACTGCAGGTCCCCTCTCCCTCCCACCTCCCATCCCCGGTTGCTGAAAGGGTGAAAACCCCTTCAGTGACTTACCAGAGGCAGCGACATGTCGCTGCTTCTTCCTCCGCTCACCCTCCTCCCCTTCATCACATCAGCCGGCGGGGAGAGACAGATCCCGCCCACTGGCTGGGGAGACCTAATGTGCATGCGCTGCAATGCCGCACAGGCGCATTAGACCTCTCCATAGGAAAGCATTGAAAATGCTTTTCAATGCTTTCCTATGGGGATTTTAGCGATGCTGGAGGTCCTCACACAGTGTGAGGACGTCCAGCGACGCTATAGCACAGAAAACCTGTGCTATAGACCAGGAAGTGCCCTCTAGTGGCTGTCTAGTAGACAGCCACTAGTGGAGGAGTTAACCCTGCAAGGTAATTATTGCAGTTTAAAAAAAACTGCAATAATTACACTTGCAGGGTTAAGGCTAGTGGGAGTTGGCACCCAGACCACTCCAATGGGCAGAAGTGGTCTGGGTGCCTGGAGTGTCCCTTTAATACTTGTGGATGAATACCATCAGGTCCCGGATCTTTATTTACATTGATTTTCTTTAACTGCTGTAGCACCTTGTCTCGAGTCATCCAATCACAAGTTGTCTGCAAGTTTTTTGCAGAAATCATTTGCATCACAGGGTCCTTCACCCACACCATTGGGAAGGGATCCAGTAGACAGAGGTCCAGATCCTCATATATAGTTAGAGTTCCTAACTGGTGAATGAGGGACAAAGCTGGGACTTTCAGGATTCAAGCCAGATGAGGAGGAAGAAGGAGAAGGAGCAGAAGTAGAAGCGACCAACTGTGTTTCTGGTGCTGTCCACCAGTTTCTGTCAGGGCTGGAAGCTGTAGTTTCTTCTTTATCATTAGTTGGTGAAGTCCCGCTGGGACCTACTCCAGGGTTGTCTTCGGAGTCAGTTTCTAAGAGTGGCTATATGCTGGAATTCTTATTGGCTTCGCCAGCGTCCTCCTCCAAATTGGAATCCTCACCAGAAAAGGCAATAGGTAATAGGTGATTTCTATGCCAAGCTTTGATCCTACCCTCAGGCCCTTTGATTAAATACACAGGAATCCTGGGAACTTTGGAAATAACCTCAAAGAGAGTGTCTCTCCAGCGATCTGCTAATTTATGCTTCCCTGGAACTCCTAAGTTCCGCAAGAGTACTTTATCTCCAGGCTGAATGTCTTTGTAACGTACTTTGGAATCATATCTTCGCTTGTTATTTTCATTAATCTTGTCAGTAGCTAGCTCAGCCAATTCATATGTCCTTTGTAAACTTTCTTTTAAATTCCTAACATATTGATTATGAGAAGCATGTGTGGTAAAGTGAAGGCAGAGAGGCCTTTTAACCCCAGGGGAAGTACATGTAGTTTGTGTTGTAGGCAACACAAACCAACGTTTAGTTATGGGCCCCTGGGGTGGAGCATTTGGAGAGCAGGGTGGGCCAATGCTCCACTCCTCAGTTTATACACAACTGGGAGAAATAAGGTCCAGGCCAGAGTTCTTTGGAACTGTCTCCAACCCACTGCTCAGCGCAGATAATCAGCTGTAGCAGTGGGAATAAACCCCTCCCTCCTGGGCAGGTAAAGGGGGATTGCTGGCTTCCTCCCTGGAAGCAGGTAGGAGAGAGGCTGTTCTCTCCAGTGAGAGAGTCAAGGCTGGCTTGGAGCACTGGGAGTGCAGAAAGGGAAGCAGTCAAGGCTGGCTTGGAGCACTGGAGTGCTGAGAGCGGACAAAGACACTAGGTTGGTGAAACCAATACATTTTGTTATAATTTAACCCCTGAGAGAGGGAATCTGATGTGAGTTAGTGCTCAGACGAGCTAGGCATTTGTTTATAGGGATTTGTGTTACATTATTGCATTTATGTTTTCATTTGCTGCTGCCTCATGTGTAAACTTACAAATTAAGTGCCTGGAATGAAGTTGCATTAAAAGACTGTGCATGTTTTGCCCTAGAGGACCGTGCTACCTGCTGACAAGGATCACAATATGGCGAGAATGCGGTCACAGAAGCACAGTAAGGGTCTGTGGGTGTGCCAGTCATCTGGTAGTCTGCTTGAGGACTTTCATGTCAATCAAATAAGTAGCACTGTACCTTTTTAAGACTGTCACCTGCTTGGTGCTATAATGGAGGACCTGCTGAGGGCTGTGGTACAGGCAACTGCTAAACAACAAGACACCAACCGTTTACTGGCTGCACAGGTTAAGAACCTGAGGGATGCTCAGCAGGAGAATAGAGCTGCCCTTACTGAGTTTTTGAAGATTTCCCCCTTCAGGGAGCGTGGGGACAAGGGACCCCGTAACCAAGCTACTGACATCCTGCATAAGATGACAGAGGCAGTAGAAGAAGTCTTTAGCAAGCTGAAAAGCATGGAGGCAGCAAAGCGGGATGTTGAGAAACACACAGAAGAGAGAGAACAGGAATTAGAAGGCAAGAAGGATAAAACTGAGCCTGAAAGTAGTGATAATGTGGAAGAGGGTGAAAAGGCAGCTGGATCATCCAAGGACCAAAAAGCAAAATAAGAAAAGGTAGTAAAGAGTCCAGCAAAGCTAAAGGAAAAAGCGGAATTGTCAAGAGACAGTGATGGTGACACTGATGACATGCGCCAAAGTAAGAAAGGACAGAAGAATCAGAGGGGAAATTAGACAAACTGATTAGTGAAGTTGACAAGGGTGTATTTGAGAATCAAAACATTGCAGCTTCACGTGAAAGCCTCAAACTTGCTCTGAGTGGCATCACAACAGATCAAGAGGTCTTAGAAAAAGAGTTGGAATCTAAAATATTTTCAAGCTCAGAAACTGAATCTTGCATGTTTCAAAAGAAAGCTGGAAAGACATTAGAAAACAGAAAGGTACTGATAAATCTTCCCAAGGCAACAAAAGGAGAAAAAAAGACTGTGTCTGAGGCCAGCAATTTCAAGCCGGTTTGTGTAATAAAAAGTGAAGCAGAAGTCACTGATGTTCACCCAAGTGAACAAGTTAAATGCATGAAAAGCAGACTGACTTGGGGAGTCATAGAAGACAACAGCAAAAGAGCTGAGCAAAATGGAGAAAAGCAAGGCACCCCAGTTAAGTATAACAATGCGGTGCACTGTTTAGTAGCTGAGGCTACCCAAGAATGTTGACCAGCTGTTGGGCAGAGAAGTAGTGGCAAAACAAAGTCAAAATAAGAAAGGCAAAGTAGCCACTTCTGATCTAAGCCAAAAGAGAGCGACAGTTAAAGAACCAAGCTGTGATGATAAGATGGGCATTTCCGCAGCTAGGCCAGACCAAGGCGAAAGTGACAAAGTAGGTGACATTGGCATAGCAGAATTAAATATTTCGGAGACACCTGCTACTGCCACAAGGCCTGGGTGCACTGACTACCTGGAACAGCTGCCAGATTCTGGGAACACAGTAATGGAATTAAAGGCGGGACTCAGACTGCCTGACCGGCTGCTTGATACCGGGGCTGTCATGACCCAGCGAGAGGCCATGACTGCGTCTCTGGACACCCCCAAGGGAGCAGGGAGACCACCAGACAGCCTAGAGGAAAGCATTGCTGACATTGAGAGGTGGCCACTCAAGGCCGAGCAAGCAGAGGATACCCCTGGGGAGGAAACCAGGCAAAGGAAAGATGAGCTAAGCCGGGAGTCTGGGCCTCAGGCAGAAGAACAGCGCTCCATACCAGGCCAGGCTGAGCATGATGGGATGGAGCTGGGATCGAAGGCTGCATTCATGCAGGAGGAGGGTGCTCTAGACAGCCTCCCTGGCCAACCCCCTGAGGATATAGAGATGAGACCTGTAGCATTAACCGTAGAAAGCAAGGAAGGTTCCCAGGGATTCACAGAACAGATGGAGGATGTTGTGAAGCCCTTCACGGAGGGACCTGTTCCAGTGGAGGATGAGCTGGTGACAGAACCAGGTCTTGAAGAGGTTGAGCACCCAGCAAATTCGTCTCATGAAGGAATTGGACGTATAAGTGATATAGAAAAGTTAGTTACACGCAAAGCTTTTGTAAAGTTTGCGTTTGAAAGTAACTCGGACATGGAGAGACTATCAAACCAGAAGCTGCTGTGGATGTGGAAGCAGATGATGATTCAGAGGAACTTGGCTACTAAGGAGCCACACCGTATTGATCCTCAGCCTAGATCCGCTAGCAACCAGATAAGCGGGGAAACTGGAAAGAAAGGACAAAGTCTGGGACAATATCCCTATGATGGTAGAACATACCTAAAAGTCCCATTTTGGGTACGAGACCAGACTGAGAAAAACTGCTTCAACTGCCACATGCAAGGACATATTACATATAACTGTCCTGAGAGTGAAGAGACAATACAATGTGACATAGTAATAAGGGCTCTGCATAGGATTGTATTGACTTGCATAAAGATGTTTATGGTGACTGGTGGTGGTGTTACAGCATAGCTAAAAGTGGTGATGGTGGTAGGGAAGAGTGCACAAGCACTAATTGATTCAGGGAGTGAGGCTACTTTGAAAAGTGTTCTGCTCCAGGCAGAAAAATGTGATATAAGACAAGTGATTAATATTGTGTGTACACATGGTGACACCCGCACATACCCCACGGCAGAGGTAGAGCTTGTTACAGAGGTTGTAAATGGTAAATGCCTTATAGTACATGTAGCTCAAACGCAAGAGCGAATAAGTAAGGCCAGGTATCTGAGTACCTTGGACCTGGTCATAGGGTATTGGCAGGTTCCCCTGACAGAGAAAGCAAAGGGAAGGGCAGAGTTTTCTACTCCCCAGGGGTTATGGCAACATAAATCACTGCATTCAGGTTGCATGGTGCAACGGCCCCTTTTTTGCATATGATGAATAGAATACCTTGGCCCCACAGAGAGTATGCAGCTGCCTCCCTTGGTGATGTGGTAATTCACAGGGTGGACTTGGAAGCACACCTGATGAAGGTCCAGTTAGCTGTGAATAATGTAAGGGCTGCCGGTTTGACTGATAACACTAAGTGTTATCTAGGATTAGAGGAGGCTAACTATTTGGGTTATCCTATTGGATGGGGGCTCCTTAAACTACAAGGGAGAAAGAGTTCTTTGGAACTGTCTCCAACCCACTGCTCAGCTGCAGATAATCAGCTGTAGCAGTGGGAATAACCCCCTCCCTGCTGGGCAGGTAAAGGGGGATTGCTGGCTTCCTCCCTGGGAGCAGGTAGGAGATAGGCTGTTCTCTCCAGTGAGAGAGTCAAGGCTGGCTTGGAGCACTGAGAGTGCAGAAAGGGAAGCAGTCAAGGCTGTCTTGGAGCACTGGAGTGCTGAGAGTGGACAAATACACTAGGTTGGTGAAACCAATACATTTTGTTATAGTTTGACCCCTGAGAGATAGGGAATCTGATGTGAGTTAGTGCTCAGACGAGCTAGGCTTTTTATTTATAGGGATTTGTGTTACATTATTGCATTTATGTTTTCATTTGCTGCTGCCTCATAAGTAAACTTACAAATTCAGGGTTATTGACCGTCCTCACTTCAAACTTAGCACCATAGAAATAATCATGCAACTTGTCCACAATAGCCCACTTCAGAGCAAGAAACTCCAACTTGTGTACTGGGTAGTTCTTTTCACTTCCAGTAAGACTCCGACTAATATATGCTACTGGCCTCAGGCCTTCAGGGTATGCCTGATGGAGAACCCCTCCTAGTCCTTCCAAACTTGCATCTACATGGAGAATATATGGCATATTGGGATCAGCATAAGCTAACACGGGTGCTTCAGTCATCTTTCTCTTGAGCAGTTGGAAAGCTACTTCACAATTCGGAGTCCATTTCTCTCCTATGGGTTCCCTAGAGTGGCCGGTCCGAGCCTTCCTAGAGTCCCCTTTCAGGAGGTCATGGAGGCTTCGGGCTATCTTTGAATAGCCTTCAACAAAACAACGGTAGTAGCCGCAAGATCCCAAGAATGAACGCAATTCGTCAATGTTGTTGGGCCTAGGCCAGTTGACAACTGCTTCTATTTTGGCTGTACTGGTTTCTAGTACAATTTCAGCAACCCATAGCCTAATAAAATATAACTTTTATTAATAAAGTATTAAAACGAAAAAAGCACAGGGTGGTGATACTGGGCCTATTCTGTACAGACCATGCTTTAACCCTCTGTCCCCGCATCACCTGTGCCACTATCCGACAAAAGTGACACGAGTTGATCAATATCCCTTTTATGTTCTCCTTCTCCTCCTACTATCTATTTTCGTTTCACTTAGCGACCGTGCTTTTTTCGTTTTAATACTTTATTAATAAAAGTTATATTTTATTAGGCTATTGGTTGCTGAAATTGTACTAGAAACCAGTAGGCTTACTACCTAGATTTACTGTACCCTTCAGGTTTACTTGTACCTCCTCTTTGTTTTGTTATTAAATAACAGGTCTTCTAATTCTCCTAGCAGAGCAGTAGACAGTCTCTGACTTCTTGTATTTGCAGTGGACTAGCCTTCCCCTGTTATTATATTACTGTCCCAGCAGTAATAGACCATTGAAACAGGTAGGGACACATTTTCTTTTAGCAAAGTCAGAGAACATGGCTTCATCCCTGTCCTCTTCTTTCTGCCATCCTAGCCCTTCCTCCTCACATGACAGGGCAAAGTTCAATATCTCAAAACAGTAAAATATAGCAGTCTGTTAGACTTATATATGTCTATAGATAATATAAATATAGATTTTATATTGTTCATCCTATTTTTCCTTCTATTAGTTACTTTTTGTCACATGGTCCATGAACAAAATAAAGCAAAAATGCACTGGAAATATATACACAATATTTTGCAATATACTTTATACTTTTGCCAATTTCGCACTCTTTGTTTCATCTGAAATGTTTTCTGCTAATTGTTTGCATGGCTAATATTCGTCCGAACTGAAATGCAAAATTAAGAATGGAAATGTAAATTTTTTTATTTGCATCTCCAAAGCTTAAAAGCCATAAGACCACTTGAAACAAATCATAGCCACAGGCGCATCCTTACCACTCTCACCGGCGTACTCCACTCTAGGTACATCATCTCTGGGAAACCTACTTCCTTGCTTGCCTTTTTAAAGCACCGCAACGCAGGGTAGGCTCCTCCACAATGGGAGCATTCGTATTTGAATCTGCAGTAGCTCTCGTTAAAGAACCAACAAACCCCCTTACGCTGCCCAGGCGGAAAGGGGGATGGCCAACAGGGATTCATAAACAGCAACCATAGCCTCCCGTCCAGGATGACAAAATTCAGGCCAGGACTCACTGCCAGTTTCTGGCGAAATTACTGGTCATATTTAAACCAGCATTGACCCCCATATAGCTTATACGTCCCCCAAATCAGGTCTAAGTACCAAAACAACCTTCTTCGCCTTCTCTGGAAAACTCTGCATTAAAATGCTTGCATAAATGGAGAACCCCTGCAGCCAGTTGCCAAAGGTACGTGGCAGCTGCTTACCTTTTCCCCCATCAGACATGTCACCTCGTCGTGGTCTATCCACTGATTCCCTATCTGGGGGGACGAGGGACCGCAAATCCATACACTCACCTTTAATAATTTTGTCCCTGACGTCCAGTGACACATGCATCCCTAATGGGCACAATTTGCAGCCTGGCAATCACGGACGCACTCCCACTGGGAGGACACCCTCAATACTCCTACCCTGGATCAGGAACTGGGCAGGAAGGGGGTAAGGGGCAGAGCAAGGATCAACCCCAGGAAGCCTATCTTGCACTGCCCTTAGAAAACTCAGCACCTCCTGACTCTGCAACCCAGGTAAACTACCCTGGAAACCCTCTGCATGTCCACCTCCCCTGGACCCAGCCAGGGCGTCCCAG
Source organism: Pelobates fuscus (assembly GCF_036172605.1). NCBI lineage: Eukaryota > Metazoa > Chordata > Amphibia > Anura > Pelobatidae > Pelobates > Pelobates fuscus. The sequence continues at coordinate 182,883,871 of NC_086321.1, read as the reverse complement.
GTGCTGACGCAATACTCACGGTTGGCTGTCTGAGGATCCTGAGCAGGAACCACCGTGGCCTCCTCATCTGAACCATCAATGAGGTGAAGTGTTCTGGGTGCCTAAGGTGTCCCTTTTTTGATTTTAACGTTTATATATTAAAACAAAAAGCAACAATAAACGAATAAGTATATAAGTAAAAACCAATATACGTAGTTGTTAGAATGGCATTAAGTTTAATGAATTCATGATAAGTAAATCTGTTTTCAACAGAGTAAATTGTAATAGTTACATAAAGAAAAAAGCTGTCATAAACGTCAATGGCTGGATAATGTCCCTAAAGGACAATCCTGTTAGTATTATATGGAATTAGATGTACTAAGGTGAGTGATTTGGATCAGATACCAATGACTTATTGTAAGGTCTAGGATTTATATTTAAATTCTACTATCTATGTACAAGTATCTCTATTACTATCGCACATTACATTTAATTTCTAATACATGCTATGTTAATTCTACTTTCACCAGTTCACATACAGGTCTACTATAAGTCTTCTATCCTATTAGATTTTCATTCCTTTTGATACATTTAGATGCACATGCATGAATGAGGGAAGCAAAAACTCAGTTTTTATTCAACTTCTCACTGCAATTATTTGGTCCTTAAAAATGTAAATTTGGTTTTGATTATCCTGCATTACACTTCTTACTAAATAAACCTTTACAAACATGCTAAAAGTAATATTTTTGGAGGGGTGGTCATCATCTTTTATTTTTTGAATGTTAAAATTGATGATCTGCAGCTACTCTATTTTATCATAACTTTTCATGTCATTTCTGTTCCAACCCCAATATACATTCTTTCTGGTCAGTTACTTCATTTGTCATTTATAAAAAAAAATAAACCTAATGCCCAGACCCTCTCACATAAGCAACAAAATACTATCTTCCTAGATTATTAGCCTTGTTTGAGGACTATTGTATAGGCCAACTGGCATTTTGTGTGTGCTCAAGATAAAGATACTACCAACCCGGCACATAATGTAAACAATTTACAACATAAAAAACAATGTCAGTTTATAGTTTATTAGACTGTGTGCATTGCTACAGTTTTGATGAAATATTTAGGTAAATACAGATGTCTCTATGAATCAGTATAATGGAAAATTTCAAGTAGCAGTATTTATTTCAGAGATCTTTTATAAAACAATGAGTAACATTTACTTAGCGTTATTATCAATGTTTGTTGGATTTCTTTGCTCCTGAGACCATAGATTATGGGATTAAATAATGGTGTCACCACCGTATATAACAAGCTGAAGATCTTGTTTACGTTTGTTGACTGTCCTTTTGAAGGTACCAGATAAATAGCTAATAAAGTTCCATAGTACATTGATACCACCATGAGATGAGAACTGCAGGTGGAGAAGACTTTCTGCCGTCTTATAACTGATGATATGCTAAAGATTGTCCCAAGTATAAACATGTAGGATACAATAATAATCATAAATGGTAAAAGCACAACTATAACTGCAAGGATAAATGATTGAATTTGAACTGTGCTTGTGTCTGAACAAGAAAGTGTTATTATTGGAGAAAAGTCACACATGAAATGGTCAATATATTTAGGGCCACAGAATCTGAGATTTCCAACCCTCACTACCAGCGTAAACATGAACCCAAAACCAGCTGCCCAACACCAGAGGGCCATTTTGATACATAAACTGATGTCAATCAAAGAATTGTATCGTAATGAATTACATATTGCCAAATACCTGTCATAAGACATTACAGCCAGGAGTAGGCAATCAGTAGTTGCAAGAGATGCAAATAGATACAACTGGATCAAGCAACCTGCTAAAGACATTTTTCTAATATCATTTAGCACGAGGTGCATCATGTTGGGGGATGTTGTAGTGGTGAAGAATACTTCTGATAAAGACAAGTTACAAAGTAAGACATACATGGGAGTGTGGAGGGAGTTACTGCTGCAAACCAATCCAAAGATCAAGATGTTTCCTGTCACTGTTATAACATAAGTAATCAGGAAAATGACAAAAATGAAATTCTTATAGTTTTGCGAAACATTGAATCCCAAGAGTATAAATTCTGTTAAAGTAGACTGATTGTCCATGTTTATCACATGTTTAGAGTCTGGGAATGAATGCAAGCTTTTCTGGTTACACCACAATTCCATTTCTGGTATACCCAAGTCTATAGAGTATGCCTAATATTGGTGTAATCACCGAGTCAGCCACTGCACATATTACTCACTGTTCTGCAATATCTCTTATATTCTAAAAAGGGCCAACATTGTACATCCCCTCATTCAGATGGCCCTGTAAGAAAAAAAAAATAATCTAAAAAACAAGACAAAATACAGAAATCGATATTTTAGTTATAGATTTAAAATGAGGGATACTTTGAAACCACTAATAAAATAACAAATAGCCAATTTTTGATATTTGCTAGTATGCCAAAATAAAAATGTGACAGTGTGGCTTTGCATGCAGACCTTCATGCTCTAAGGAAATATTTAAATTTCCATGCATATGTGATGTTGGTAATTTTTGCTCTTGTTTGAAATCTAAAAGTTTAAGAATTATTTTAGTTCAGTTTATTAACATTTAGAATTGCCCAGTGATTGGTGTGCATTTTGTCAACAGCCTTAATTGTGATAAGTTGCAAAACATTGCCAGTCCTCTTGTCTTACCTAAAAGAGCAGTTCTTCTAGTTTTACATGATCTATTTTGTTCCAAGTATCTTTCCCCGAAATATCTTATCTCTTTAAGCAGATGATTGCTTCTTTATTTATTTACCATCACGTATTAAACTTCAAACAGCATTAATACAATTTATGTATACTTTTTAGATGGTGACATTTCGTAGGCTCTTTCCCACAAGACATGCACAGAAAATCCCATTGGTGTATTTGTTAGGAATAAACATCCAGGGATTGTTCTACTAATTACTAACCATGATATACTTTGAGCTTTATTCATTAACAGAATTGTAGTGAATTGCAAAATTTAGTATAAAATTGGCAAAGCAGACTATATGCGGATTATTCTTCCAATTCAGCTGTTTTTGCCTTATTTTTCAAATTGTTTTTAGTTCACTACCACTCAAAGATTTGTGATTAAATCCTCCATGGTTATTATTTGTGAGTGTTTATTATACATTATACTTAAGAATGATGAAATTGTGAAGTATTTAACAGCTCACTAGTTCAAATAATGGCTATTATTAAGAGATTATTTTATTATTATTTATAAACTTTATACTGTATATTTATGGAAAGTTTCCACTGTGGACTTCTAGTTCCAATCCTCAAATGATTTTCTCTTAGAAAACACTGTCCATACAGATGATTCTAAGGCAGACTTGTTTGTTGAGCCTCCTTTATTTATTGTGCACTGTTAGCATTTTTGTTAAGGTTATAATTAAATAAATGATGCAATTGCAATAATCGTTTACACTGAGTAGGCTGACTAATTTGATATGTAAAAGCACAGGCAAATAACTTTGACAATCCATTATGGAATGCATGTTTAGCGCTTTAGCCTTTTTCATATCAAATCAATATATCATATAGATAACACGAGCTACCTCTTATTTAGTCAGCCTTTAATAAACCAATAGGTAAAATGTGTTGGGATCACTCCTCCCAATTAACCCCTTCAGGACGGAGTCAATAGTGCACGTTCTGATCAAAACAAAACGTAAACAAAAACTGGAATATGTCTGTTCAACCGTAATTCACCGCTGTCACATTAAGTGCACCCACACTTATTATATATAATTTTGTTCAGGAGAAACAGGGCTTTAATTTATCATTAACTATTCATATATGGAACATAATTTATTATGAATAAAATTTTAAAAAATGTGAGAAAATACGATTTAAAAAAAAAAATTATTTGTATTTCCGCCTGACATTTTACCTGTGAATGTCATAATGTAAAAATAATGTCACAAACACTGGCCAAAGTTAGCGTTCATATTTGTTTTTGTGTGAAAAAAGTGAAAAACTAATATTTGGCCAGTGTTTGTGACTAAGTGGCTACAAAGAAAGACTGGACATACCCCACTTGCAATACCTTGGGTTGTCTACTTTTGCAAATGGTATGCCATCATGGGGGTAATTCTCATTCCTGGGCTACCATACGCTCTCAAAGGCAACATAACCAATCTGGCAAATTTCAATGTCAAAAAATTGAAATGCAAGCCTTATATGTGACTCTCTAACTTTCCAAAACACCATAAAACCTGTACATGGGGGGTACTGTTATTCTCAGGAGACTTCACTAAACACAAATATTAGTGTTTTAAAACAGTAAAAGATATTACAACAATAATATAGTACATAAAAGTGCTGTTCGTTTGTAAAAAATGCAAAAAACGTTACCTTTACTTAAAATATCATGGTTGTAATACAATTTACCAGTTTGAAACACTAATATTTGAGTTCAGCGAATTCTCCTGAGTAAAACAGTACCCCCTATTTACAGGTTTTATGGTGTCTTGGAGAGTCACAGGGTCAAATATAGTGCTTGCAAATTAAATTCTCTGCACTTTCTTTCTGTGTTGTCAGCATTTCAATCAAATTTTAATTAATCAAATCACATAATTATGTTAAAAGATTACTTACATATACATGTAGAATTTTAATACATATGCATTTATGGGTATTTAAATTCTACGTGTATACTAATGTAATCTTTTATGTAATTATATGTATTTATATATATATATATATATATATATATATATATATATTTGCGGTTATATGTATTTTATATATAGATCGATATATATAGAATGTCATTCTAAGTGTATTTTGTTACCAATATATATATATATATATATATATATATATATATATATATTAATAACAAAATACAGTTAGAATGAAATTACATATGAATATATAGTTTATATAAAATTTTGTTTCAATATTTTATTTATTTTATTATTTTATTTATTTATTATTGTAATTATATGTATATATCTATTATATATTATATATATGTAACGTCATTCTAAGTGTATTTTAATACTAATATATGTACTTATATTAGTATTAAAATACACTTTGTATGACGTTACATATATATAATATGTATATATACATATGTTATGAATATATAAACATATTTATTTTATTTTAAAACATGTTTCATTTTTTTTCTTTTTATACTTCCCACCAGCAGGGGGACTGTCTGACATTTTAGACAGTCCCTCTGCTGGCAGATCCACAGCCAGCTATAGGGGGTCATGTGATCGCACGTTGAGAGCGATCACATGCATCCGGGGGCTTCTTTTGCCGGGGAGTGCTGCCTGGGCTGTCAGGCAGTCCTTCCGAAGCGGAGCGCCGGTAAGGTGGGTATACCGGGCGCTCCAGGGCTCAAAGCAGTTACGGCGTTCTATGCCGCCGCAACGGCTTTAAAGTCCAATTAAAGCGGGACGGCATAGAACGCCGTAACGGCGTTAAGGGGTTAAACATTTCAACATGTTGACTTCACCAGCATTCCCGAAGCCAGTAGTAAAAAACACAGATGTAAGAATCTGCTTGTGAACCTTCTTTATAATACATGTAATAAGTAGCATGTTATCTTTTAGCTATTAAGCAAATTTAATTTGTTTTATAAACAAAGTGTAATTTGAATCAGCAGAACTACTCTACATTTTCTCCTTATTTGGGCATTATTACAAGAAAGGGGGAATATATATCCTCTGATTCCTTTTTAGGAAGTGGATGGTCTTTAAGGAACAGAAAATATTGATTCACCTTGTCCTGGTGCCATCCCAGTGTAATTGGTAAAACCGTTTTAGAACAGTTTGACAATTTATCTCAGTCATACCAGGTGCCCATGGCTGTATAGACTGCTCTCAGATTCTCGTGCAGGAGAATCCAGATTTTTATAGTGATCTAAGTAGGGCCATGCAGGACTGCGCTGATTGACTGTGAGTATGAACTGACCACTCTCGAACAATGAGCATAGTCTTATGTCTGCCATGCATAGCTGCAGAGAGACATCTTTTGCAGGAGAAAACTGGGGATGCCTGAGGTACCCAGATAAATTATCATTACACTGGGACAATGGGGGGTGTAGTAGTTATAGTACTTTAAAGGCTCTTTTAGCATGTTTATACCAGTGGGATATATATATAGATATATATACAAATGTGTACTTATTTTCTATCAGGGTAATTAAGTGAATTTCAATTGTACATTTCCATTTCAACTACTTTGGCCTAAATTTCAAGTTCCCTTTGAATTCTCATTTTAGTGAATAACTGTAAAAGTTTAACCATTTTCTCTTTAAAAAGCATGTATATTTCTTTATGCATTCTACTTGGTGGTATTTAGGGGTATCTGATTGCACATGTAAGAATGTCTAAGAGGGTATTTAACAATGTATTTTTTGTGTTTGAGTAAGAATCTAAGGCTGAATATGAGAGTATATGAATGTGTCAGAGTGTATGCTTGTATAGTATGGATGTGTTTATAGAGTGTTTATTGGAGATTGATTGTGAGAGAGTTTGAGCTTAAGAAAGTGGATGGATGTGTCTGTATTTGTGTCTGTGAGAGTGTTTGCAAGAGTGTCTTATGACATAAACAGTAACACTCTCTCAGTGTTGCAACTGAGTAATTAACAGGTTATTTTGTCAATTAATAAAAATGTGTGTACATTTTCCTTTTAACCCTTTAACAACATTAGGATGTGTCACTACATCCTAACTATACTGAGCTTTAGTGCAGTTAGGTCGTATTGACACATCATACAGGTTTGGTATGAGCGGGGTTAAATATCTGCAATAACTACAGTGTCTTCAAATGTAAAATCTGTGATAAAGGGGGGGGGCGGTGCTTAGCAGCGAACTTGATCGGACGCCACATTGTGGAGCTCCGCAGCCACCGCGGTTAATCGGGTGAACATCGAGCCCATCGCACATCACAACCCAGAACAAGTGCACTCCCCTGCTGCAGGACACCAGCCCTTACAGATCGATGCCCTTCTTGTACGGCTCCGGCGTGAAACGGCCACGCCGCAAGGTAGGGGCCTGCTTTTCCCAATACCACAGTAATACAGGAAGCCCCTGGGAAACCCCACACACAGCGGAGCATTCACCTGGGCAGAAAGCTTCAGTACCAGCCCCAATTCAACACAAATGAGACGCAGATCCTAGAAGACTGCGTTGGTAGCCTCAGCTGAAACCAGGGATATAAGCACCATGCTGCAAAGGCAGGTACCCTCTAAGATAGCTGCCAGTGACGGCCAGGAGGCCAGCCATGTACCCTCTGAGGCCTATAGGCTGGACACATCACCAGCACCGCTACAATCTGGGACTAACCCAACCAGGACCGGGGTTGGTGAAAATGCTGTCCCATCTACTAAACAGGACATTGGGAACCTATTTAAAAAATACAAAACTTATTTGCTGCAGACATCACAGTTGTTAAAACAGAAATTCAGGCAGTTATAGACAGGGTCAGAGTCTCGGAAGAAGACATTCAGGATATCAGAGCAGGCATGACTTCCCCGAAGGACTCCCTCCAAGACCTGCGCACCTCACACAATTTTTTAACTGTACAGATGGCTATACTGGAAGACAAAAACAGACGCTGCAACATCAAACTAAGGGGTATCCCTGACGCTGTTCCAGCTGAAGAACTGCCCCACTACCTGTGTCGACTGGTCTTCATCCTCCTACCGCCAACCCAAGCCAAGAAGACTATCTTTGATGGTGTACACCGCATCAACAAATTGCCGCAGGCACCGGCAACGGCTTCTAGAGATGTTATAGCAAGATGCTCCACCACTCAAGATAGGAGGCTCATTATGGCGGCTTTAAAAGGCAAGACACCATACACCTTAGAATCTGCACAAATCACCGTCTTTCAAGACCTCTCAAGAGGTACCCTACAATGGTGGAGATTCATGTGCACGATTACAAGCCAACTCCAGAAATGCTGGTGTACCTTACCGCTGGCTAGCGCCGAGATTCTTATCTGTCAAACATAACAAAACTGCCCTAAAAATATCCTCTCCTCATGTGGCTCCATCTCTTCTAGGGACACTGGGACTCACTCTGACACCTCAGGGACCCCGAGGTCACAGCAACACCTTGTATTGGGACCCTTCCAATATAGACCCTTTCATCCCTGGATGGGACCGTGCCTCAGACCCATCGACTTGAGCATGCCACAAATAGAGGCAATGCTTTACTCCAAAAATGTTGGATAAACAACACTGTGCACCATGACTGTGCCTGCACCCCCCGCTGCCCCTTTGGTTAGGGGTAACCACTCACATTGGCCCTGATGACAAGGGGTTATACTTACTCCCCATAAAAAACATCCTCTTTTACAGTGACATGTGGTGGGCCTAATTGACATGCTCACAAGACGACACCGCTACTTAGTAGCTAAGGGGTTAGTAATCTACTTATCCCACCATTATATACACTCAGAACTCATCACCTCAAACCCCTTACTTTGACTCTTAGACCACCTTCCAACACAAAGGGTGGACAACACAAACAAGTTAGTACTCATCGTCTATATACCTCTAGCAGTAGTGAATCTTTTCACCACACGTCTCTACTAACTGCTTACCTGATCAATATTGTTTATGTTGGAATGTTTCTCTATGATGTTATTTCAAAATAAAAAAGAAAAAAAATAGTGCAATAACTCTGAACATACGTTGATGCTACACTATAATACTCATGTATATGTAACACTGTTCCTATGTGAAGATGTCTCCATTCAATCAGATGTATATCTAGTACTTTTGTGCAGTATAAGAGGAATAGAAAGGCAGGGACCTCAAATTGAATAGTATCTAAAACTATTTATTTAGCATAAAAGGTTAAAAACGTTGGTGGTGAGTTTGCCAGCAATGAACCCACAACACAGCAAGCATAAGTCAATATCCAAAAACGGCAACAGCCTGCAAGGATCTTTTTTTTGCCACTAGCGAAACCAAAAACTAACAATTTACCCGAAGCAGAACAGGCGAGCAACCCGAAGCCTCCCAATACCACAACAACTGCAACAAATCCTGAAGCCACTCATCTTCAGACCGGAAACCACCATACACTTGCTCGAATGCCAACCACTCCCCCCATGCCTTACTATAGCGAATCCTGGTAGACTCCGAGACTGTCAGGATCGGGACAGGGATCCAACACGCAGAGTGCAAACAGGAGCCAGATACGTATACCGGACCTTAGAATGGCCGGACTAACGTAAGTAGTACCGTAGAGAATGGTCAAAGACAAGCCGAGGTCGACGGTAACAGAAGACAGGAAAGCGAGAGACAAGCCGAATCAAGGGAGACAGAGATAAGCAGAGTAGAGCAAACAAGCCGGGTCAAAACCAAAAGGGATAACTAGAAAACACGAGCACTGAGTGACTAGCAAGCTAGAACCACGACAGGGCAATGAGCAACAGGGCGAAGTATGTTTAAATACCCTGGCTAGAGAGGATAGACACGCCTCCGACGAGTCCTGATTGGTCTCCAACGGATTGAGTGACAGGTCGTTCCGGATTGGCGTCATGACGTCGGTCTCCGGGCACCATGCTACATAAGGAAGTAACTCCCTCGCGGCCGGCGTCTATGTGAACGGGTCGACCGCGAGGAACAGGAGAAACATGGTGTCCGGACGGATAAACGTCTAAGTCTCTACCTCAGGTACACTGACAGTACCCCCACTCTCAGATACGCCCACCGGGCGGAAGGAACCGGGACGAGATGGAAAGCGGGAGTGATACGCCCTGCGGAGACGAGGAGCATGAACATCCTCTTGAGGTACCCAACTCCTCTCTTCAGGACCATAACCCTTCCAATCGACCAGATATTGAACCTTCCCCCATGAGATTCGAGAATTAATAATAGAGTTAACCTCATACTCCTCCTGACCCTCCACCTGAACAGAGCGAGGAGGGGCTATTGTGGAGGAAAATCTGTTGCATATAAGTGGTTTCAGCAATGAAACATGAAACGAGTTAGCGATGCGTAAGGTAGCAGGAAGAGCTAGACGGTACGCAACTGGATTGATCCGAGTCAGTACCCTGTAAGGACCAATATAACGGGGAGCGAACTTCATGGAGGGCACTTTTAAACGGATGTTCCTTGTGCTCAACCATACCCTATCACCCGGAACAAAGACCGGAGCCGCCCTTCTACGTTTATCAGCGTGTTTCTTGACCAGCATAGAGTTGTGCATAAGGATTTGTCGAGTTTGGTCCCACAACTTCCTCAAATTGGCCACATGAACATCAACCGACGGCACCCCCTGGGAAGGAGAAGCCGAAGGAAGAATAGACGGATGAAAGCCATAATTCATGAAGAAGGGGCTTGAATGAGTAGAATCGCAGACGAGATTGTTGTGTGCAAACTCCGCCCAAGGAATCAAACCGACCCAATCGTCCTGGTGTTCAGAAACGAAACAACGTAAATATTGTTCAATCTTTTGGTTGGTGCGTTCAGCAGCTCCATTGGACTGAGGATGGTAGGCAGAAGAGAAATTCAATTTGATGCCTAGTTGAGAGCAGAAGGATCTCCAGAAACGGGAAACAAATTGGGAACCTCTGTCAGATACAATTTGGGAAGGTATCCCATGCAAACGAAAAATCTCCCTAGCGAATATCTCCGCTAATTCGGGCGAAGATGGGAGTTTAGGTAAGGGAACGAATTGAGCCATCTTAGTAAATCTGTCCACCACAGTGAGGATAACAGTCTGCTTTTTAGAGATAGGCAAATCAACAATGAAGTCCATGGCCAAACAGGACCATAGCTTTTCAGGAACCTCTAAAGGGTGCAGAAATCCGCATGGAAGCGAATGGGGTTGCTTGGTCTTGGTACAAACCTCACATGCCCCGATGAAATCTTTAATATCTTTACGTAACTCAGGCCACCAGAAATCTTTAGAGATCAGAGCATACGTCTTGCGAATGCCAGGATGTCCAGCCACCTTGCTGTTGTGGAAACAACGTAACACTTCTAGTTGGAGAGTGGAAGGAACGAAGTGTCGATCCCCAGGAGCCTGTTTGGGCGCAAGATGCTGAAATTTCATGATCTCGGCAAGCAACGGAGAGTGAATCCTGATATTCGTGTTAGCGATGATATTACCCTTAGGAACTATGGAGGAAAGAACTGGCTCAGTTGTAGTGAACGGTTCATATTGACGAGACAAAGCATCGGCTTTAGAGTTCTTAGAACCAGGTCTATAAGTAAGTACATAATTAAAGTGAGTGAGGAACAAGGACCAACGAGCCTGCCTGGCGGATAAGCGCTTAGCCTCCCCAATATAAGACAAGTTCTTATGATCTGTTAAAATAGTAACAGGCTGTAAAGTCCCTTCTAGTAAATGTCTCCATTCCTTTAAAGCCTTAATGACCGCTAACAGTTCCCTGTCGCCGATGTCATATCTGCTTTCCGGCCCAGATAATTTCTTAGAGAAGAACCCACAAGGGTGTAACAGTTTGTCCACCCCTAACCTTTGAGACAGAACAGCCCCAACTCCCGTCTCAGAAGCATCGACCTCGAGTAAGAACGGCAGAGTTGTATCAGGGTGGACTAGAATGGGAGCAGAAGCAAACAGTTCCTTGAGAGTCTTGAAAGCAACAAGGGCCTCCGTAGACCAGGTCCTAGTATCAGCCCCTTGTTTGGTCATATTGGTAATAGGCGCAATGATAGAAGAGTATCCCTGTTACGGTTACCCTTAGGCTTGCTGAGAGCTGGACCGTTTGGACGTCTGGATTCCTAGTTGCTGAAGAGGGGGAGAGCCGATTTCCATAGTATTCCATATGAGTCCTGTAAGTGTAGAATCATCCCACTAGCTATAGCATAGCTAGGATACCTTTCTGCCCACAAAACGAGTCAAAGCAGCGATTTGAGGGTCAAGTAAGAACTGAGGTCTGGAACACCCAGCCTGCTTTTTATTACAGTCAGGTACACACAGACCCCTCCCAGGGGGAGGTATAAAATAACCAATAACAGCATAGTACAGCCCCCTGATGCCCTCCCCTCTGCTTGGGAGATAATTGAGTTTCCTACGGTATCTACTCAATTATCTCCAAGCTAAAACTTATACATTTTTATGCATTTTTATAACTTTCTTATTTTACCTAGCACATTAATAAAACTTGCGTTTTTGTGAAAAACATACAGTGGGGAACAACATACTCAAATTTCGTGGGAATCCGTCCAGTAGTTCAAAAGATATTAAAAAGTCCTTTTTGGACCGACCGCACGCCTGTTTGCAAGTCCAGAACCAGTTCCACAGAGTCAGGCTGTGTGGTCGGTTGATGTTCGGCCGAAAAAACGGTAAAGTTCCATCCGAAGCCGGGGTTTGAATATTCGAACGTACTTCGGCTCGTGTCGAAGTGTCGGAGGGGACACTGGTTACCGATGACCGCATTCGACTGCATTAAAATGGCCGCCGCCACGTGTTCGACTGTAATGGCGGCCGCTTCGACTACCTCAGGGATTTCGACGGTTCCGGCACTTCGGCGTTATTTGAAGTGCCGGATCAACTATTGCAATGCTGTTCCCAAGTAATTGAAAGGCACATAATTCGAACTAGTGTTCCTGTAACAGTGCTCCCTTTTTGTGGAACACTCTGGCAGACACCGTCTGACCCCTTTCGGGGCAGACTAAGGCTGTCCAGACCGCGGGTTATGCTGGGCTTAGGTCCGTTTGTCTGGACAACCCGTCCGCATTGCCATTCTGTTTCCCGGGTCGGTAGGAAATGGTGAAATTGAAGGGTTGCAATGATAAGCTCCAACGTAATAACCTGCCGTTATCTCCAGAGACCCGGTTTAGCCACACCAACGGGTTATGGTCGGTGACCAGAGTGAACTCTTGTCCATATAAATAGGGAGTCAGTTTCTTTAATGCCCATACCAAGGCCAAACACTCCTTTTCGACCGCTGCATAGCTGACTTCACGGGGCAGGAGCTTCCGGCTGATGTAGGCCACTGGATGCTCCCCTCCATCTTCACCTACTTGGCTAAGGACGGCTCCCAGCCCGAACATGGAAGCGTCTGTATGGACGATAAAACGTTTATTAAGGGCTGGGGCCGCCAAGACAGGAGCGTTAACCAAAGCATTTTTGAGGGCCTGGAAAGCTGTTTCACAGTGGGGCGACCACAGGACCTGTCGAGGTAAGTTTTTCTTGGTCAAGTCAGTCAGGGGTTTGGCAAGTGTGCTGTAGTCGGGTACAAATCGTCTGTAGTACCCTGCCATGCCCAGAAAGGCTAAAACCTGGGTTTTAGTGATGGGGGTGGGCCAGTTGGCAACAGCTTCTATCTTGGCTGGCTCTGGTCGCTGTTTTCCGCACCCCACCCGATGACCCAGGTACTGTACCTCGGCCATCCCAAAGTGACATTTTTCTGGTTTCAGAGTCAGGCCAGCCGCCCGGATCTGATCTAGAACCATCCCTACATGAGCTAAGTGATCCTCCCAGGACTCACTGTGAATCGCTATGTCGTCCAGGTATGCACAGGCAAAACTCTGGAAGCCATCCAGGAGTCTATCCACCAAGCGCTGGAAGGTAGCTGGGGCGTTCTTCATCCCAAACGGCATTACCTTAAACTGGTATAAGCCGAATGGGGTGACGAACGCCGACTTGGGGATAGCCTCCGGGGCCAGGGGAATCTGCCAGTAACCCTTACAGAGGTCGATAGTGGTCAGGTAATTTCCCCTGGCTATACGATCGAGTAGCTCGTCTACCCTGGGCATAGGGTATGCGTCTGTCACTGTTTTTTCATTGAGTCTCCGATAGTCTACACAGAACCGGGTTGTCCCATCTTTCTTGGGTACCAGGACAACCGGGGAGGCCCAGGGACTATCGGAGGGCTCAATCACCCTGAGTTGGAGCATCTCATCTATCTCTTTCTTCATTCCGGTTCTAACTGCCTCGGGGATGCGATACGGGGGTTGGCATAAGGGTGTTTGTCCGGGGGTATCGACCTGGTGTGTAGTTAAGGTGGTGTACCCCGGTTTCTGAGAGAACGTGAGGTGCTTGGACTGGAGGAGGATATTGAGCTGCTCCCTTTCAGTGGGGCTAAGTCGGTCTCCTATCTGGACCTGGGTTACTACCCCTGTGGGTGGACCTTTTTCTAGTAGGTCAGGAATGGGTAGACTGTCGGGGTCTTCCTGGGGCGGACAACATACGGCGGTCACGTTCTCGGGTCGCTCCAAGTACTCTTTGAGCATGTTTACGTGGAATGTCTTCCTAAGGTTGTTGTCGTGACAACTGGCTATAACATAAGTGGTGTCGCCCCTTTTTTCTACGATCTGGTATGGGCCCTGCCATGACGCTTGTAATTTGTCTGTCTTCACCGGCTTAAGTACTAACACCTTTTGTCCTATGGTAAAGATTCTCCTTCGGGCTCCCCTATCGTACCATACCTTCTGTCTTCTCTGGGCCGACTGGAGGTTAGCCTGCACTGATTTGGCTAGCTGCTCCATGCGGTCTCTGAGTTCCAACACGTATGGTACAATGGGGACACCGTCCGTTTCCGTCTATCCCTCCCAGTGCTCCCGGATCAGGTTTAGGGGGCCCCGTACCTTTCGTCCGTAGAGCAACTCAAAGGGAGAGAACCCTGTCGTTTCCTGGGGCACCTCCCGATACGCAAATAGGAGATGCGGCAGGAAACGTTCCCAATCTCGGTACTCCTGCGTGAACGTTTTGAGCATTTGTTTGAGGGTTCCGTTGAACCTCTCACAAAGTCCGTTCGTTTGGGGGTGATAGGGGGAGCTCAGGAGGGATTTAATTTTGCAAACCTGCCAGAGTTGTTGGGTCAATTCTGCTGTGAATTGGGTGCCTCGGTCAGACAGAATTTCTTTTGGAAATCCTACCCGGGAGAACACTTGTACTAGTGCATTCGCCACCGTATCCGCTTGGATGTTGGATAGGGCGACTGCCTCGGGGTACCTGGTAGCGTAGTCTACTACGGTAAGGATGTAGCGCTTACCGGAGGGACTAGGGGTGGCCAGTGGCCCTACTAGGTCAATAGCAACCCTGCTGAAGGGTTCCTCTACAATGGGCATATTGACTAGATGGGCTTTAGGGTGATCGCCTCGCCTTCCTACTCGTTGACATACATCGCAAGTATTACAGTAATTCTTAACATCAGCGTGTACTCCTGGCCAAAAGAATGTGTGGGTAATGCGGTGTAGTGTACGTGTTATAGCTAAGTGACCTGCCAAGGGGATGTCGTGTCCTATTTTGAGGATTTCCCGACGGTATTTGTGGGGTACTACCAGCTGTCGCCTACGTTGTCCCTTTTTCTCTGTCAAGCGGTATAGTTTCCCTTTTTCCCACAGAAAAGTTTCGTTATCTGCCCCGCTCCCCCCGGTCTCTGCTCGTTCCCGGTATTTTTGTAACGTCGGGTCAGTCCTAGACTCGGTCTCGAAAGTAACTGGGGTGTCCCAGGGTATGGGGCCTAACAGGTCAAGAGAAGTCTGGGTTGGTCTTACCTGGGTCTCCCGCACTGGTGAGGGCTCTCGGTCCGTCCGGGCTTGTGCTCGGGTAGTCACTGGGTTCGCTTCGTTGTTATATGCTGGAGCATAGGCAGAAGTCATGGGGCCCAAATCGTTGCCCAGTAGTACTTCAGCAGGTAAATGGTCCATTATACCCACGTTCACAGCCCCTTTCCCCGCTCCCCAATCAAGATGTACTTTAGCGGTCGGAACTTTGTACACATCCCCCCCCGCCACTCTGACGGCTATGGTCTGCCCTGACCGCCTGTGTTCTGGCACCAAATGACTCTGTACCAGTGTTATGGTAGCCCCTGTGTCTCTCAACCCCTCGGTAGATCGCCCTTCGAGCCATACCTTCTGCCGATGGTGCTGGCGGTTATCCGAAGCCGCATATACAGGGTCTGCCTCGTGAAGCGGCCCCAAATATTCCTCCATAGGGACCTCCTGGTTAACACAGAGGGCTCGGGCCGGACGGTATGGCCCAGAGGGGTAATTGTAATTCCTGGGCGTCTGGTGCGGGCTAAGAGGGCAGTTAGCCATGAAATGCCCTGGTTGCTTGCATCGGTGGCAAGTGGGTCTGGAACGATCAAAATTGTTATTAGGTGACCCTGAGTGTCTGGGGGGCACGGCGGGTACCGGAGCTCGGAACTCCGTACGAGGAGGTGCACGGTAAACCTCTCTGGGCTCAACCCGTGCTGGAGTCCGGTATTTTGTGGACTCGTGAAGACGTGAATCATAGTGTTCATCAGCTAATTTGGCCGCTTCTTCTAGGGTGGAAGGTCGCCTGTCTCGCAGCCACTCCTTCCCCGTTTGTTCCAGGCCATCATAAAAATGTTCTAAGAGGAATAATTGTAAAATTTCCTCACCAGTCACCGCTTTACTCCCGCTCATCCAGTGATTTGCCGCTCTCCGCATTCGGTGCGCCCATTCCATACGTGTATCGTTAGGCTTCTTTTTCGTGTCCCGAAACTGCCGGCGATACGTGTCTGGAGTTACCGCGTATCGTCTTAGCAGAGTCTCTTTAACTCGTTCATACTGTGTCACTTCCTCAGCACCCAAGGTACGAAAAGCTTGCAGGGCTCGCCCGGATAGTTTCCCGGACAGGATCATGGGCCACTCTCCGGTGGGAACCTGGTGCAGGGCGCATTGCCTTTCGAAGTCCGCCAAGTACTCATCAATCCCTGTCTCGCTCTCTAGGAAGGATCGGAATGCCGCAAAGGGTATTTTAGGCTTCCCAGCATTTTCAACAGGAACGATTACCTGCGGGGTTTCAGTATTGCGTTGTGCGTTGGCCATTTCAATGTTGTAGGCCCGGGTCTTTTGTAAATCCGCGTCTGCCTCCACCATCAATTGCTGTA
Organism: Pelobates fuscus; assembly: GCF_036172605.1. Taxonomy (NCBI): domain Eukaryota; kingdom Metazoa; phylum Chordata; class Amphibia; order Anura; family Pelobatidae; genus Pelobates; species Pelobates fuscus. The sequence continues at coordinate 182,867,029 of NC_086321.1, read as the reverse complement.
TCAGTTCTATAGAGGGGTTTGGCCCGTATAAGGGAAGCCTTCCCCGAACAATCCTTGCCTTTGCATCATCATCCGTGATTGGGGTTTCCGCCATTGTGGAGCTTTGATCCAGTTTTGTCAATTCTGCGATTAGTTCCCTCTTTGGCCGGTTGCTGGCGTGCCCTCCTCTGTTTTCCAGTAAATCTTTCAGAGTTGTACGTTTCAATTTCGTGTAGGTGCTCTCCATCCGTTCCGTGCCTCTCCTAGGATATCCAGAATCATCCCACCGCTGCCACCAAATGTTACGGTTACCCTTAGGCTTGCTGAGAGCTGGACCGTTTGGACGTCTGGATTCCTAGTTGCTGAAGAGGGGGAGAGCCGATTTCCATAGTATTCCATATGAGTCCTGTAAGTGTAGAATCATCCCACTAGCTATAGCATAGCTAGGATACCTTTCTGCCCACAAAACGAGTCAAAGCAGCGATTTGAGGGTCAAGTAAGAACTGAGGTCTGGAACACCCAGCCTGCTTTTTATTACAGTCAGGTACACACAGACCCCTCCCAGGGGGAGGTATAAAATAACCAATAACAGCATAGTACAGCCCCCTGATGCCCTCCCCTCTGCTTGGGAGATAATTGAGTTTCCTACGGTATCTACTCAATTATCTCCAAGCTAAAACTTATACATTTTTATGCATTTTTATAACTTTCTTATTTTACCTAGCACATTAATAAAACTTGCGTTTTTGTGAAAAACATACAGTGGGGAACAACATACTCAAATTTCGTGGGAATCCGTCCAGTAGTTCAAAAGATATTAAAAAGTCCTTTTTGGACCGACCGCACGCCTGTTTGCAAGTCCAGAACCAGTTCCACAGAGTCAGGCTGTGTGGTCGGTTGATGTTCGGCCGAAAAAACGGTAAAGTTCCATCCGAAGCCGGGGTTTGAATATTCGAACGTACTTCGGCTCGTGTCGAAGTGTCGGAGGGGACACTGGTTACCGATTACCGCATTCGACTGCATTAAAATGGCCGCCGCCACGTGTTCGACTGTAATGGCGGCTGCTTCGACTACCTCAGGGATTTCGACGGTTCCGGCACTTCGGCGTTATTTGAAGTGCCGGATCAACTATTGCAATGCTGTTCCCAAGTAATTGAAAGGCACATAATTCGAACTAGTGTTCCTGTAACAATCCCTTAATGAAGCGCCTATAGTAGTTGGAAAAACCAATAAACCTCTGAATAGCCTTGAGTCCTTTGGGTAAAGGCCAATCTAAAATAGATTGGAGTTTGTCAGGGTCCATCTTAAAACCTTCCCCAGAAATCACGTAACCAAGGAAGTCTATCTGAGACTGGTCAAAGCTGCATTTCTCCAATTTACAGTATAGGCCATGTTGCAGGAGTTTGTGTAATACCCTTCTGACTTGTCTATGGTGAGTCTCAATCTCCCTAGAGTGTATCAGTATGTCGTCCAGGTAGACAATAACACAATCATGTTGAAACTCCCTAAGTACCTCATTAATCAAATCTTGAAATACTGCAGGAGCATTGCAAAGTCCAAACGGCATGACTGTGTATTCATAGTGGCCATACCGGGTATTGAACGCCGTCATCCACTCGTGTCCATGCTGGATTCTCACCAAATTATATGCCCCTCTGAGATCTAACTTGGTGAAGATCTTGGAGCCCTTAAGACGATCAAACAACTCGGTAATCAATGGGATAGGATAGGCATTTCGGATAGTTATTTTATTCAAACCTCGGTAATCAATACAAGGTCTCAGTGTGCCATCCTTTTTTTTAACAAAAAAGAACCCAGCCCCGGCAGGAGAAGAAGACCTCCTAATGAATCCTTTCTCTAAATTCTCACGAATATATTCCTCTAGAACAGAGTTCTCCTGAACAGATAAAGGATATACATTACCCCTCGGGGGCATAGTCCCAGGTAGAAGCTTAATTTTACAATCAAAAGACCTGTGTGGAGGTAAAGAATCGGCATTCTTCTTGTCGAATACTGCCTTTAAGTCTTGGTACAGGAACGGTATCTGTCTCTCTGTGGACTGAGTAGGACTACCAGATGTGTTAATATTAGCCAATGGAGAAACCTTGCGTAAACACCTCTCCTGGCAGCTCTGACCCCACGAGAGTATCTCCCCTAATTCCCAGTCGATAATAGGGTTATGTCTCTTCAACCAAGGATACCCCAGAACTATGGGATCAGAAGGGGATGAAATGAGCATAAGAGATAAATTCTCTACATGTAGGATACCAACATTTAAGTTAATGGGTATGGTCTCCCGAAAGATAACAGGGTCCAGTAGTGGTCTACCATCTATGGCCTCAACGGCCAAGGGTGTCTCCCTTAACTGGGATGGGAAATTGTGTTTAGTGGCAAAAGCTTGATCGATAAAATTCTCAGCAGCTCCGGAATCTATCAACGCCATAGCCTTTACTACTTCCCTCTCCCACATTAAGGAAACTGGTAGCAGAAGCCTGTGATCTTTATAATTAGGAGTAGAGGACAAAATAGAAACACCCAAGGACTGTCCTCTAGAGAAACTTAGGTGCGAGCGTTTCCCGGACGGTTAGGGCAGTTCGAGAGTAAATGACCTCTGGCTCCACAATACATACATAACCCCTCCCTTCTCCTGTGCTGTCTCTCCTCCTCAGAGAGGCGGGTATAGCCTATCTGCATAGGTTCTGGAAGCAGAGAGACCGTGGAGTCAGGGCTAGGAAATGCGGGGGCTAACCTAAAGGAAGGTCTCCGGTTCCTCTCTCGAGTGTTCTGTCTCTCTCTTAAACGTTCATCTATACGAGAGATGAATGAAATTAAATCCTCTAACTCTTCAGGAAGTTCTCTAGTAGCAACCTCGTCAAGGATTACATCAGATAACCCATTCAAAAATACATCCATATACGCCTGCTCATTACACTTGACTTCTGACGCCAGAGACCTGAACTCTAGTGCATAATCCACAAGTGTTCGGTTCTCCTGTCTCAGGCGCAACAGTGATCTGGCTGCATTAACCTTTCTACCTGGAGGGTCAAACGTTCTTCTAAAAGCAGCTACAAATGCGTTATAGTTATATACTAACGGGTTATCGTTCTCCCATAGTGGGTTGGCCCATCTCAGAGCCTTCTCAATGAGTAAGGTGATAATAAATCCTACCTTTGCCCTATCTGTAGGATAGGAGCGAGGTTGCAATTCAAAGTGGATACTAATTTGGTTTAAAAAAACACGACATTTCTCAGGAGCCCCACCATAACGTACTGGTGGGGTAATGCGAGAAGAAGCACCTACTGTGGCTACCTCTAGACCTGAACTTACAAAACTTTTTCAGATAGCACAGACTCCGAAAGCTTTCCTGTACGATCTTTCTTCAATTGTCGCACAGAAGGGGTAGTTTACCTCCTGACATGCTCATGTGGAAAGAAATATGTAGGGAAAACTTTTCGCTCTTTTAAGCTACGAATAAGGGAACATGTTAATTCTGTAAGGAGATCTCTAGAGACACCTATCTCACGCCAGCTGAACTTATACCATGCCAACTCCATAAACACAACCAACGTTTATGGGCATTGAATTAGTCCCCAAACCTCAATGTAAAGGAAATTGGGACCGTAGACTGCAACAAAGGGAATGCACCTTATATACAGGCATAATACCCTTTTGGCACATGGATAAAAGAAGGGCTTTTCCTTTTCAGTCTACTTGTAACTCTCTTTAAATGATGGAACAAAAATGTTGAGACACCCATTTAATTGGGTTGCTATTACCCTCCTTTTTCTATTGCCTAATTGTAAATATGTAAATATGCAAGTAAATTGAGAGTGGCACTTAATCATCTTTAGAGTAGTGAAAGAGCACTCTAAGTATTGTCGGCCCCATCTCTCTAGTTGGGGGGTCACTTTATGGGGCTGTAACTGTCTATTGGACCCAACGAACGGACTGGAGGTATGCCACTTCTAGCTTGTTTATGCCCTCATGCAAACTAACTGAAGACCCCTCCTTCCGGGTCATCCTTCAGCTGGTGGCATATGTAGCCTTCCCCCCCTCAGCACTGCCCTGTGTGGACCATGGAGTGGAACAGCCAATACAAATATTGGAGGGCTGTCCTGACAATGGACTTCCTCTCCCACTTTAGAACCAGTGATGCTCACACTGCCCCACGTGGTCATAAACTGGGATGACCAATCAGGATGCAAGAGGGGAGTGCTATGTGTCAAACACGCCTTCTCCCTCGACTTGACACCACGGAAAGCTGTCGGGACTTACTAATCAACAGGGGTATATAAACGGAGAGGCAAGCTGCCCACATTCACATGCTCCTGACGACTGCACGTCAGCTTATTTCCTTTTTTTTACTACACCTTGGTAGCACGAGTTTTACACCATGTTTATTCTTTTGTAATGGTGTTCTAAATTATTATTTATTTTTCCTTTTGGTTTCAGTAGGGAGATATGGTTTAGGTTGGCATTAGTGGCTTGCCCACGTTGCCGAGGTATATTTAGGGAGAGATTTATTGAGGTCTTTATTTTATATGTATCTATAGAGATCCTTAGATTCATTAAAGGTAGGAGCTCATTCCCTCTGCCCGGTATTGTCAAGCATGCGATACCTTCCAGAGAGTAGGAAAGAGGGGAGACCACCACAAGGCAAAGCTCCACCCTCTACACATTATTGAGAGCCCTTCGACCGGGTAGCCATAGACCTAGTAAGACCACTAGCGAAGCCTAGTCCTTCCAGCAAGAAATATATCTTGATGGTAGTGGACTGCGCGACCAGGTACCTAGAGGCGGTGGCGTTGACCCACATTCATGCAGAGACAGTAGCAGAAGCCCAGATGCAAATTTTCTCTCAAATGGGATTTTCTTGGGAGATAGTTTCGGATCAGGGTTCCCAGTTTAATGCAGAGGTCACCCACCAATTCTGGAGGCTCTGCGGCATTAAGCCGATCATGAGCTTCCCTTATAATCCCCAAAAAACAGCCCACGCGAACGATTCAACGGAACATTAAAACAAATGCTCCAAACGTTCGTGGCCGAGACTGGATGAGATCTTGCCGCACCTCCTGTTCACTTACTGGAAGGCACCCCAGGATCCACAGGGTTCTCCCCGCTTGAGCTGCTATTCGGAAGGCGGGTGAGGGGCCCTTAGACCTCATCATGGAACATTGGTAAGGGGTTGTTAGCCGGGACAGAACACCTATAGTCCCGTATGTGCTGGAATTCTGTGACCTCCTGGAGGAGCTAACCCGTGCCGTACAAACGAACCTCCAGGCGGCTCAGAGTCGCCAGCACACATGGTACGATCAGGGAGCCAGAGACGGCAGCTTTCAGGCAGGACAGAAAGTTTTAAAACGTGTCCACAATGGTAAGCTGCAGGCCGCCTGGCAGGGTCCATACCAGGTGGTAGAGCAGAAATGCAATACCACCTAAAGGATCGGCCCTTGCTCTAGAACAGGAGGGCGATGCATGCTCCATGTGAACATGCTGAAACCCTACCATGAAGAGCGGGGGAAGTGGCAGCGATCTGTGCCCCTGCCTCCGAAGACTTTGAGAACATTACCCGACCTGTCCTCCTAGAGGACAGGAGTCAGACAGACACCTTAGACAAGGTCAAGTTTGGAGAGCGGTTGAGTTCCCAGGAGCATACCTAGGTGCTACAGTTGCTCGAGGAAAAAGGGACCACCTTCTCTAACGTACCCCTGGCAAATCAGCGCTTGGAAGCCAATCTGCCAACCCCCTTACCGAATCCCTACATTGCTAATGGAGAATATGCTAATGGAAATTCAGGAGATGCTCCGACTGGGGGTTATTGAGTCATCGACAGCCCTGGGCATTCCTAGTAGTCCTGGTACCAAAGCAGGATGGTATGACCCGCCTCTGTGTGGACTACCAGATGCTGAATGACAAGACTGTGTCGGACGTGTACCCTATGCCCGGGATAGATGAGTTGTTAGATAGGATGGCTAGAGGCCAGTAACTCATTACAATTGATCTTTGTAAGGGCAGATCCTCCTAACCAAAGAAGACATCTCTAAGTCAGATTTTGTCACCCTGTTTGGCTTGTACCAATTTCGAGTCATGCTGTTTAGGATGAAGAACGCTCCAGCCACGTTCCAAAGGATGGTAGACCGACTCCTAGATTCTAGCTGATATCGCCATTTTCATCGATACCTTGCAGGAGCACTTGGTCCATATAAAAGCTGTCTTGGACAGGATTAGGGAAGCGGGCATAACGCTTAAGCCAAGCAAATGTAACATAGGGATTGACGAGGTACATAGAGTAGGATGCGGGAAGCAAAAGCCCGAACCCTCAAAGATTGAGTCAGTAGCCCAGTGGCCAACCCCCAAGAATAAGATCCAAGTCTTGACATTTTTAGGGGCAGCTGGATATTACAGGAAATTTGTCCCTAATTACAGTACCGTGACCAAGCCTCTCACCGATCTGACCCATAAAAATCTTCTTTAAGATTACCTCAGGCCGGCAACCTAGCAGTTAAAACAGGCTCTTGTGAATGCCCCTGTCCTCGCCTCTCCCAATCCAACTAAACGTTTTCTTGTCCACACAGATGCTTCTATGTTTGGATTGGGATCGGTACTGAACCAAGTTGACCCAGATGGTGGAGAACAAGCTTACATAACCAGACAACTGTTACCCAGAGACTGTTACCCTGGCCATGGTGTGGGCCCTGAAGAAGCTGCAACCTTATTTGTATGGGCAACCATTCTCTATGCTCATGGATCACAACCCGTTGGTCTGGATAAACCAAATGATGGGGGGCAATGCCAGGCTGCTGCGTTGGAGTTTGGTGCTGCAGCCATTCGACTTTACTATCCTCTACCGCCCCAGAAAACAGAACGGAAATGCTGACGGCTTTTGCAGGAAGACTGAACTTGAAAAAATATCTGTGAGTACCCCCGGACATCCCCAAGTAGATCCATTGGGATCAGACTGTGTATGCTGGCTTGTGGTTATGGGGGAGCCATGTAGCAGACATAGTCCTATCTCCAATTGGTTGCCCGTACTCCCCTTTTTTGTTTCCCAAATTTAAGACTCATTTCCCCTTTTATACCTACCGTACACCGACCACCCCCTGGCTCATTAACTTCTCTCTCTGGGTGGCTGCCATTCGTATGACCGAATGCACATGCGTTACTAAATTGCAGCCATTTTGTCTCCCCAATGCAGGCAGCGGTCGTCGAACACCTGGAACTATGGAATACCCTATCTCCCGATCTCCGGGAAAACTGTACCGCTGCCTGCTCCTCTCACAGACAAGCCAGGAGAATGCTCTTCACGGAAAAGACACTTGACTCAGGGGAGCCTACACTCCCTAAGAGCCAGAGGAAACATTTGTTGATAATCACACAGGAACTCCTGAAAGTTGACCGGCAGCAGCATCTTTCTTCCTGGAACTATTTTGAGCTACAACCATATGGCAGGCTGGTGAAAACTTGACTCTGATGGTGATTTCCCTACACTGAATGGATCTGAGCACTATTTGGGCAACTTAGGCATTCAGATCAGGGCTATTCGGGGATATAAGACATGTGGGGTTACTGTGCAGTTTGAATGTGGTTTTGGGGTGTCCTTACAGTTTAATACATTTGTAAAAGGATTAGGAAAAAATAAAGCAAAATCACTGCAAAAAATCATGAAATTGTCAAATGAAATGACTCAAAATGGCCCATATTAAGTAACTTAACTTGTTTGTTTTTGTAAATGGTATGGCAGGTAAAGTGTTAGTGTGGACATCAAGCTTGTGAAGCACAGCACAACCCTTTGGTCCTGCTTGAGGGTGATTTTCCTGCCATTACCCACGTCTGGGTTTGAGGCCTACTGAGTTGGAAGCGCAGACTGCTAGGAGAAGTGGCCGGCGCACCTCTCGACCTCGAACGGTATCAGCCCCGTATACCCATCCCCTTTGGACCGGTGGGGCTCATCCCGGTCAGAGTCCCCATACGTACCACTCCTACGGACTCATAACAAACCAACGGCGACAATCTAAAATGGCGGATGCCACTTTCGCTGACACACATGAGGCGAGCTCGACAAAGAGAGATTATCGTGACTCCACTGCTAGCTCCCTACTACGACTCGAGGAGCTGTTTCAGCGCTTCTGGCAAACATTGGAGCAACGCAACGCTGCATACCACTCTAGCAGAACGGAGCAGCATGCAACTAGAAGAGCCCCCCCGAGGCAAAAGAAAACCAAGAAAGCTGGTACAATCTACGCCTAGCCCACCTGGGCCGAGAGCCATACGAGGCATAGCCGCCACACATCGCCCACACAGACGGAAGCCGGTCCACAAACAGCGGAACTCACCACCTCAAGCATCCATCTCCCCATGACAGGGGTTAAACCCGGACTGCTATAGTCTCCCAGTCGGGGGGGTTAACGGTGATGGCACTCATGCTGGCTGAGGACTGGAGGAGCACATGGATCCCCTGTATAATCTTCTCTGGCTGTAAAGTACCTTTACCACCTCAGGGAATTGGCTGATTTATTCCGAGGGACTGCTGCTCAATTGTCCTTCCGCCCGACGGAGACAGACGCCATCTTCTCTAACCAAAATGATATGTACCTTTTATAACGGTTATTATTTTCTTTTGATATTGTGCAGACCCTTATGGTAGGGATGTGGTATTATTTTGTTTAATCTTACCCCAGAGGTTACATGTACAGCAACTCACCCTAGCAGGAAGCATAGTTCCTTGTATCTTGTTTGTTATTTAACCCTATATATTAGCTAAGGAACCGTCATAGCTAGAATTTATGCTGATACTGAATATTCAGTCCTCAGACCTGTATGTCTCACCTGGTCTTTGACCAATATCTACTTGTGCGGTACCAGCAATCCCTTAAGCTACTAGCCTGCCGAGAATCTATGTACCTGCCTGTTCTTTTAGCATATTAACACGCACGCATGTATTCTCACGCACGACCAAAAATAAAGAATTACAAAAAAAAAAGTGTTAGTGTGAGCTGCTATTTTGTCCCAAATTTTACGTTGGCCCAGTAAATCAACCTGATTTCTTAAACATGTCACTTCAGTTTCAACCTGATTCCACGTGCTGTGCATGCGCAATATATGTATGATGCCTCATGAGCTGTCTTTACTGTAGTGAAATCCCACAGGAAAGCTAAAAGTGTGAAAAGCAAAACAAAATAAATATAACCAGAAGTTTTAGCTGAGATACAATGGTTAAATGAAAAGTGTCAAAACGCTACTTGTATTTGTCTTACATGTGCCAAAACACAATTGAAGTCCTAGACATATAAAGTATTTCAACAATCACAACAAGCAAGTCATCCTATTCAATTTGAATTTTTTTTTTTTTTTTATTGGTGCCACTCATGTAGAAATTATTATAAACTAAAAACCTGTTAAAACAAAGCGTTTTTCACAAAGCTTGCATTGAAATGTTGTATGGGATTTGGGGAATTCATGATCTCAGAGGAGTTCAGACCCACATAAATCCTAGACATTGAAAAGTGCCTCTCAGTTGTTCATACAAGACAGCATGGAATCTTCTGACACCTGCTGGATGAAGACAAGCACAAGGTTAGATAACCACATCTCCAATTTTTATTAAAAAAACATTGTCTTTCACGACGTGATAGTGCAGTGAAAGTAAGTGATTTTTTTACTTGCCTTCTTTGTTTTATTTGCCTTAGTAAACACTGCAATAGTGTCAACTGGGGTGAGTGAATGGGGAACTTGAAAATAACTATGCTACTTAACGGTTACCCTTAAGGACACATGACATGTGTGACATGTCATGATTCCCTTTTATTCCAGAAGTTTGGTCCTTAAGGGGTTAAATAAAATTTGAATTCTGAAGATTTTATTTTTGAGTACGCAGATGTTTAATGGGAATCAAAAAACTCAGTATGATATCCCTAAAGTGAACACATGTTGTCTCTGATCTTGAAATCCTGGTGATTTTAAATGTTTAACAATCCTATCCTTTAACATGTGTTCCATTACTTTTCCCACTACTGAAGTAAGGCTAACTGGCTTTTTGTTTAAGATGTTTAATGGGAATCAAAAAACTCGGTATGATATCCCTAAAGTGAACACATGTTGTCTCTGATCTTGAAATCCTGGTGATTTTAAATGTTTAACAATCCTATCCTTTAACATGTGTTCCATTACTTTTCCCACTACTGAAGTAAGGCTAACTGGCTTTTTGTTGTCTGACTCCTCCGCACTACCTTTCTTGTGAATTGGCACAACATTTGCTAATTTCCAATCTTCTGGGACTACTCCTGTTAACAATGTTTGGTTAAATAAATCAGTTAACGGTTTTGCTAGTAGAGCTACCATGAGCAACAAAAAATATAGTGTGTGTGAGTGCTCCAAATAGTATAAAATTATTTAATTATATATAAACAATCTAAAGAGTAAAAAATAAGAAATAATGAAACTAGACACTACCAGCAGGTGTCACCAAAGGGTTAGGTAAGTAATATCTAAATAGAGTCTAGATCAGGGGTCCTCAAACTACGGCCTGCGGAAAAAAAGTAAGAACATTTAGCTGTGTGTATGTATGTCTGTCTGTGTGTGTTTGTATGCATGTCTGTCTCTGTGTATGTATTTCAGTATGTATTTCGGTGTGTGTGTGTATGTATGTCAGTATGTGTTTGTATGCATGTATGTGTATGTATGTATTTATTCGTATGTATGTCTGTGTGTGTGTGTGTGTGTGTATGTATGTCAGTATGTATATATCTGTATGTATGCCTGTATGTATGTCTGTGTGTAGGTATGTCAGTATATGTCTATCTGTATGTATGCATGTATGTGTATGTATGTATTTCAGTATGCCAGTATGTGTGTCTGTGTGTATGTATGTATGTCAGTTGTATGTATGTATGTATTTCTGTATGTATGTCTGTGTGTGTGTGTATGTATGTATGTCAGTATGTATCTGTCTGTGTCTGTGTCTGTGTGTATGAGTGTATGTATGTCAGTGTGTGTCTATCTGTAAGTATGCCTGTATGTATGTATGTGTTTGTATGTCTGTGTATGTATGTCAATATGTGTATATCTGTATGTATGTGTATGTATATATTTCAGTATGTCAGTATGTGTGTCTGTGTATAACAGTTGTATGTATGTCAGTATGTATGTGTGTATCTCTGTATGTATGTCTGTGTGTGTGTATGTATGTCAGTATGTATCTGTCTGTGTCTGTATGAGTGTATGTATGTCAGTGTGTGTCTATCTGTATGTATGCATGTATGTATGTATGTGTATGTCTGTGTATTTATGTCAATATGTGTCTTTCTGTATGTATGCATGTCTGTATGTATGTCAGTATGTGTTTGTATGCATGTATGTGTATGTCAGTTGTATGTCTGTGTGTATGTATGTATGTCCGTATGTATCTGTCTGTGAGTATATGTATGTCAGTATGTGTCTATCTGTATGTATGTATGTATGTGTTTGTATGTCTGTGTGTATGTATGTCAGTGTGTCTCTGTATGTATGCATGTATGTATGTATGTGTATGTATGTGAGTATGTGTCTGTATGCATGTATGTGTATGTCAGTATGTATGTATGTATGTATGTATGTCAGTATGTATCTGTCTGTGTCTGTGTGTCTGTGTGTATGCATGTCCGTATGTGTGTGTAGGTCATTATGTGTCTGTATGTATGCATGTCAGTATGTGTATGTATGTATGTATGTATGTATGTATGTGTTTGCATGTATGTCTGTGTTTATGTATGACAGTATGTGTCTATCTGTAGGTCTGTGTGTATGTATGTATTTCAGTATGTATGTATGTATTTTAGTATGTGTGTGTCAGTGTGTTTGTATGTATGTCTGTGTGTGTGTATGTATTTATGTCAGTATGTATATGTCTGTGTATGCATGTCAGTATGTGTCTGTCTATCTGTATGTATGGCTGTGTGTATGTATGTCAGTATGTATATGTATGTCAGTATATATTTCTGTATGTATGTGTATCTCAGTATGTATATGTCTGTCTGTCTATGTCAGTATGTATGTCTCTCAGTATGTATGTGTGTGTGTGTGTGTGTATTTATGTCCTTTTGCATGTGAACTGGCCCCCTGTTTAAAAAGTTTGAGGACCCCTGGTCTAGATTTTTACCATATATAAAACTTAACTTTTAATGGTGTAATTAGAATAAAATAAGAGAGAATAGCAATAGTTAAAAAGGGTAAGCAGTCCTAATACTGTCTGTTAATATAAGCTGTGCCTGTAAAGCAACTGCTCTAGTGATATTAGAAGAGTGGACAGTTGTCTAAATCACTTATTAGTTAAAGCCCCTCACTAGTCATATAACGTCTAGGCTACCCAGTAACAAATGTGCTATAATACTCAACTGTTACTTTGGAAAGAGTTTAGTACAGCCGTTACAAAATTACAACCTAATAATAGGTTTATGTGTGGGAGCCAAGCTCAAGTCTAACAGGGGGTTGATAAGTCCCTAGGGGGCTCAGGACACCTAGTCGGCAATTGCCGCGACCTTACATTGACAGTATACTTACCTGTCACCTAGACGTCCTGAACATAGGGATTTGCAGTCCGCATACATCCATTACTTTTTTCTATTCTACAGTGGGGGTTCACAATCAGAATAGGCAGGTCTTTTGATTAAGGGGTGCCCTCGAAGGCACATTAGATCAATCTATTTAGATAGGATCTTTACCCCGACTTCTATTTTTGCTAATTGCTACCTAAACTCCTATGATATGCCAACACTGGATGCAATATCCAGCTCCTGACCTAAAAGGAGCTTAGAATACATAGCTTGTATACCTTTATATATAAATCTCTAAGATCTCTAAGCTTAACGTTTACTTACTATCTGCCTGCACTATCATGCTTATCAACCCACTGTTAGACTTGAGCTCGGCTCCCACGCATAAACCTTTTCTTAGGTTGTAATTTTGTAACGGCTGTATACTAAGTTACTAAACTCTTTCCAAAGTAACAGTTGAGTATTATAGCACATTTGTTACTGGGTAGCCTAGACGTTATATGACTAGTGAGGGGCTTTAACTAATAAGTAATTAGACAACTGCCCACTCTTATAATATCACTAGAGCGGTTGCTTTACAGGCACAGCTTATATTAACAGACAGTATTAGGACTGCTTACCCTTTTTTAACTATTGATTCTCTCTCTTATTTTATTCTAATTACAACATTAAAAGTTACGGTTTATATATGGTAAAAATCTAGACTCTATGTAGATATTACTTACCTAACCCTTTGGTGACACTTGCTGGTAGTGTCTAGTTTCATTATTTTGTATTAGTTCTTTCACTCTTTTGTTCCACTGTTGATATAATATTAGGGGTTCCCCTCCTCCCCCCCCCCCATGTTCTCCTCACTACCACTGGAGTGTCTTTCTCAATTAAATCGCTCTACTTTAACTTTAGATTTCCACAATCTAAAGAGGAACAATAAAAGATTGTCTCAAAATTAAGAAATCAATGTAGAGATTATCCCATACTTATGGTAATTACAGTAATATAGCAACTCTCATATATATATAAAAAAAATCAACAACAATGTATCAGTCCCAGTATAGAAAAGCTCACTGTAAATTAAAATCACAATACCTGCAAAGTACTGGTAGCAAGCAGAGTAGGGCAGATCTACTAAATGATGATAAATAGGGATGAAGACGTCTTGCAATGCCACTATTGCAGGGCTGTATTTACCACAAGGCAAACAAGGCATTTGCCTAGGGCGGCACTTCCGGGTGGTGAGGGAGCGCTGTCCTCCGCTCTTCTTGCTCTCTTGGGCTCCCTTCTGTGATGCTAGGAGCCAGAATAGGATGTCACTCTGGCCCTGGCATCACTAAGCAGTGCAGAGGGAGCTGAGCAATAAGAGCTCAGTTCCCTCGCCGCCTCCATTGAGTGCCAGCAGCCCCTGCATAGCCAGCAACCCTAGCAGAGCCAGCAGCCCCAACAAAGTCAGCAGCCCCAGCAGAGCCAGCAGTCCAATTAGAGCCAGCAGCCTCAGCAGAGGCAGTCTAGTCAGCAGGAGCCAGCAAGGAGCCTGCCGAAGCCAGCCCAGCAACTGTCAGGGACAGCATTCACTACAGCTCTCCCAAAGGTAGGGAGGCTGGGTGGATTTAAATAAAAAGAAATATTCATAATTTGTGAGTGTAATGAGTGTATGAGCAAATGTGTGTGTGTGTGTGTTTCTGTCAGTGAGTGTGTTTGTGTCTGTCAGTGTGTGTTTGTGTCTGTCATTCAGTGAATGTGTGTGTGTGCCTGTCAGTGAATGTGTGTTTGTGTCTGTCAGTTTGAGTCTGTGTGTCTGTCTGTGAGTGTGAGTGTCATTGTGAGTGTGTGTATGTCTGTGAGTGAGTGAATGTAGCTGTCAGTGTGTGTCTGAGTGAGTGAATGTGTGTGTGTCTGTCAGAGTGTGTCAAATCAGTGAGGATGTCTGTGTCTGTCAGTGTATGTGTATCTGAGAGTATGCGTCTGTCATTGAGTGGTTGTGTCAGTGTGTGTCTCAGTGAAAGTGTGTGTTGGTTAAACAGTGTGTGTGCAAATAACTGCATATGTCTGCTAATGACTGTGTATCTGTCAGTAAGTGTATGTCAGTGCATGTATCAATGAGGGTGTGTGTCTGTCAGTCAAAAAAGTGGCCTTGGCATAAATTAGTAAGGCTAATTTAGATCAGGAGGGTGCCTGAATTTAGTCGTGCCTTGGGCAGCACAATTCCAAAATACACCACTGCACTATTATCCACCTCCACACCTCTTATGATTGAACCCCCACAACACCTACTTTCTATAAACCCTTACCTTCAGAGTGCAGACTGCAGCAGCATTAAATAATACATTTTACTAAATGTTTTACGAGTGAAAATGTATATCTTGCGTTGGGAAGAGGTTAATGGACTTTATTTACCAGTAATGTACATATTGTAGGAATATCAAGCCTTATGATATATAACTAATACATATATCATGCTTAATAACCTTTGGATCCTAATTTTCAGATCAAAAAACCCGTAAACAAAACGTTGAATTTACGCTATATGTGTGTACAGTAATTCACCTCCTTCATATTAAGCGTACCCCCAATTATTATATTATTTTTTTTTGGAGGGGTTGGGGGGGTGGGGGGGGGGAAGGGCTTTCATGTCACATCAAATATTTATATATGAAACATAATTTAATATGAATAAAATCTAAAAAAAGTTTGAGAAATTAAGAATAATTTTTAAATTCTGCATGGCATTTTAACTGTAAATGCCATAATACTGCAAATGTTTACTGCTATAACACATGCATATTTGTGTTCAGTGATGTCTCGTGAGTACAACAGTACCCCCATGTACAGGATTTTGGAGGTTTTGGAAAAGATACAGGGTCAAATATAGAGCTTTCCCCTTTTCAGTTTATGCACATTGAAATTTGCCAGATTGATTTGCTGGGTCTATGCTGCCTTTGAGACCGTACGGCCAGGGCCGGATTAACATAGGGGCTGATGGAGCTGCAGCTCCAGGCCCAGGCCCATGGCATAGGCCCATTTAAAAAAAAAAAAAAAAAAAAAAATTTTTTTTTTTTTTTACACACACACACTACTCTTAGGTTTGCCACCTGACTGGTATTTTACTGACACAGCCGGTATTTGAGGCTGCCTGGCCGTGCCGGTATTGCAGTAATAACGGCAATACAAATGCAGGTATTTTTCTCAGAATAAGTGGAGATTACTCTGCAATACCAGCACCGGCCAGTAGGGGTCACTGTGTGTGGAGAGAGGCAGGGATAGGAAGTTACAGCATATCCCCATAGACATATAATACCTAGACGCCGTATTGACCTCGGGGGGCCATGAAATGCGGGCGCCATTTTGGGCCGGTCACCCGGTGTGGTATTATATGTCCATATATTAGGACTTCTGTCCCTAATTTTTTTTAATTTACTTCGACTTAGTGACAAATCTCACTTTAGTAAATAGTGATGTGATTGTTTGTTCTCCTCTTCTCTTTATGCTATCTCTATGCGGACTTCAAAGTGCAAAAGACAGAGCTCACAATAATAAAGAGTTGTAGATATCTACATTTTATTTTGCACAGTTCCAAAATCCATATTAGTAAAAAATAGGTGAAAAGTAAATACATTACAAATCAGGCAAAGATCCAGTCCCATTTTAAAACATGTATATTAAGATGATAGATTGTGGGGTTAGTTCACTAAACTTTTAATTTTAGCAAACCTAAATCCAAATGCAACGCATAGTTTCAATCTGGAAATTCAAATAATTTCAATGTATTGAGTAAACTTAGTTGATAACGTAAATAACCACAGAGGTCTTAAAGCAGCAAATGTCAGTTAATTTTATTTAATATCCCAGGATTAAACATCATGCTACTGGATCTATACACCCTCCTGGTGGATTTTAAGACTAACCATGTTTACTTTGAGGACCTTGCTCTGCAGATCATAGACATATATGTTCTATATATGTCTATGCTGCAGATCACACTATGACCGATCCAAGATGGGGGCCCCGCGGCTCATCAGCACCAATAGGAAGTAGCGGTCAATGCAGCGTCTAGGTATTATATGTCTATGCATATCCCTTCCTCTCTCTACTACTCACTAATCCGTGGGGAGCAGCAACACAGCACAGAGTCCAGACAGCAGCTCTACAGCTCAGGTAAGTGAGGGATGGGGGGAAAGGCAGCAGGGACACATAGGGACACTGAGACACATGTGGACACTGAGACACTAGGGAACATATGGGGACACTGAGACACTAGGGGACACATGGGGACACAGACACTGGGAGACCTGGGGACGCTGGGACACATGGGGACGCTGTTTCTCCGAGTGTCCCCATGTCCCCCATCCAGTGTTGCTAGTGTATCAGTTTCCCCAAGTCTCCCAGTGTCTGTGTCCCATGTCTCTCACTGTGCCTAGTGTCCCCGTGTCCCCATGTGTCCCAGTGTCCCTATATGTCCCAGTGTCCCCATGTCTATGTCCACAACTGTCCCCATGTCTCCCAGTGTCCCCAAGTGTCTGTCTCCCAGCCAGTGTCCCCTAGTCTCTGTGTCCCCTAGTCTCCCAGTGTCTGTGTTCCCATGTCTCTGTGTCCCTAGTGTCTTAGTGTCCCCAAATGTTTCAGTGTCCCCATGTCTCCCAGTGTCTGTGTCCCTAGTGTCTCCCAGTGTCCCTATATGTCCCAGTGTCCCCATGTCTATGTCCACAACTGTCCCCATGTCTCCCAGTGTCCCCAAGTGTCTGTCTACCAGCCAGTATCCCTAGTGTCCCCTAGTCTCCCAGTGTCTGTGTTCCCATGTCTCTGTGTCCCTAGTGTCTTAGTGTCCCCAAATGTTTCAATGTCCCCATGTCTCCCAGTGTCTGTGTCCCTAGTGTCTGAGACATTTAGGGAAACTGGGATGAAATGGGGACACAGACACTAGGGACACAGACACTGGGAGACATGGGGACATTGAAACATTTGGGGACATTAAGACACTAGGGACACAGAGACATGGGAACACAGACACTGGGAGACTAGGGGGCACTAGGGATACTGGCTGGT
Source organism: Pelobates fuscus (assembly GCF_036172605.1). Classification (NCBI taxonomy): domain Eukaryota; kingdom Metazoa; phylum Chordata; class Amphibia; order Anura; family Pelobatidae; genus Pelobates; species Pelobates fuscus. The sequence goes on along the minus strand of NC_086321.1, from coordinate 182,849,486 downwards.
AGACAGACACTTGGGGACACTGGGAGACATGGGGACAGTTGTGGACATAGACATGGGGACACTGGGACATATAGGGACACTGGGAGACACTAGGGACACAGACACTGGGAGACATGGGGACACTGAGACATTTAGGGAAACTGGGATGAAATGGGGACACAGTGTCCCCATGTCTCCCAGTGTCCCCATGTCTCCCAGTGTCCCCATGTCTCTCAGTGTCCCCATGTCTCGGTGTCCCCATGTCTCTCAGTGTCCCCATGTCTCTCAGTGTCCCCATGTCTCTCAGTGTCCCCAGTATCCTAGTGACATGGGGACACACTGAGACACTGTGATACATAGGGACACTGAGACACTGGGTGACTTGCGAGACTGAGACACTGGGAGCAATCCATCTATACAGCAGAATCAAACTGTGAGTAGTTTGTTGGTGATTTTACAGAATTTTCTCTGATGCCACTCCTTGTGATTATACAAATGATTAAGGCTGATATTTTTTTCCAAGAAACTAACTACTCTAGACATACTCTTGCTTAAAGTAGCACTATAGGGTCAGGAACACAATCATGTATTTCTGACCCTATTATGTTAAAACCACCACCCTGGCCCCTTCTAGTAAAATATAATTTGTATTCAAGTCTGCAGCTGCTGGCTTTGCCTCTGAACTGACTGTCTGCTAACATCATCAGAAGTGTTGGTCTGAGCAAATTACAATACTTCCCCATAGGATTGGCTGAGACTGTCAACTAGGCAGATCAGGGGCAGAGCCAGCACAAGTCATAGCCCTGGCCAATCAGCATCTCCTCATAAAGATACATTGAATCAATGTATCTCTATGAGGAAAGTTCAGTGTCTGCATGCCGAGGGTGGAGATACTGAATGGAAGTGCTGCACACTAGGCAGTACTGCCCCAGGAAGCACCTCTAGCAGCCATCTAAGGAGTGGCCAGTGGAGTTATTTTCTCTGAAAAGACAGTGTTTACTGCAAAAGCCCTGAATGGAATGATTCTACTTACCAGAACAAATAAAATAGTCTGTAGTTGTTCTGGTGACTATAGTGTCCCTTTAAGTTTGGAAGCTTAAGAGGGATGTATGGGAACAAACCTTGTGTAGACTGACTTACAATAAAATTAGTTTAGGTAATGCAGACGTTGGTCTCTCTAACACTGTGGCATGTCCCCATTCTTCTACACTCACTACATACACCCTTTATCTGTCTCAGACTATATACCAGGAACTTCTGCCTGCTAGTAAGAAGGTAAGGAGACAAGTGGACCAGTGAGTGCTAGGGGACAGTCCTTAGAAAGGATGGAGTGAGCGCATCATTAGACGCATTTATGTGAAGGTCAGGGTGTTGCCTGCATAGTTTGCCCTTAGTTGGACAGCCTGCATGAATGGCAGGCAGCCTGACATGCATTCATGCCAGGCTGTCCTTCAAATTCTTTGGACAGACATGCCCCCTTTTTGGGCATGTTCCCCCCTTTTGGCAGGTCTGGTCACGTGATTCGCACCAGTGGCCCACCCTTTTACCCTGCCCATTGACTTCCTGCTTCACTAGACACTGCTGTTAGTTGGTATGGATTTACTTGAAAGATGAAAGCATAAATTAGAGAGAGATTAGCATAGAGTATGTGTTTTCTTATAGCTGCATCAGATACATGACGCTTGGGAGGTATGACTGTTTTAGTGTTTTTGGTCGATAAGATTCCGTAATTAGGCCCATCATAATTGTCAGCACCAGGCCCAGTGTGCTCTTAATCCGGCCCTGCGTACGGCATCCCAGGAATGAAAATGAATCCCATCATTGCCTACCATTTGCAAAAGTAGACAACCCAGGGCATTTACAATGGGTTATGTTCAGGCTTTTTTAGTAGCTAATTAGTTACAAATATTGGCCAAAGTTCATATTTATTTTTTGCCTTTTTCACAAAAACAACAACGGTCCTTTCACTGATGATATCATAAGTATTACAAGTTTTACTGTTCTAACACACGCATATTTGGGTTCAGCAATATCTTACAAGTTCAATAGTACCCCCCATGTCAAAGTTTTATATTGTTTTGGAAAGATATAAGGCGTGACCAACTACATATTGAAATTTTCCAGTTTGGTTATGTTGCCCATAAGACTGTATGGAAGCCCAGTAATGAAAGTTACCACCATCATGGAATACTATTGGCAAAAGTAGACAACCCAAGGTATTCAAAATGGACAGTCTTTTTAGTAGCCACTTAGTCACCATCCCTGGCCAAAGTTAGCGTTCATATTATTTTTTTTTTGCATTTTTCACACAGAAACTGCATTTTCACTGATATCATCGTCGGGATACGTTTTACTGTTTTGAAACAATCATATTTGTGTTCAGCAAAGTCTACAGAGTAAAACAGTAAAACCATGTATAGGTTTTATTGTATATTGATATATTGTAAAGTTACATGGTTAACCCCTTAACACCGCAGCCAAATGTACAAGTTGTGAACGAAACAAAACGTAAACAAAACCTGGCATTTGCGCTATATGTCTGTCCAACCGTAATTCACCTCTTTCATATTAAATGCACCCCCCCTTATTATATATCATTTTATTCAGGGGAAACAGGGCTTTCATTTAATATCAAATATTTAGCTATGAAACATAATTTAATATGAAAAAAATGGGAGAAAATAAGATTTTTTTTTATTTTTTTCGTTCTTCATGACATTTTAACTGTCAATGTCATAATACTGTTTGCTTTTACTGCAATAAAATACACATATTTGTATTCAGCAAAGTCTCACGTGTAAAACAGTACCCCCTATGTACAGGTTTTATGGTGTTTTGGGAAGTTACAGGGTCAAATATAGCGTGTTACATTTGAAATTGAAATTCGCCAGATTGGTTACGTTGCCTTTGAGACTGTATAGTAGCCCAGGAAATAAATTTACACCCATAATGGCATACCATTTGCAATAGTAGACGACCCAAGGTATTGCAAATAAGCGATGTCCAGTCTTTTTTAGTAGCCATTTGGTCACAAACACTGGCCAAAGTTAGCGTTTGTATTTGTTTGTGTGTGAAAAATGCAAAAAACGCCAATTTTGGCCAGTGTTTGTGACTAAGTGGCTACTAAAAAATACTGGACATACCCCATTTGCAATACCTTTGGTTGTCTACTATTGCAAATGGTATGCCATCATAGGGGTAATTTTCATTCTTGGGCTACCATAGGGTCATAAAGGCAACGTAAGCAATCTGGCGAATTTTAATGTGAAAAAAATTAAACACAAGCCTTATATTTGACGCTGTAATTTTTGAAAACACCATAAAACCTGTACATGAGGGGTACTGTTGTACTCAGGAGACTTCGCTGAACACAAATATTTGTGTTTCAAAACAGTAAAAAGTATTGCAGCAATAATATCGTCCCTGTAAGTGCTGTTTGTGCGTGAAAAATGCAAAAAACGTCACTTTTACTGGCGATATCATGGTTGTAATACATTTTACTGTTTTGAAACACTAATATTTGTGTTCAGCGAAGTCTCCCGAGTAAAACAGTACCCCCCATGTACAGGTTTTATGGTGTCTTGGAAAGTTATAGGGTTAAATATAGTGCTAGCAAATTAAATTCCCTATACTTTCGGCATGGGTGGTCAGGCAGGTCCTGCTAATTGTAATTAATTAGGATACCTAATTATGTAAAATTATTACATAAATATATGTGTAGAATTAATATATGTATATATATACATATGTGTATATATACGTATATATATATATATTTTTTTTTTAATATTTTTATTTATATATAGGTATATATATAGTGATATATACGTATATATTTATGTATATAGATATATATATTATTTCGTTATAAGTGTATTTTGATATAAATATATATATATTAATATCAGAATACAGTTAGAACGAAATAAAACACATCTATATATTTTTTTATATTTTATTTTTAATTATTTTTTTTATTTAATTTTTTTACGTATTTACATATTAATTTTTTTATATTATTTATAAATATATATATAACAATAATTATATATATATTTAATCAGTATCAGTCTACGTGTAATTTGATATTAATATATATATATATAATTATATATATATTAATATTAAAATACACCTAGACGGTGTATGTGTATGTGTGTATATGTGTATATATATACTTAGATCATATATATATAATATATATATATGATCTAAGTATATAATTTATTTATTTTAACACTGTTTTAAAACATTTTTATTTGATTTTCAGCCAGCAGGGGGACCAACTGTCATTACAGTTGGTCCCCCTGCTGGCAATGCAGCAGGCAGCTATACCGGCCATGTGATTGTGAGGTCCTCGCAAGGACCTCACTCTCACATGGCCGGGAGGGCTCCTGGAGGGCGGACGTGCCGCGGGGGGCTCCCTGGGAGTCCCCCGAACCGCGATCGCCGGCGTGGGACCGCCAGCGACCGGGTAAGTTACTAAAAAACGGAGGGCGTACTATTACGTCCGGCGGCGTTTAGAGCCACTTTTAAAAGGACGTAATAGTACGCCCTCCGGACTTAAGGGGTTAAATACAGAGCTTGCAAAGTAAATTCTCTGAACTTTCTGCCTGGGTTGTCAGGCAGGTCCCTCAAATTATATTGAATAAAATCACATAATTATGTAAAAAGATAACATATATAGACGTAGAAATTATATATATATATATATATATATATATATATATTTATATATATATATAAGAAATTAAATTAGTTTTATTTATATATATCCAAATAGATATATTTATTATATATTGGAAGGCAGGGCCTGAAGTTGTGGGAGGGGCTATATCCCTTTGAAAGGGACTCCCCTTCCTACCTCATTCACCTTCTGGTCCAGATACTCGTTTGGATTGCAGGTTCCCAGCGTGGTTTCAGTTTCTCCTGACAGTTGCATTTTCAAAGTTTTCTGGTTTCCACTGGTTTCCCTACTAAACAGTGAGTTGGCAGACTGGTATCATTGTACCGGTCTGCAGCCTACACATAGCCTGACCCGCCGGCTACAGGTCCACGGCTACAGTATTGTGGGGGACAGAAACCCCCAAAATTCGGCTTGATTCCCGCCGGGGGACCAGGCCTCATGCAGACCAGCCCTCCCCCCCCCCACCTGCCGCCGCTCACTGGTTTAATTAATTTGGTAACCCAGCTCCTAACCCCCCCTCACTACACAGCAGCCGGTTCAAGTTTAGTGTGTGACCCGGGTCCTAACCTCCCCCCCCCACTTCACAGCAGTTGGCTCAATGTATTGTAGGATCCGCTCCTAACCCCCCCCCCCCCCCCCTTCCACTTCTCTCCAAGAGTGGGGAACCTCCCCAGGCTCGTGGTAGGTAACGGTCAGGCGGCTAATACACTCAAGACCCCCCACAGACCTAGTTCACGGGGGTCGGCGTTTTCTGCCAAAATAGCCGCACCAACCCGCCCCCCACCCCAACCTACAAGTGCCCTGTCGCATAAAAACTATTGCGGTAAAAATACAACATTTTAAAATTAAAGAAAGTTACTATATTTTGCCAGGCTCCTTGATAGTAATCATCCTCCCTAACAGTAATCAAACTACTACAGGACTACCAGGCAAACGTTGGGCACACAGGTAAGTTATCTCGGTTGCAGCAACCAGTATAAGAAACATCAACATGCCCACTTAAGTAATTCTCCTCCCAGGCACCTTATGCCATAGGGTTAGAGGTCCCGCGAGGCCAACTTCCATCCTCGATGTAAGAGGTATTAAACCCCCACGGGCCAAATCATAGCTAGATGCCTCGCATGTTGCATAGCTAGGGCATCATCCGTCATAACCCTCAATTAACAATAAAATCTCCACTGGTAAAACATGTACAGCAGATCAACCCCATGCGCCAACCATAGTTAAATCCTACTAGCCACTTAGCATTTAATAGGGACTCACCTGCCACAAGTTTAATGAATTCTTTCGCCACTTTGGCATTAGTTAAACAACATTTTACACCCTCCATAATGAAACTCACAATTACATACATATATATTTCAGTATGTACCAATTTTTTGAAGAAGGAGATTAACTATCAATGCCTAGTACACCGATCAGGACTGCCACCCCCACACCAAAAGGGGACATCGGCAGCCTGTCATCTATTAGATCATGGACCATCCCACGGATCACGGCCGAACTACGCAAACGTAGTATTCCTTATCCAGCTACGGCCCACAAGGCAGAATTGTACAGGCTTATGCAAGCCAATCAGGACAATTCTGACGCCAGGGAAGGCACTAGTAATTCAAGCAATGCTAATCTGCATACCATGGTCGCCTCACTAGTGTCTTCCAGGGGGCAGATTAATGAGAGACTGGAAAGACTGGAAACTCGTAGCGGTCCAGTTGTGACACCAGAGCCACCCGCTACCGATATCCTAGGGCCATCACAAGCCCAACCTGGTAATCCTAATACCCCCACTATCCTTGGGTCACAAGTGATCAACCCAGCCCATATGGTACCAGCAAACCTTAAAAAAGACATCCTGGAGGGCAAGGATGTAAATCTAGTCTCTCTGCTTATTGCCTCCCAGGATATCACAGAAAACCGCGCATATACGTATGGCGATATTTCTGTGGTCCTCAAGGCCAGAGATCCTAGACTAAGCAAAAAACTAGCAATCCCAGACTTTGTTATCGCATTCGTCATTTACAGGGACGTACTGTGTTCAGTTTACCCACAGAGAAGGGAAGAGTTATGTAGCGGAGAGCCGATCTTGCACAGCTATTCTCCACTAGAGATTCCAGTGAGGTTCAGGAACAAGGTGATGTTAAGTCCATAGGCAAGGTTTCCAGCAGGTAAAGTAATACAGCAGTATCCCCATCGCAATCCCAATAACTGGACGACACACAGTTTCAGGAGTAGACTGACAAGCTTTATTCCACAGTTCCTTATAAAGCCCTCTCCCATGCAAGGGAGGAGGTTCTATCACTTAAGACATTATCCAATCTCTAAGTAGTAACCTCCCACAGATCTCCTCCCCTCCTCTAGCATCATAATCCCCTTATTGTGTACACAGTTTTCCCCGAGTTTTGGATGTACCCTAAATACTTGGGGTACATCCACAAATCCAACATCCCCAGATAGCTCTATTCTGGGGGACCAACATACTTAAAAATTAGCCCATTCGGATGAATGGTTCGTGAGATATGGGGTTCCAAAGATTTGACCGACCGCATGGGTAAAGTATCCGAAAACAGTTCCATGCATTTTGGCCCTGCGGTCGGTCACAAACAAGGGAATGAAAACAGGCGAATTGCCTGTGTTATAGAGCCTGGAGAGGGTTTGAATGAATTCCCTTGTTTATGGGGCTCTTTCTACCGAACGGCGGGTCATTCGGTAGTTTCCATACGAATTTCTGGAAGTATGGAGGTCTCAGCGGTGTTTGCCTAGTCAAGTGTCCGATTTTAGTTCCAGACACTCGACGGCAAAACACCGCTGTTCGGTAGTTTAAGATGGCCGCCGCCACGTGTTTGTTTCCCGAATGGCGGCCACCCAGAGGACAAAGACCACACTGCACTGATTGCCAATTACCTGTTTGCAACATTGTTGCAAACGGTAATTGGAGGCACACTCATTCCTGGGTGGTCTGGTTGTTCGGTAGTTTCATTCCCTTGTTTTATTTGAATGATTCTATCGAACAACTAGAGGAATACAATTCTTTACATACATTTAACTGTCATTATACCCGGATACCATGCTTTCTATACATGTACATACACATTAAACCAGCCATATGACCAAATACACTTATTCTCATACATGTCGTGGGACAGCCCGGTACCAATCCGCTACACTGCTCCCCCTTGCCCACAAGCCGGCATACACAGTCTGATCCAACACGGATCGGCTTGGGGATGTCCGGGGGCTCACGGATCATTTCTCTAAGTCAGTTTGTCTTGACAACCCGTCAGCATTTCCATTCTGCTTACCCGGCCGGTACTGGATATTAAAGTCAAAAGGCTGTAGCGCCAAACTCCAGCGCAGCAGCCTGGCGTTGTCTCCAGCCACCCGGTTCAGCCAGACTAACGGGTTGTGATCCGTGAGCAAGGAAAAGGGCTGTCCATATAAATAGGGTTGTAGCTTCTTTAGGGCCCACACCACAGCCAGGCATTCCTTTTCGATGGCGGCGTAGCTTACTTCTCGAGGTAACAGTTTGCGACTGATGTAAGCCACTGGATGTTCCCCGCCATCGGCCCCGACTTGACTCAGTACTGCCCCCAATCCAAACATAGAAGCGTCTGTGTGAACAAGAAAACGTTTAGTTGGATTGGGAGCTGCCAAGACAGGGGCATTTATCAGTGCATTTTTCAATTGTTGGAATGCCTGCTCACACTCCGGGGTCCAGTTTACTTGGCGGGGAAGGTTCTTACGGGTCAGGTCAGTGAGGGGTTTGGCCAGGGCGCTATAATTGGGAACAAACTTCCGGTAATACCCTGCTGTCCCTAGAAACGCTAAAACCTGGGTCTTAGTCCTAGGGGTGGGCCACTGGGCTACAGCCTCTACTTTGGCGGGTTCGGGTTTTTGTTTACCGCACCCTACTCTATGTCCCAGGTATTGTACCTCAGCCATGCCGATACTACACTTGGCCGGCTTCAAGGTCAGACCTGCTTCCCTTATCCTATCTAGTACAGCTCCGATGTGAGCTAAGTGTTCCTGCCACGTATTGCTAAAAATAGCAATATCGTCCAGGTAGGCACATGTATAGTCCTGGAATCCATCTAGGAGTCGATCCACCATCCTTTGGAAGGTGGCTGGGGCGTTTTTCATCCCAAATGGCATGACCTTAAACTGGTACAAGCCAAATGGGGTGACAAAGGCCGACTTCGGGATGGCGTCTGGGGCCAGGGGGATTTGCCAATACCCTTTACACAAGTCAATAGTGGTGAGGTATTGGCCCCTGGCCATTCTGTCCAGTAACTCGTCTATCCGGGGCATCGGATAGGCGTCAGATACAGTCTTCTCGTTCAATCTCCTATAGTCCACGCAGAAGCGGGTCGTACCGTCTCGCTTTGGTACGAGGACTACAGGAGATGCCCAAGGACTGTCTGAGGGTTCAATCACCCCCAGTTGGAGCATTTCGTCGATCTCCTTACGCATGTTTGCCCGTACCGCTTCTGGAATGCGGTATGGCGTCTGGCGCATGGGTAGTTGCCCTGGGGTCTCGACCCGGTGAATTGCCAGAGGCGTGTATCCAGGTACATTAGAGAACGTATCGCGTTTCTCTTCCAATAGTTGCTGTACCTCGATCCGCTCCTGTGGGCTCAGCCGATCTCCCAGCGTAACCTCCCCTAAATCTCCGGACAGCTGCCCATCCCCCAGCAAATCGGGGAGGGGTAAGCTGTCAAACTCTTCCGTGTTAGGGGCACAGATGGCGGTTACCTCCTCAGTACGCTCGTGGTAGGGCTTCAGCATGTTCACATGGAGCATGCGTCGCCCCCCAGTCCCTGTGCAGGGGCCGATAATATAGGTGGTATCGCATCTTTGCTCCACCACCTTATATGGGCCCTGCCAGGCGGCCTGTAACTTATCATGTCGGACAGGTTTTAAAATTAGTACCTTCTGCCCGACCTGAAAGCTACGGTCCCTGGCTCCCCGATCATACCATGTACGCTGGCGGGTCTGGGCCTCCTGAAGGTTTTCCCGTACCGTCTTGGTCAACGCTTCTAGGCGGTCCCGAAAGGCCAACACATATGGTAGGATGGGAGTGCCATCTGTGCTCCGGTCTCCCTCCCAATGCTCTCTAATAAGATCCAATGGGCCTCGGACCCTCCTTCCAAACAATAATTCAAACGGGGAGAACCCTGTGGATTCCTGCGGCACCTCCCGGTATGCAAATAGGAGGTGCGGCAGGAATCGTTCCCAGTCCTTGTGGGTCTCTGCGAAGGTTCGGAGCATCTGCTTCAAGGTACCATTGAATCGTTCGCAGAGCCCGTTCGTCTGGGGGTGGTAAGGGGCGCTGATAATAGGCTTAATGCCACAGATCCTCCAGAGGTGTTGGGTGAATTCTGCGGTAAACTGGGTACCCTGATCCGAGATAATCTCCCTGGGTAATCCCATCCGGGAGAATATCCGCATGAGGGCATCCGCGACCGTCTCAGCGTGGATGTTGGTCAGAGCCACTGCTTCTGGATACCTGGTGGCATAATCTACGACCGTTAAAATATACCGTTTTCCTGACGGGCTAACTTTATTGAGGGGGCCTATCAGATCCACCGCTATTCGGCTAAAAGGTTCCTCTATTATGGGTAAGGGGTGAAGTTTAGCCTTCCTGCGATCCCCCCTTTTTCCCACTCTCTGGCAGGTATCGCAAGTCGTGCAATATCTGCGTACTTCCTGGCTAATCCCTGGCCAGAAGAAACTCTGGGTTAGTCTGTACCTGGTGCGACTAACCCCTAGATGTCCGGATAGCGGAATATCATGCGCTATCCGGAGTAATTCAGCCCGGTACCGCTGTGGTACCACTAATTGTCTCCTCGCTATCGGGTCTAACCCCGTAATCTGTTTGGTTGTTTCCCTGTATAAAAGTTGTTTATCCCAGATAAACTTCTCTCCCTCCGCCCCGGGGGAACCCGTGCCAACCTTGTCCCTATACACCTGAAGCGTGGGGTCTGTTGCGACTTCAGCTACAAATTCATTAGGTGGAGCCCAGGGGACACATTCTAGAGGGGGGGTAGGGTTGCTTACCTGGACCTCCGGCAGTGTGTTGTGGTCCTGGGTGCGGGCCTGTTGTCGGGTGACTACAGGGTTGACCTCTCCTGTGGTGGGTGACTGGGGCTCAAAAGCAGAAGTGAGCCTCCCCAGATCGTTCCCCAATAAAACCTCCGCCGGTAAATGTGGCATCAACCCCACCTCCACTTCCCCTGCCCCCGCTCCCCAATGTAAATGTACCCTTGCTGTAGGTAGCCGGTACACTGCTCCCCCAGCTACCCGGACGGCAACAGTTTTGTTCAGTTTTGCCTGATCTGAAATCAGGTGGCTCTGTACCAAAGTGATGGTGGCTCCCGAATCTCGTAATCCCCGGACTGCTGTACCATTCAGATATACCGTCTGTCGATGGTGCCGTAGATTATCCACATTGGCCTGGACCGGATCTGCCTCGTGCAGTACCTCCCATTGTTCCACAGTAGTAATGGGGACTGCGGAACCATATGGGGTGGTGACTAGGTCCTGGTAGTGGTGGGCTGCGGCCGCCCTGGGTGGAGGTGGGCCTGGACGAATCCAGGTGGAACGGTCCCGTAGCTGTGGGCATTCCCTTTTATAATGTCCCCACTTCTGGCAGTGATGACAGGGGCCAGCGGTGGGTTGTCGGAACCGGGGCTGTGCAGCGGGTGGTGGAGGTGGTGGTAGCGGTCTCGGTGGAGCTGGGGTGTAGTTGTTTCCCCCGAATGTTTTAAAGGTTGCTTTTGGAGCTGCAGGTTTTTGTGACCTGCGTGCATCCAGGTAGTCATCCGCTTTCCTAGCCGCCTCGGTAAGGGAAGTAGGGTTTCTGTCCCTTACCCATTCCTGGACCTCATTGGTTACTCCCTCATAGAACTGCTCCATCAGCAACATTTGTATTACATCCTCCATAGAACGTGCCTTGCTAGCTTGCACCCACCCGAGCGCTGCCCCCTGTAATCGGCATGCCCACTCTGCGTGCGAGTCCTTCTCTGTTTTCTTTAGATCCCGGAACCTCCGCCGGTATGCCTCGGGTGTTATAGCATACCTGGCGAGTATAATTTCTTTCACTTTACTGTAATTCCTTATTTCGTCATTAGGTACAGTCCGATATGCCTCTGCTGCCCTCCCGGTTAACCTTCCGGCCAAAATAGGTACCCAGTCCTCTGCGTTAATTTTATGCAGTGCACACAGTCTTTCAAAGTCTTGCAGGAAAGCGTCTATATCTTCCTCTGCCTCCACATATGTTTTAAAAGCCTGGTATGGTATTTTAGGCTTACCTTCCTGTGGCACATTAATTGCAGAGCTTTGTTCTGGTGCCTGTGTCCTTAGGATGAATTCTTGTACCTCGGCCATTGTCCTGGTAACAATTTCTGTTGGGGGGTTTTCCCCATAAAAGGATAGCCTGAACTGAACCTGCCTCTGGAATTCCGATCCTTGTGGTGTTCCTCCCGGCTCCCTCTGTGCCGGAACTGAATCGCCCTCCATTCTGTACTCTGCCATGAGTTCTGTAACAAGTACTGCTTTCTTCTTATTGCTGGCTTGTATACCCCTTGCCTCTAGGAGGTCCTTTAGCGTGGAGCGTTTTAGCGCAGAAAAATCAATCTCCATCCGTACTCCATTTACGCTTGTTCCTCTGTGAGTTTGGATCCCAGCGCTGCCAACCAATGTAGCGGAGAGCCGATCTTGCACAGCTATTCTCCACTAGAGATTCCAGTGAGGTTCAGGAACAAGGTGATGTTAAGTCCATAGGCAAGGTTTCCAGCAGGTAAAGTAATACAGCAGTATCCCCATCGCAATCCCAATAACTGGACGACACACAGTTTCAGGAGTAGACTGACAAGCTTTATTCCACAGTTCCTTATAAAGCCCTCTCCCATGCAAGGGAGGAGGTTCTATCACTTAAGACATTATCCAATCTCTAAGTAGTAACCTCCCACAGATCTCCTCCCCTCCTCTAGCATCATAATCCCCTTATTGTGTACACAGTTTTCCCCGAGTTTTGGATGTACCCTAAATACTTGGGGTACATCCACAAATCCAACATCCCCAGATAGCTCTATTCTGGGGGACCAACATACTTAAAAATTAGCCCATTCGGATGAATGGTTCGTGAGATATGGGGTTCCAAAGATTTGACCGACCGCATGGGTAAAGTATCCGAAAACAGTTCCATGCATTTTGGCCCTGCGGTCGGTCACAAACAAGGGAATGAAAACAGGCGAATTGCCTGTGTTATAGAGCCTGGAGAGGGTTTGAATGAATTCCCTTGTTTATGGGGCTCTTTCTACCGAACGGCGGGTCATTCGGTAGTTTCCATACGAATTTCTGGAAGTATGGAGGTCTCAGCGGTGTTTGCCTAGTCAAGTGTCCGATTTTAGTTCCAGACACTCGACGGCAAAACACCGCTGTTCGGTAGTTTAAGATGGCCGCCGCCACGTGTTTGTTTCCCGAATGGCGGCCACCCAGAGGACAAAGACCACACTGCACTGATTGCCAATTACCTGTTTGCAACATTGTTGCAAACGGTAATTGGAGGCACACTCATTCCTGGGTGGTCTGGTTGTTCGGTAGTTTCATTCCCTTGTTTTATTTGAATGATTCTATCGAACAACTAGAGGAATACAATTCTTTACATACATTTAACTGTCATTATACCCGGATACCATGCTTTCTATACATGTACATACACATTAAACCAGCCATATGACCAAATACACTTATTCTCATACATGTCGTGGGACAGCCCGGTACCAATCCGCTACAAGTTAGACCTGTACATGCACAAGCTGGTAGACCTGGGCAACAAATACGGTGGGTCATCATTTTACGACTACCACCGTTCTTTTTCAACTAAAGCGGCAACAGCTCTCACCCAGTATAACGCAAGAATGGATTGGAGCCTAATGGATACCGAGCTGTTCCTCAGGCACTTGGCCGGGCTAAGGTCTCCAGCTTGTGCAATATGTGGGGCTTCCACACACGCTGCAAATCTCTGTCCTGTCTCCACAGATGATGCCCCAAACAATGCCACACCAAGCACTTCCAGGGGGGAGAAACAGGGCAGAGACAAGCTGGGTCGCCCTATCGTGTATTTGGGCAAGTCACAGATATGTAATAATTTTAATGTTGGGGCTTGCTCCTATAGTGCTTGCCGTCTGTTGCATATCTGTTCCCATTGTTTCAGGGCACATGCAAAGGCTATGTGCCCTTATAAAATGCACGTTAAACCCTACCTAACTACTGTGAATGTTGATGTTCTGGCAGGGCTTCTCTCCAAGCACCCTTCTACACATCTTGTGGAGTATTTGGTTGCAGGGTTTTCCCAAGGGTCACATACTGGCCTCATTTACATACCAGGGGGTACATGGGAAGCCAACAACCTCCAGTCCACCCTTTGTGACACAGACGCAGTAGACTACCTACTACAAATTGAACAAGACCAAGGATTTGTCTTAGGTCCGTTTATTGACCCGCCGTTCTCTAATTGGAGAACAAATCCCATTGGACTAGTCACTGGGAAAACATCTAACAAACAAAGACTCATTATAGACCTGTCCGCACCACATGCTTCGGTGATATCCAGCCTCAATTCCCTGATCCCGTCAGAGGCATTCTCTTTATAATACACCATCATAGATGACGCCATATCCACCATCATCTCAGCAGGCATAGGCGCATGGTTGAGAAAAACTGACATAGTTAACGCCTTTAAACTACTCCCCGTACACCCGTCGCTGTGGGATTTGCATGGTATCAAATGGAGAGGCCAGTATTACTTCTTCACAAGGCTCACCTTCGGATCCAAGAGCAGTCCTAAAATATTTGACACTTTCGCAGAGACCTTGGGCTGGCTGCTCCTGAATACCAGCAGGTGCCATAGCGTCATTCATTACTTGGATGACTTCCTTTTCATAGAAAATAACGCTACCCCTCTAACAGTTTACACAAAGCCATATACTTATTTAACACCATTGGGGTTCCAGTATTTCCCACCAAGACGGAAGGTCCAGATACGATCATTCAGTTTTTGGGGATACAACTAGACTCCATAACTATGGAAGCCAGCCTCCCTAGAGATAAGATTAACAACATCACTCAGACCATTCAGCAGTACTTGCGCATAGGCTCATGCAATAGAAAAGAGCTTCAGTCACTGATTGGCTCGCTAAATTTTGCCATCCGTATTACACCCCAAGGAAGAGCATTCATTTCCAGACTCCCGTGCCTTATTCCGACACTAACTGACAAACACAAACGTACCACTCTTGATATGCAAGCCACAGCAGACTTACACATGTGGAACGTGTTCCTGTCAACCTGGAATGGCAGGAGCATGTTCCTCCCCCAAGTCACAGAGGATTCCCCTACCATTTGGACTGACGCAGCAGCCTCCACAGGTTTTGCAGCCATTTTTGGGGACAACTGGCTATGGGGTAGATGGCCAGAAGAAGTTAAGCAAATAGAAGGCTTTTTTAGGAATTCTGCACTCTTTGAAGTGTACCCCATAGTAGCAGCGGCAGTCACATGGGGACAGTCTTGGGCAGGTAGACCAGTTCGATGTTTTTCTGACAACTTGGCGATTTGCCACGTCATAAACAAAGGCCGGTCTACCTCTCTAACCATCATGAGTTTTATCAGACGTCAAACGTGGTTGGCGGCCTGTCATCAGTTTCATCTAGTATGTTACCCTGTACCGGGTATCTATACCGGGTATCTATAATACAGCTGTCCCGCTTTCAGTTTCAGGCGTTCAGGGAGTCTCTACCAACAGCGTCACCGGTAGCCACGATCGCTCCCCAACTCCAGGATCTAATCATGGACTAGAGGAATTATTACAACACAGCAAGATACTTACAAAACTCGCTCTCGCAAAAAACACACATAGCGCATACGATAGAGCTTACTACCTATACAAGAAATTCATGGCAGACCATAATCTCACGAACTGGTTTGACAATGTAACATTGGTGGCTTTTGACACGTTTTGCCACATTAAGTTAAAAATGTCGCATAATACCAATAAACTATACCTCACAGGTATCCAACATCATATTTTCACAGAACATCCTAACAACCAAGGGTTTCTCACCTCCTACCCCTATTAAAACCCTCCTTAGGGCTATGCTCAAATCGCAAGGACCTACACCGCAACGTAGGTGGCCTATAGACATTCAACTGTTTAAACATTTGTCAAACCTACTAGATACCAGACCGTTTGAACACCTTAC
This sequence comes from Pelobates fuscus, assembly GCF_036172605.1. Lineage (NCBI taxonomy): Eukaryota > Metazoa > Chordata > Amphibia > Anura > Pelobatidae > Pelobates > Pelobates fuscus. Next base: position 182,833,562 of record NC_086321.1, on the reverse strand, counting down.
TAACACCACTCTAAAAACTGCCATATACTTGGCTTTTTACGGTTTCTTACGACACAGGAATTTACCATTACTAGGCAACACGAGTCCAAGCATTGCATCCGGTATTCTAACTTGTACAAAAAGCAGGACCACTACATATTAAGCTTACCTTCAACTAAGACCAGCCAGATGGGGCACGAGGTTCTTACTCAATACTACCCCACCAACAACGCATGGTGCCCGGTGAAAGTTTTTAACAACTATCTACAGTCATCACCTACACGAACCTCACTCCCTCTCCTTTCACTGCACGGCACAGCACTCACTACCGCCAAATTTGTGATGTATATTCGCTTACTATTGACCAGACTCGGCTTAAACGCCGCAAACTATTCTGGGCATTCATTCCGGATAGGGGCCGCCTCCACGGCCTCAGGCCTAGACATCTCGGTTCACATCATAAAAACCTTTGGCCGCTGGAAGTCATCCGCTTACGCTGTTTACATACTACAGCCAACACAAGAATTAAGGCATGCATTTGTGAAAATGTCATCGTAAATATGCTAACTCCATGTCTTGTGTTTTCGTTAATAAATATCTTTGATAACACTATATGGGTATTCGCTTTTGCCCTATTATTTACAGGCCTACCACACACGTCGGTTTCGGCACACCTCTACCGACTTTAATTATTATGATAAGTATACTCGGTAGCTATTTCATACTATACTGAAATGGCCACAAATACAAATTGGAAGGCAGGGCCTGAAGTTGTGGGAGGGGCTATATCTCTTAAAAGGGACTCCCCCTCCTACCTCATTCACCTTCTGGTCCAGATGCTCGTTTGGCCCACCCTCCTCTCCCTCTATTCAAATACTATTTAAGGTGGGCCCTCTTATTTACAGGCCTACCACACACGTCGTTTTCGGCACACCTCTACCGACTTTTAATTATTATGATAAGTATACTCAATAGCTATTTCATACTATACTGAAATGGCCCCGAAGACAAATAGTATATATATATATAATTACTTTCTAAGTGTATTTTGATATTAAAATATGTATAAATATCAAAATACACTAAGAATTAGATTATATATATATATATATATATATATATATATATTTGTGCTCGGAATTTAATACGTAATGGATAGTATCTGTAAGGGCAAAGTTGGTTGTGGTGTGACGAAGTTACCAAGTTCCTGAAAGCTTGACGAAGCTCTTTTTCTGGTCGTTGAATATAAGTATGGTATATGGAGGATTTTCATCGCCCCAGTCTCTTTATGATGTGAACCGGTGTATTAGTGCTGGAGGCTGAAAAGGCGACTCCTATGCGAAAGGAGTGCCCGGAGAATGAAGTCGGATTGAAACCCAGTTTAGATAATAGTGTTCTGACGTGAGATGTGAATTTAGCAGTAGTAAGCGGGTGCCCTTGTAGTGATAAGAGAGGAGAGTCTGGTAAGTGTGCGTGAAGGGTTGACCGTAGGTGGTCTAGCGCCTTGACCGGACACCAGGCATTATCAGTAGGGAAGAGAAGAATTACAGTGGGGTGTAGTGAATGGTTGGTTTTAGTTGATGGGATCGAAAGTAGATAGTGATCCTCCACCTTTGTAAGGTGCAATGTTTTTAGGCTGTGCGTGATATCCCCTTGACGAACAACCGTGAACTCTCTAGGTCTGAGAAAACCGTAGAAAGCAAGATAGATAGCCGCTTTGATCACCAGGTTAGTGTCGGGATCAAACGGGGATTCGTCAAGGAGATTGCTAAGTGATCTGAAGATAGGCCCATCTATGGGTAGTCTTGTGATAGTGAGAGGAGCTGAACCCTTTAACATACCTTTCAATACCTTTTTAATGGGATATGATGACAAGAAGGGGGTGTTGTTAGGGAAATTTGTGAGGCTATGGTGCTGCACCCCAGTGAGATAACGTTTTATGGTATTGTGGGAAAGTTTAAGATGTAAGTGGCAAAAAGAGGCAAAAGCCACCATGGTGTGTATAGAAAGGTCGCCTTGTAAACCGAATTTTGCTGTGAATTTGTTAAATATGGTAAGTGCCCTATTATAAGAGATAGCTGTGTTAGGTGATAGTGCTTGGTGAGTGAGAGTCCTAGCGTGATGCATTAGTGTGCTCAATCCAGGATTAGTTCGTGAAACCGTGGTGTCCTGGATGGCTGGTGGTGAGCCGTAGGGAGTGCCTGAGAGAATACCTGGAATTGAGAGCGAGAAAGAGCGTCAGCTGCAGTGTTGTGGATACCCGAGTTGTGACAACAAACTAAGTGAAACTGACCGGTTGCTGCTAGCCAGGTCAGCTTGCGAATCAGCCGCTTGATGGTCAGGGATGATGAGCGCCCCTTGTTAATGATTTCGCAAGCTGCCGAGTTGTCAGAGTAGCATTTAACTGCCTTGCCGGACCAGAGATGACCCCAGGTGTGTGCGGCCGCCACAATGGGATATATTTCAAATAGGGCTGAGGTCTCCATGAATCCTGGCAAGGCATCCGTCTCAGCGGGCCAGTTACCCCTAAACCAGTGGTTGCCAAAGATGGCTGCAAAACCAGTGTTGGCTGCAGCGTCTGTGTGAATGATGGGTGAAGAAGTGGAGAGAGGGGGGATAAACATGGAGATATGGTTCCAATCTGTCACAAACTTCCCCCACATAGCTAAGTCAGCCTTGGCGTGGGGGTCCAAAGAAACTGGGCAAGAGTCCGGTACCCCATGGAGCAGGCAAAGGAGCCTGGATATAAAAGACCTTCCCTGCGGGATGATGCGCATGGCGAAGTTCAGGGATCCCAGAAGGGACTGGAGTTCCTTCCTGGTGCAAACATCATTCCGCAGGAACATGTCTATCTCCCCTCTCAAGCGGGTCAGTTTGTCATTGGGAAGGCTAGCTCTGAGGGTAACGTAATCTAGCTCTATCCCCAAAAAGGTTAATTTAGTAGTGGGGCCAATTTATTTAGATAGGGACAAAGGTACTCCAAGTGTGGAAAAAAGTGCTGTAGTGCGGCTGATAGCGGTGGGTGTTTGTGCCCCTGGCTCTATCAGTAGGAAGTCGTCTAGGTAGTGAATAACTGAGTGACACCTGAGGACGTTCAGAAGCAGCCAGCATAGTGTCTCAGCAAAGATATTGAAAAGTTTGGGGCTGCTTTGAGAACCGAAAGTGAGTCGTGTGGAGAAGTAGTACTTTTCTCGCCATTTAACACCGTGCAAGTGCCAGAGTGAGGGGTGCATGGGTAGTAACTTAAACGCGTTTGTGATGTCTGTTTTTCTGAGCCAGGGGCGATTACCAGAAGAGATGATGGCCTGTATAGCGTCGTCAATAGTTACGTACTGGAGTGAGAATTTGTCTGCTGGAATGAGTGCGTTTATGCTGGGAACAAAAGAGGAGTGCTGTGCCAATAAATCGATAATTAGACGTTTTTATTAGAATATTTGTGAACTGCGACACCGATTGGGTTAGTGCGCCAGGAGGAAAAAGGTGAGGAGGTGAAAGGCCCGATCATGAAACCATTGGTAATTTCTGAGGAAAGGAGAGTGTCTGTGGAGACTGGGTCTAGACGTGCTGATAGTAGATTAGGACATTCAAGTGTACCTTAGGGGATGGCTACTATACCCGTGAGAAACCCCTGTGTGAACCCTGTGGTCAGATATTCCACCAGGTGCCTGCTAGGGTGTGACCTTAAGTAAAAAAACAGGTTGTCGACATTAATGTCGGTTAGTCATTTGTTAGGGGACAACCTGGCCGGACACATGGTCTTAGTATGTGCCCTGAAGCAAATGGAGCAGATGTGCAATAATCTACATGCGCTGAAACTGCAGGAGCCTGCGTTGAAATTATTGCACACCTGCGCCTTGCCTAAAAAGGAGATGGGCCTACCCAGCTTGTCACGTAGACCACCCGCTGGTTTGTTGTGAGGGGTGAAAGAGGGATGATGGGTGGGAGTGGAGGTGGTGGGATCTGCTTCAGAGGGACATAAGTCCAACATGTGGGATGTGGAATTACATATGGCACAAGACGAGGCCTGAGACCAGCGAAGTGGCGACAGAATAATTCTGTATCCATCTGACACCAGTTAATTCTTATGTTGAACTGTTTCAGATCGGTCGCTGCCTTCGCTGATACTGACTTATGGTAGTTGTAGAAAGAAGAGCCCCCCGTACTTGATACCTAGATCCACCGTCTTGTGAAGGTAGAGGTCTAACACCTCTCTTCTGTGGGGATACACCGTGTAGATGACGTCACGATATATCCTGAAAGCTATCACATACTGGGGAATTGAAAGTTTTTTATTAAGCCTAGGGTCTCTTGTCTTGAGCACTACTGAAATATCCCCGTAATTGTAACCTTGTTCTCCAGTATGTCCTGTGACACCAGACACACGTCCTTCCCGTCTAGGATTTCTTTCCTGATAGAGTCTGGGACAGAGTGAGCTGGTGACTCAAAAGGAGCTATAGCTGTGACTGGAGTAGGTGAGGGGAGTATGGGGGGCATGCTGGTACAGCGGGGACAGCCAGGGTGGAGACTGGGAGGCCCGGGGTATTACCTGGGGAGGCGATGGCGCTCTCCACCTTAGATAGCCTGCTATTAAGGATCTGTAGGTTGGCCAAGATTGCTGCTTGGTGGCTGTCCTTGAGAGCTAGTGATTGGCCTAGGCTCAGGCTTGGCTTGGCCTAGGTTGGCCGTGCCAGTGCTTGCTGGCTGTCCTTGAGAGCTAGTGCTTGGCCTAGGCTCAGGGGCTTGATAGGTAAGCAGCCTGTAAAGTTCTGCCTTTCTAGCTGTGGCTGGAAAGGGGATTCCCCTGAGCCTAAGTTCGGCCGTAATTTTAGGAATAGTCCATGCTCTCAAGGACGTGGGAGTTGAAGGGGTGAGAGATTCGCCTGGAGACTCTGATCTGGTTGGCGTAAACGGTATCTCTTCTGGCAGTTCTTTGATGGGGATTGGTTCTTGGGACATTCTAAAAGAAATGATTTTGTGAATGAGGTATTAGAAGGGGAGTAAGGAAACGTGGGGGGGGGGGGGTATGAGAGATGGTATTTATCAGAAGAACTGGACTGTAATGCTAGTGCCGAAGCGAAAAACATATCTGTGAGATTTTTGGTAGGTGAGGCCCTGCTAATGCCAAGTGGTGGTGAGAGGCTCTACCTATGATTTGGCTTAGGAAATTGAGGCCACAGACGTTGTGGCAGGCTGTTGGCCTCTCGGTGACTGTAAAGAGAATTCAAAGCATGTGGCCGTGACAGGTGAGGCCCTGACTAAAGCCCTGTAGTAGGGCGGGCGAGGCGTATAACTATGATTTGGGCGTGGGGCCGTACCTCCGTGTTGAGGTGGGAGATGGCCTCGCGGGACCGGATTTCCTAATAGAGGGAGCTAAGGCGGTAGCCTAGGCCCAGTAGCCAGTTCAATTGTATACTTAAGGTTGACTGTAAAATGCAGGTGTAATGTGTGGATACTAACCTTGAAAGGTTGTAAATGATAACTGGAACCTTCTAATATTTTTTAATGTGGCGAGTCTTGACTGCTGCTGCTCTTGAAGAAGAAGCCTGAGGAATAAGACAGATGTTGATGTCTTTATGCGTATCGTGGTGACGTATGGTTTGTAGTGAGGTTTGGCTGTTAGGAGCGCAACATGAGATCCTGAATTGAGGGATCTGAAAGGTTTAGTATAGGATTGGGACGAGTTTGCGTTAAAGAGAAGGGATGATTAAGGCCTTGGGGTAGTGATTGCCGTACGTGAGTAAGGACGTAAGTACCTGATGGTATGCCTGAGTACCGGATCAGGTAGGTGGGATGTTTTCCTTGGCCTGATGGCAGTATGACCGTAGGCCTGGGTAGAAACATAGAGACATAGAATGTGACGGCAGATAAGAACCATTCGGCCCATCTAGTCTGACCAATTTTCTAAATACTTTCATTAGTCTCTAGCCTGATCTTATAGTTAGGATAGCCTTATGCCTATCCCACGCATGCTTAAACTCCTTTACTGTGTTAACCTCTACCACTTCAGCTGGAATGCTATTCCATGCATCCACTACCCTCTCAGTAAAGTAATACTACCTGATATTATTTTTAAACCTTTGTCCCTCTAATTTAAGACTATGTCCTCTTGTTGTGGTAGTTTTTCTTCTTTTAAATTTGGTCTCCTCCTTTACTGTGTTGATTCCCTTTATATATTTAAAGATTTCTATCATATCCCCCCTGTCTCGTCTTTCCTCCAAGCTATACATGTTAAGATCGTTTAACCTTTCCTGGTAAGTTTTATCCTGCAATCCATGAACCAGTTTAGTAGCCCTTCTCTGAACTCTCTCTAAGGTATCAATATCTTTCTGAAGATACGGTCTCCAGTACTGCGTACAATATGCCAAGTGAGGTCTCACCAGTGTTCTGTACAATGGCATGAGCACTTCCCTCTTTCTACTGCTAATACCTCTCCCTATACAACCAAGCATTCTGCTAGCATTTCCTGCTGCTCTATTACATTGTCTGCCTACCTTTAAGTCATCAGAAATAATCACCTCTAAATCCCTTTCCTCAGATGTTGAGGTTAGGACCGTGAGAAATTGTAAGTAATTAACATACCGTGGGCGTAAGACCGTGAGTCAATCTTAATGAAAGGTCTTGTATAGAAAGGTCTTGAAAGAGTGGGGAACTATACCTTGAATGAAGTACGACACTCGTGATTAGCGTAACTGGTTTAATGTGTAGAAACCGGTGGAGGCCTAGAATAATACTGGAGCTAAGGATTAACCAATGACTATTTCAATAGGTAATGACAGATATGACAGTATGTAATAAATACCAACATGTCTTGCTGTGACAAGTCTAGATAGTTTAATTGAATTTTGAGGCCTAGACCTAGATGAAACCAAAGTGAGAAAAATACTATACCTGTTCCTGTAATAAAAGAACTTGAAATAACAACTTTTGAGCAGGAATGCAAGAAAACGATGCATTCTGTAAAGCCAAAGACATGTGACAGAGGCAAGAATAAATGACTGCGCGATTTTAAGGAGAAGATGTAGTACAGATGTGGGTTTAACGGAATTACCCTAGAGGATCGTGTTTTAATAAATTAATATCTGTATGTAGGGTTTGAATACGGTTGGTGTATAGTTAGAAAAACTCATTTATTTATATTGGTTACATGAGAAGTCTATAAGAATTAATAAAATGGAAATTAAGACGTAGGTTATTAGTTAATTAGGTGTAGGAAAAAGAACCGTATCTTATGAATAATTGTTGAGATTTTAAATGTTTTAGATATATCAAACCGGCCAACACATTTTAAGAAAGAGACTGTTAGTTAGACCGGATTATCGTCTAATGTTAAGGATGCACAAACGGGTAAGTAGGTAAGTACGAGGTTCGTGCGTAAGCCCGAACAGTAACATAGAAATACAACGATTAATATGAGCGTTATAATTATACATAGTTCGGTAGTTTCCGTACGAATACGTGAACAATGCGCAAGTGTGACGGGCATTCGTCCGTTTTGGCGCGAACGCTGAATACGTTTAAACATGCATGGTTACGTGTAAAGAAGATAGAGGGAGCCTACCCCTACGTTTTTAGGCCCGAACAGAGGGAAATAGCCGAATGCTATTTCCCTCACTTAGCTTACGTGAGCGTGCCGGTCTCGTGACCGGAAGCCGGGTACCGCGACCGGGAGGAAAAAAACGCGCGGCGGGGCTTCGGAACGGACGGAGGAAAGCTCTGGACCTCATGCTACAGGAGACTGAAGCTGATCTGGCGGGAATCTCGGACCGGAAGTGCTGGTTGCTATGGGGATAGACAATCAGCTGAACGGCAGAGGTGAGTAGGGGCTGGGAGTTTAAGTAGGGGACTTACTCCTCCCACAAATTCAGGCCTAATGGCCTTTCTACATATATATATATATATATATATTCATTGATATATATACTATACAAATATATTTGCCCTATATATAATAAATGTCCCCACATTATTTCAGCATCAGTGGGACTGCCTGACAATCCAAGCAGTCCCCCTGCAGGCAGCTGCATGACCAGCTATTGCGACCATGTGATTATTATTACATCACGATCACATGGCTCAGGAGGACCTGATTGGCCATCGGGGGACTGGGTTGTCCTCCAAATCGGAGAACTGCCGATCTCTGCGACAGGTAAGTATGGTGGAGCCGGAGGGCCGGCGATCCGCAAGGTGTACTATGCCTTAAAGCCCACTTGCTGCAGGGAGACATAGTACTCCCTGCAGCGTTAAGGGGTTAAATACAAAACTATCAAATCACTATACATTTCTCATCCAAAAGCACTGTATTAAAATAAATCTAATCTAAATAAACAACAATCTGTTTAAAATAAAATCTGATTTAAATAATAAAAAAAGCATTTTAAATTTTATTTTAGTAATCATTTATTTTTTCTCATCCTGCATAGAAGGGGGGGAGGCAGGCCAGTGCAAAGATAGTGGGCCTGCCTCTTCTGTTAGCTCTGTGGAGTTAATGAAAGTGGAAGACAACCTCCCCGGCTGTATGAGTGACAGTCAGGGAGGGGTTTCTGTCCCCAATTTTAAAAGTGCAGATTTCAATTGTCACAAATATGACAGACCAGCAGACACATGGATCATTTTAAATATACGATATAAACTAATCACCCTTCAAATCACATGGAAAGACACACAGTGTGAATGTATGGAATAGTTTTACCTATACAATACTCTTTTTAACTTTAAACAGAAAGCATTTCAGCAAGTTTTACGTGTCTGTAGTTCTTAATACAGTTGAAGTTCTTTATGTGTCTGTAGTGTTCCTATAATCAATAGTTCTATTGTTGGACAGGACTCTTAGGTTATTCTAGACAGAGATAAGGCAGTAAAGATAAGAGCTAAAAGCTAAAACAAACAAAATCTAAATTTGAAGACAGCCATTCATTGTAGAATTGTATGCAAATCAGCCTCCATTTACATATTGTTACACTTTCCACCTATTTAAATGTAAATAAGATCATTTCACATGTCTTTTCATATTAGAAAGGTCACAGTAATACTCTTAAGCACAGCTATGGCAATCAATATTTTTTGTAGCAATTACAAAGTATAAATTTCCAAAATGATTGTTAATGTCCTCTACATCCAGTGAACACCATGTATAATCCAAGGACATAATAGTTACTTTTGTAGGATAACTAAAATATATGTTGATATAGATGTTAATCTTTATTACCATCGGTGAAGAGTTATCTTTATTATTGTGATCAGATTAATAGAACCATACCAATTTAATAAAAGTATATTTCCTAAATTTTTCCCAACAGCTCTTGTCCAATATGGAACTCGGTAAACTGGATGTGTTTACAGACTGAATGTGCCCCATGAAGTTTGGAAGAAAAAATGTATAAATTTTCTACATGATATTATCAAAATGCCATAACAATAATATTATTGTTAAATTGGTTCTCTTCTTAATCCACTTAATCAAACCTATTCACCAGAATATATTCATTAGATATCTCAGTCCCCAACATGTCTGTGGATAGCACCACACCAGTGAATCACACCTTCCTCACAGGCTTTGTTCTTTTGGGATTTCCAGTATCCAACGAGCCCTTACTTTTCTTGACTTTTCTGATGATCTATCTCTTGTCGTTAGCGTGTAACTTCCTCATTATAAGAACTGTCTGTCAGGACCCAAGGCTTCATAGCCCCATGTACTTTTTCATCTGTTCTTTCTCATTTCTGGAGATTTGTTATACTTCAGTCACCATGCCCAGACTGCTCAGAGACTTATTGTCACAGGACAAAATCATTAAAGTATCATATTGTGTATCCCAGTTTTATTTTCTTTTTGCCTTTGGTTCTACAGAAAATTTTTTGCTTTCTGCAATGGCCTATGATAGATATGTAGCTATTTGCAACCCCTTAAGATATATGAATATTGTAACCCATAAAGTGTGTGTGGTCTTTGTTTCAGGGTCTTGGGTTGGAGGCTTTCTAGCCCCTCTAATGCCAGCACTTTTTTTTTTCAAACTCCTTATTTTGTGGTTCTAATAAAATTGATCACTTCTATTGTGACTTCCCGCCTCTACTCCATCACTTTTGTGAAGTCAATGATATTTTCAAGATTGAAACTATTTTTTTTCTTTTGGCTTGTGTTGTTATCCTTGGCAATTTTGCTTTCATAAGCATGTCCTATGCACTTGTTATAGCAACTGTTTCTAAAATCCCTTCACCAAGCGGCAGAAGGAAGACTCTGTCTACTTGTGGTTCCCACTTCATGGTTGTCTGTATGTTCTATGGCTCTATCATTTTTATGTATGTCAGGTCTGACGTGAGAATTCCAACTAAAATTGATAAAGTTGTGTCATTGTTCTACTGTGTTGTAACGCCAACCTTGAACCCTATGATTTATGCACTAAGAAATAAAAATATGAAGGAGGCACTCAGAAGGAATGGGAAAATGCTATTTTTAAGACTGAATTAAAATTTGCGATAAATTAATGATTGTCTAAACAACACAAAAACATAAATGGCACATAACCAATTAGGAACACTAGTGTTGGGATGGGATTTACTTTTCTATTGGAAGATGTTTCTGAGTATCTACCACTATTTAAAAAATGAGGTATTTTATTTCCAAATCACCACCTTATTCTTCCTTCCGCTAACATTTATTAACCCCTTAACGACCGCTGACGGTTCAGGACCGTCAGCGGTAAAACGTGCGTTTGGACCGCTGACGGTCCTGAACCGTCATAACGGTTTTGGGCTACTTACCTGATCGCCGTCGGTCCCACGGCGGCGATCAGTGCTCCACCCGGTCCAGGGGGGTTGCCTGTCTGCCCAGGCAGTCCCCCTTCGGCAGATCAGGACCCCACGGCCATGTGATCACTCGATCACATGACCGCAATAGGTGTCCATGTGTCTGCCTGCAGGGGGACTGTCTGTGCTGACAGGCAGTCTCCCTGCAAGTGAAAAATCCAAAATAAAGTGTAAAAAAAAAATCTGTGTAAAAAAAAAAAAATAATATGTGTATATATATGCTATATATACATGTATTATATCTATATATACCTATATATAATATATGTATATATATCATATATATAATGTCACACTAAGTGTATTTTTATATTTATATATACGTATATAATTATAAAAATACACTTATATTTAAATTACACACGAATATATACAATATATATAATAACTATATATATGGTATATATATATTATTATAAAATACAAATAATATGTTAATAAAAATAAATAACAAAAAATAAAAATAATTTTTAATAATTAAAAAAAAATTATATATATATATTCAGTTTTATTCTAACAGTATTTTGATATTGATATATATATATTTATATCAAAATATACTTAGAATGTAATGATATATATATCTATGTATAAATAAATAAATAAAAATAATACGAAATATACATATGTCCACATACATAATTACATAAATAATTTCATAAATATACACGTAGACGTCAAATATATAAATATGTATATATATTAAAATTCTACGTGCATATTTATGTAATATTTTTACCTAATTAAGTAATTTTAATGATTGCAATTTGAGGGACCTGCCTGCCAACCCAGGCCAAAAGTACAGATAATTTAATTTGCTAGCACTGTGTTTAACCCTGTAACTTTCTATGACACCCTAAATCCTGTACATGGGGGTACTGTTTTACTCGGGAGACTTCGCTGAACACAAATATTAGTGTTTCAAAACAGTAAAACATATCACAGCGATGATATTGTCAGTGAAAGTGAAGTTTTTTGCATTTTTCACACACAAACAGCTCTTTCACTGAGGATATTATTGCTGTGATATATTTTACTGTTCTGATACACTAATATTTGTGTTCAGCGAAGTCTCCTGAGTATAACAGTACCCCACATGTAGAGGTTTTATAGTGTTTGTGAAAGTTACAGGGTCAAATATAAGGCTTGATTTTACTTTTTTTTTTTTATTGAAATTTGTCAGATTGGTTAGGTTGCCTTTGAGAGCGTATGGTAGCCAAGGAATGAGAATTAGCCCCATGATGGCATACCATTTGCGAAAGAAGACAACCCAAGGTATTGCAAATGGGGTATGTTCAGCTTTTTTTAGTAGCCACTTAGTCACAAACACCGGCCAAAGTTAGCGTTTTTTGCATTTTTAACACACAAACAAATATAAATGCTAACTTTGGCCAGTGTTTGTGACTAGGTGGCTACTAAAAAAAACTGGACATACCCCATTTTGAATACCCTGGGTTGTCTACTTTAAAAAATATGTACATGTTAGGTGTGTTTCGGGGATTTATGACAGATAACGGTGTAACAATGTCACTATTGATACATTTAAAATATATATATATTGAAACAGCAATTTCCTACTTGTATTTATAGGCCTATAACTTGCAAAAAAAAGCAATAAAGCATGTAAACACTGGGTGTTTTTAAACTCGGGACAAAATTTTGAATCTATTTAGCAGTTTTTTTCATTAGCTTTTGTAGATAAGTAAAAGATTTTTCAAGTAAAAGTCCAAAAACATGTTTTTTTTTTTATTTTTCACCATATTTTATTATTTTTTTTAAATACAATATATGACATAATATATATACTGGTATGTAAAGAAAGCCCTTCTTGTCGTGAAAAAAACAGTATATAACTTGTATGGGAACCGTAAATGAGAGAGCGGAAAATTACAGCTAAACACAAACACCACAAAAGTGTTAAAACTGCTCTGGTCCTTAACGTACAAACATCGCAAAAACAGGCCGGTCCTGAAGGGGTTAATGTCCTCTCATTCTAGTAAACCTATTTTTATTGAAAATACTTGATTCTCCATTCTCCCAATCTTCATTTATCGTTGAATCTATTGAAAAAATTCTCCATCTCCCTTTCCTCCAAGACGTACATACAAAGATGTTGAAGTCAGTTTCTTAACAAGTGATCCTGTTTCACATTATTACTCTCTGTAATTTATATATTCTCATTGTATTGGGTCATATGTCATTTAAAAAAAAATGTATTAAGGAAAATAAACATTATAAGCAGAACTGAAATGTTAAGCGACGAAAATAAAGTGCAATGTTAATATAAATGTATGTTGCTAAAAAGCTCTTCTTCCACTTGCTTTCCAAGTGTGTAAATTATGCTTTATTAAGGAAAACTTTCCTTCTTTTTCCATGTCATGCACATCAGTTAGGATTTCTATGTTATATGTTGACTGTATACCTGACACTCCAATAATTCTAGGTTTTCTATGAAAAATATGAACCATTCATCAAAACAGAATCATTGATTGAAGCCTGTTTCCAGTGCACAAGACTACGAGTTGAGCTATTTTGATTCCTACCGTTCATGCTATGACCTCTAGATGCTGTTAGAGATCTTAGTATGATTATTAAATTAATAATATCATGTACAACTAGTTCTCATTATCATCTATGCACCAGCTGCCTCCATGTTCTTCAATAAAATGTTTATTTAAAAAAAAAAAAAAAAAAAAATGAGTTATCTGAGTACACTGTCCATTTATTTCTTTACAAAACAGTGGTTTTATCCAGTCAACCATGAAACCATTTATTGAGCTGATGGGATTCTGACAAAAAAAGCAGCTGTGAATTGAGTATTCACCCACAGCAACCTGTATCTGTAAGTCTTTTGATATCATTCGAAGACACAGGTCTCGGGAGCATAGCATGAACATTCTGCCAAGTTCTTAGTGAAGTGTTTTCAATATTGCTATTATCCAGGAGTAATGTAATACTAATCTGTGTTTAAGTGTTCCTCTGTATGCATTCTATAACTGCTGATGTCAACATATTTCTAACAAGGAGTATGAGTTCCCAGGGGTTTATTAACTGTGCTTGTGTTACCTCCACAATCATGTTTGTGACTGACAAGGCTATGTGATTGTACAATTAATTGATTCATTTTGAACTTCTGCTGGGGTATTTATTTTCATCTTTTAAAAAAATGTATAATGAATTTATTGTAAATTATATATACTCATTAAAACACCTTAATACATTAAAAACCTTATTAGTCATTAAAATGTACGACCATTGCCAAGGGAAATAAAATATATATTTTATTCTGTGTCTGCCTTTAATCCCAGAGCCCTTGAACATCTTGTATTACCAAATAATAATTACTAATTCACTGCAACTTAATCTCATTCACACTGCACACTCACACATAATAAACACATGTTCACACATAGCAGATGCAACTTAAAACTCACATTCCACACATTAAATAATCCTCCCACTCTATAACAACACGTCAGAAGATTGGCTATTATGCATTGGCTGGCTAATAATGTCCTGGGTGTTAGTGACTGCAAACATATATGCATGGTGGATCTCTATATCTCTATAAAGAGGAGACACTATATCTCCATCAAATTTTCAAAACTGACAGAATCTACAAGTTTATATGGATGCTTCTATATTTGGGGATAGCCCTATGAGATATAAAAAGAGATGCTAGATCCTTAAAAATGGAGAAGAGGATGTACCAGTAAATGGAAACTTAACTTTTACAGGTAACCAAAAATAATTACAACAAAAACAAAAACTTTTGTTCAAAAGTGCTTAAAAGTAAGGCTAAAAGTATTGAAAATGGCAAAAATAGGTATAAATCTGACTTTTTCCATTTTGGCTATGTTGGCCTAAATTTTAATATTTATATACTGTGACAAAAGCTTGTTTTGTGAATACCAGGACACTTTATTTCGTCTGCGGTTCATGCATTTAGCCTTATTCCATTCCCTTTTCTTAAAAAACGAATAAACTACCAAAAGCCAGACCACACGCAATGGGAGTGTGCAGTTTATTAATTGCCCAGAAGCTGTGGTTAACCACAGCTATTTGGGGAGCGGCTGGGTGGTTGCCGTTCGTTTGAACGAACACGTGGCTGCGGCCATTTTAACCTGACGAACGCCCAGCGGTGTTTGGTCGTTGACCGCATGGAACTATTTTCGGCACCAAATTTCCCATGAACACCACTGGGACTACCCAACTTCCATTGTTTCTTCTCCATTTAACTGAACGTCGTGCCATTCGGTACATTCAGAATATACGAACTGAACCGACCCAGATAGCTAAATCCATGTGCGGCCGCCACAATGGGATATATTTCAAATAGGGCTGAGGTCTCCATGAATCCTGGCAAGGCATCCGTCTCAGCGGGCCAGTTACCCCTAAACCAGTGGTTGCCAAAGATGGCTGCAAAACCAGTGTTGGCTGCAGCGTCTGTGTGAATGATGGGTGAAGAAGTGGAGAGAGGGGGGATAAACATGGAGATATGGTTCCAATCTGTCACAAACTTCCCCCACATAGCTAAGTCAGCCTTGGCGTGGGGGTCCAAAGAAACTGGGCAAGAGTCCGGTACCCCATGGAGCAGGCAAAGGAGCCTGGATATAAAAGACCTTCCCTGCGGGATGATGCGCATGGCGAAGTTCAGGGATCCCAGAAGGGACTGGAGTTCCTTCCTGGTGCAAACATCATTCCGCAGGAACATGTCTATCTCCCCTCTCAAGCGGGTCAGTTTGTCATTGGGAAGGCTAGCTCTGAGGGTAACGTAATCTAGCTCTATCCCCAAAAAGGTTAATTTAGTAGTGGGGCCAATTTATTTAGATAGGGACAAAGGTACTCCAAGTGTGGAAAAAAGTGCTGTAGTGCGGCTGATAGCGGTGGGTGTTTGTGCCCCTGGCTCTATCAGTAGGAAGTCGTCTAGGTAGTGAATAACTGAGTGACACCTGAGGACGTTCAGAAGCAGCCAGCATAGTGTCTCAGCAAAGATATTGAAAAGTTTGGGGCTGCTTTGAGAACCGAAAGTGAGTCGTGTGGAGAAGTAGTACTTTTCTCGCCATTTAACACCGTGCAAGTGCCAGAGTGAGGGGTGCATGGGTAGTAACTTAAACGCGTTTGTGATGTCTGTTTTTCTGAGCCAGGGGCGATTACCAGAAGAGATGATGGCCTGTATAGCGTCGTCAATAGTTACGTACTGGAGTGAGAATTTGTCTGCTGGAATGAGTGCGTTTATGCTGGGAACAAAAGAGGAGTGCTGTGCCAATAAATCGATAATTAGACGTTTTTATTAGAATATTTGTGAACTGCGACACCGATTGGGTTAGTGCGCCAGGAGGAAAAAGGTGAGGAGGTGAAAGGCCCGATCATGAAACCATTGGTAATTTCTGAGGAAAGGAGAGTGTCTGTGGAGACTGGGTCTAGACGTGCTGATAGTAGATTAGGACATTCAAGTGTACCTTAGGGGATGGCTACTATACCCGTGAGAAACCCCTGTGTGAACCCTGTGGTCAGATATTCCACCAGGTGCCTGCTAGGGTGTGACCTTAAGTAAAAAAACAGGTTGTCGACATTAATGTCGGTTAGTCATTTGTTAGGGGACAACCTGGCCGGACACATGGTCTTAGTATGTGCCCTGAAGCAAATGGAGCAGATGTGCAATAATCTACATGCGCTGAAACTGCAGGAGCCTGCGTTGAAATTATTGCACACCTGCGCCTTGCCTAAAAAGGAGATGGGCCTACCCAGCTTGTCACGTAGACCACCCGCTGGTTTGTTGTGAGGGGTGAAAGAGGGATGATGGGTGGGAGTGGAGGTGGTGGGATCTGCTTCAGAGGGACATAAGTCCAACATGTGGGATGTGGAATTACATATGGCACAAGACGAGGCCTGAGACCAGCGAAGTGGCGACAGAATAATTCTGTATCCATCTGACACCAGTTAATTCTTATGTTGAACTGTTTCAGATCGGTCGCTGCCTTCGCTGATACTGACTTATGGTAGTTGTAGAAAGAAGAGCCCCCCGTACTTGATACCTAGATCCACCGTCTTGTGAAGGTAGAGGTCTAACACCTCTCTTCTGTGGGGATACACCGTGTAGATGACGTCACGATATATCCTGAAAGCTATCACATACTGGGGAATTGAAAGTTTTTTATTAAGCCTAGGGTCTCTTGTCTTGAGCACTACTGAAATATCCCCGTAATTGTAACCTTGTTCTCCAGTATGTCCTGTGACACCAGACACACGTCCTTCCCGTCTAGGATTTCTTTCCTGATAGAGTCTGGGACAGAGTGAGCTGGTGACTCAAAAGGAGCTATAGCTGTGACTGGAGTAGGTGAGGGGAGTATGGGGGGCATGCTGGTACAGCGGGGACAGCCAGGGTGGAGACTGGGAGGCCCGGGGTATTACCTGGGGAGGCGATGGCGCTCTCCACCTTAGATAGCCTGCTATTAAGGATCTGTAGGTTGGCCAAGATTGCTGCTTGGTGGCTGTCCTTGAGAGCTAGTGATTGGCCTAGGCTCAGGCTTGGCTTGGCCTAGGTTGGCCGTGCCAGTGCTTGCTGGCTGTCCTTGAGAGCTAGTGCTTGGCCTAGGCTCAGGGGCTTGATAGGTAAGCAGCCTGTAAAGTTCTGCCTTTCTAGCTGTGGCTGGAAAGGGGATTCCCCTGAGCCTAAGTTCGGCCGTAATTTTAGGAATAGTCCATGCTCTCAAGGACGTGGGAGTTGAAGGGGTGAGAGATTCGCCTGGAGACTCTGATCTGGTTGGCGTAAACGGTATCTCTTCTGGCAGTTCTTTGATGGGGATTGGTTCTTGGGACATTCTAAAAGAAATGATTTTGTGAATGAGGTATTAGAAGGGGAGTAAGGAAACGTGGGGGGGGGGGGGTATGAGAGATGGTATTTATCAGAAGAACTGGACTGTAATGCTAGTGCCGAAGCGAAAAACATATCTGTGAGATTTTTGGTAGGTGAGGCCCTGCTAATGCCAAGTGGTGGTGAGAGGCTCTACCTATGATTTGGCTTAGGAAATTGAGGCCACAGACGTTGTGGCAGGCTGTTGGCCTCTCGGTGACTGTAAAGAGAATTCAAAGCATGTGGCCGTGACAGGTGAGGCCCTGACTAAAGCCCTGTAGTAGGGCGGGCGAGGCGTATAACTATGATTTGGGCGTGGGGCCGTACCTCCGTGTTGAGGTGGGAGATGGCCTCGCGGGACCGGATTTCCTAATAGAGGGAGCTAAGGCGGTAGCCTAGGCCCAGTAGCCAGTTCAATTGTATACTTAAGGTTGACTGTAAAATGCAGGTGTAATGTGTGGATACTAACCTTGAAAGGTTGTAAATGATAACTGGAACCTTCTAATATTTTTTAATGTGGCGAGTCTTGACTGCTGCTGCTCTTGAAGAAGAAGCCTGAGGAATAAGACAGATGTTGATGTCTTTATGCGTATCGTGGTGACGTATGGTTTGTAGTGAGGTTTGGCTGTTAGGAGCGCAACATGAGATCCTGAATTGAGGGATCTGAAAGGTTTAGTATAGGATTGGGACGAGTTTGCGTTAAAGAGAAGGGATGATTAAGGCCTTGGGGTAGTGATTGCCGTACGTGAGTAAGGACGTAAGTACCTGATGGTATGCCTGAGTACCGGATCAGGTAGGTGGGATGTTTTCCTTGGCCTGATGGCAGTATGACCGTAGGCCTGGGTAGAAACATAGAGACATAGAATGTGACGGCAGATAAGAACCATTCGGCCCATCTAGTCTGACCAATTTTCTAAATACTTTCATTAGTCTCTAGCCTGATCTTATAGTTAGGATAGCCTTATGCCTATCCCACGCATGCTTAAACTCCTTTACTGTGTTAACCTCTACCACTTCAGCTGGAATGCTATTCCATGCATCCACTACCCTCTCAGTAAAGTAATACTACCTGATATTATTTTTAAACCTTTGTCCCTCTAATTTAAGACTATGTCCTCTTGTTGTGGTAGTTTTTCTTCTTTTAAATTTGGTCTCCTCCTTTACTGTGTTGATTCCCTTTATATATTTAAAGATTTCTATCATATCCCCCCTGTCTCGTCTTTCCTCCAAGCTATACATGTTAAGATCGTTTAACCTTTCCTGGTAAGTTTTATCCTGCAATCCATGAACCAGTTTAGTAGCCCTTCTCTGAACTCTCTCTAAGGTATCAATATCTTTCTGAAGATACGGTCTCCAGTACTGCGTACAATATGCCAAGTGAGGTCTCACCAGTGTTCTGTACAATGGCATGAGCACTTCCCTCTTTCTACTGCTAATACCTCTCCCTATACAACCAAGCATTCTGCTAGCATTTCCTGCTGCTCTATTACATTGTCTGCCTACCTTTAAGTCATCAGAAATAATCACCTCTAAATCCCTTTCCTCAGATGTTGAGGTTAGGACCGTGAGAAATTGTAAGTAATTAACATACCGTGGGCGTAAGACCGTGAGTCAATCTTAATGAAAGGTCTTGTATAGAAAGGTCTTGAAAGAGTGGGGAACTATACCTTGAATGAAGTACGACACTCGTGATTAGCGTAACTGGTTTAATGTGTAGAAACCGGTGGAGGCCTAGAATAATACTGGAGCTAAGGATTAACCAATGACTATTTCAATAGGTAATGACAGATATGACAGTATGTAATAAATACCAACATGTCTTGCTGTGACAAGTCTAGATAGTTTAATTGAATTTTGAGGCCTAGACCTAGATGAAACCAAAGTGAGAAAAATACTATACCTGTTCCTGTAATAAAAGAACTTGAAATAACAACTTTTGAGCAGGAATGCAAGAAAACGATGCATTCTGTAAAGCCAAAGACATGTGACAGAGGCAAGAATAAATGACTGCGCGATTTTAAGGAGAAGATGTAGTACAGATGTGGGTTTAACGGAATTACCCTAGAGGATCGTGTTTTAATAAATTAATATCTGTATGTAGGGTTTGAATACGGTTGGTGTATAGTTAGAAAAACTCATTTATTTATATTGGTTACATGAGAAGTCTATAAGAATTAATAAAATGGAAATTAAGACGTAGGTTATTAGTTAATTAGGTGTAGGAAAAAGAACCGTATCTTATGAATAATTGTTGAGATTTTAAATGTTTTAGATATATCAAACCGGCCAACACATTTTAAGAAAGAGACTGTTAGTTAGACCGGATTATCGTCTAATGTTAAGGATGCACAAACGGGTAAGTAGGTAAGTACGAGGTTCGTGCGTAAGCCCGAACAGTAACATAGAAATACAACGATTAATATGAGCGTTATAATTATACATAGTTCGGTAGTTTCCGTACGAATACGTGAACAATGCGCAAGTGTGACGGGCATTCGTCCGTTTTGGCGCGAACGCTGAATACGTTTAAACATGCATGGTTACGTGTAAAGAAGATAGAGGGAGCCTACCCCTACGTTTTTAGGCCCGAACAGAGGGAAATAGCCGAATGCTATTTCCCTCACTTAGCTTACGTGAGCGTGCCGGTCTCGTGACCGGAAGCCGGGTACCGCGACCGGGAGGAAAAAAACGCGCGGCGGGGCTTCGGAACGGACGGAGGAAAGCTCTGGACCTCATGCTACAGGAGACTGAAGCTGATCTGGCGGGAATCTCGGACCGGAAGTGCTGGTTGCTATGGGGATAGACAATCAGCTGAACGGCAGAGGTGAGTAGGGGCTGGGAGTTTAAGTAGGGGACTTACTCCTCCCACAAATTCAGGCCTAATGGCCTTTCTACATATATATATATATATATATATTCATTGATATATATACTATACAAATATATTTGCCCTATATATAATAAATGTCCCCACATTATTTCAGCATCAGTGGGACTGCCTGACAATCCAAGCAGTCCCCCTGCAGGCAGCTGCATGACCAGCTATTGCGACCATGTGATTATTATTACATCACGATCACATGGCTCAGGAGGACCTGATTGGCCATCGGGGGACTGGGTTGTCCTCCAAATCGGAGAACTGCCGATCTCTGCGACAGGTAAGTATGGTGGAGCCGGAGGGCCGGCGATCCGCAAGGTGTACTATGCCTTAAAGCCCACTTGCTGCAGGGAGACATAGTACTCCCTGCAGCGTTAAGGGGTTAAATACAAAACTATCAAATCACTATACATTTCTCATCCAAAAGCACTGTATTAAAATAAATCTAATCTAAATAAACAACAATCTGTTTAAAATAAAATCTGATTTAAATAATAAAAAAAGCATTTTAAATTTTATTTTAGTAATCATTTATTTTTTCTCATCCTGCATAGAAGGGGGGGAGGCAGGCCAGTGCAAAGATAGTGGGCCTGCCTCTTCTGTTAGCTCTGTGGAGTTAATGAAAGTGGAAGACAACCTCCCCGGCTGTATGAGTGACAGTCAGGGAGGGGTTTCTGTCCCCAATTTTAAAAGTGCAGATTTCAATTGTCACAAATATGACAGACCAGCAGACACATGGATCATTTTAAATATACGATATAAACTAATCACCCTTCAAATCACATGGAAAGACACACAGTGTGAATGTATGGAATAGTTTTACCTATACAATACTCTTTTTAACTTTAAACAGAAAGCATTTCAGCAAGTTTTACGTGTCTGTAGTTCTTAATACAGTTGAAGTTCTTTATGTGTCTGTAGTGTTCCTATAATCAATAGTTCTATTGTTGGACAGGACTCTTAGGTTATTCTAGACAGAGATAAGGCAGTAAAGATAAGAGCTAAAAGCTAAAACAAACAAAATCTAAATTTGAAGACAGCCATTCATTGTAGAATTGTATGCAAATCAGACTCCATTTACATATTGTTACACTTTCCACCTATTTAAATGTAAATAAGATCATTTCACATGTCTTTTCATATTAGAAAGGTCACAGTAATACTCTTAAGCACAGCTATGGCAATCAATATTTTTTGTAGCAATTACAAAGTATAAATTTCCAAAATGATTGTTAATGTCCTCTACATCCAGTGAACACCATGTATAATCCAAGGACATAATAGTTACTTTTGTAGGATAACTAAAATATATGTTGATATAGATGTTAATCTTTATTACCATCGGTGAAGAGTTATCTTTATTATTGTGATCAGATTAATAGAACCATACCAATTTAATAAAAGTATATTTCCTAAATTTTTCCCAACAGCTCTTGTCCAATATGGAACTCGGTAAACTGGATGTGTTTACAGACTGAATGTGCCCCATGAAGTTTGGAAGAAAAAATGTATAAATTTTCTACATGATATTATCAAAATGCCATAACAATAATATTATTGTTAAATTGGTTCTCTTCTTAATCCACTTAATCAAACCTATTCACCAGAATATATTCATTAGATATCTCAGTCCCCAACATGTCTGTGGATAGCACCACACCAGTGAATCACACCTTCCTCACAGGCTTTGTTCTTTTGGGATTTCCAGTATCCAACGAGCCCTTACTTTTCTTGACTTTTCTGATGATCTATCTCTTGTCGTTAGCGTGTAACTTCCTCATTATAAGAACTGTCTGTCAGGACCCAAGGCTTCATAGCCCCATGTACTTTTTCATCTGTTCTTTCTCATTTCTGGAGATTTGTTATACTTCAGTCACCATGCCCAGACTGCTCAGAGACTTATTGTCACAGGACAAAATCATTAAAGTATCATATTGTGTATCCCAGTTTTATTTTCTTTTTGCCTTTGGTTCTACAGAAAATTTTTTGCTTTCTGCAATGGCCTATGATAGATATGTAGCTATTTGCAACCCCTTAAGATATATGAATATTGTAACCCATAAAGTGTGTGTGGTCTTTGTTTCAGGGTCTTGGGTTGGAGGCTTTCTAGCCCCTCTAATGCCAGCACTTTTTTTTTTCAAACTCCTTATTTTGTGGTTCTAATAAAATTGATCACTTCTATTGTGACTTCCCGCCTCTACTCCATCACTTTTGTGAAGTCAATGATATTTTCAAGATTGAAACTATTTTTTTTCTTTTGGCTTGTGTTGTTATCCTTGGCAATTTTGCTTTCATAAGCATGTCCTATGCACTTGTTATAGCAACTGTTTCTAAAATCCCTTCACCAAGCGGCAGAAGGAAGACTCTGTCTACTTGTGGTTCCCACTTCATGGTTGTCTGTATGTTCTATGGCTCTATCATTTTTATGTATGTCAGGTCTGACGTGAGAATTCCAACTAAAATTGATAAAGTTGTGTCATTGTTCTACTGTGTTGTAACGCCAACCTTGAACCCTATGATTTATGCACTAAGAAATAAAAATATGAAGGAGGCACTCAGAAGGAATGGGAAAATGCTATTTTTAAGACTGAATTAAAATTTGCGATAAATTAATGATTGTCTAAACAACACAAAAACATAAATGGCACATAACCAATTAGGAACACTAGTGTTGGGATGGGATTTACTTTTCTATTGGAAGATGTTTCTGAGTATCTACCACTATTTAAAAAATGAGGTATTTTATTTCCAAATCACCACCTTATTCTTCCTTCCGCTAACATTTATTAACCCCTTAACGACCGCTGACGGTTCAGGACCGTCAGCGGTAAAACGTGCGTTTGGACCGCTGACGGTCCTGAACCGTCATAACGGTTTTGGGCTACTTACCTGATCGCCGTCGGTCCCACGGCGGCGATCAGTGCTCCACCCGGTCCAGGGGGGTTGCCTGTCTGCCCAGGCAGTCCCCCTTCGGCAGATCAGGACCCCACGGCCATGTGATCACTCGATCACATGACCGCAATAGGTGTCCATGTGTCTGCCTGCAGGGGGACTGTCTGTGCTGACAGGCAGTCTCCCTGCAAGTGAAAAATCCAAAATAAAGTGTAAAAAAAAAATCTGTGTAAAAAAAAAAAAATAATATGTGTATATATATGCTATATATACATGTATTATATCTATATATACCTATATATAATATATGTATATATATCATATATATAATGTCACACTAAGTGTATTTTTATATTTATATATACGTATATAATTATAAAAATACACTTATATTTAAATTACACACGAATATATACAATATATATAATAACTATATATATGGTATATATATATTATTATAAAATACAAATAATATGTTAATAAAAATAAATAACAAAAAATAAAAATAATTTTTAATAATTAAAAAAAAATTATATATATATATTCAGTTTTATTCTAACAGTATTTTGATATTGATATATATATATTTATATCAAAATATACTTAGAATGTAATGATATATATATCTATGTATAAATAAATAAATAAAAATAATACGAAATATACATATGTCCACATACATAATTACATAAATAATTTCATAAATATACACGTAGACGTCAAATATATAAATATGTATATATATTAAAATTCTACGTGCATATTTATGTAATATTTTTACCTAATTAAGTAATTTTAATGATTGCAATTTGAGGGACCTGCCTGCCAACCCAGGCCAAAAGTACAGATAATTTAATTTGCTAGCACTGTGTTTAACCCTGTAACTTTCTATGACACCCTAAATCCTGTACATGGGGGTACTGTTTTACTCGGGAGACTTCGCTGAACACAAATATTAGTGTTTCAAAACAGTAAAACATATCACAGCGATGATATTGTCAGTGAAAGTGAAGTTTTTTACATTTTTCACACACAAACAGCTCTTTCACTGAGGATATTATTGCTGTGATATATTTTACTGTTCTGATACACTAATATTTGTGTTCAGCGAAGTCTCCTGAGTATAACAGTACCCCACATGTAGAGGTTTTATAGTGTTTGTGAAAGTTACAGGGTCAAATATAAGGCTTGATTTTACTTTTTTTTTTTTTTATTGAAATTTGTCAGATTGGTTAGGTTGCCTTTGAGAGCGTATGGTAGCCAAGGAATGAGAATTAGCCCCATGATGGCATACCATTTGCGAAAGAAGACAACCCAAGGTATTGCAAATGGGGTATGTTCAGCTTTTTTTAGTAGCCACTTAGTCACAAACACCGGCCAAAGTTAGCGTTTTTTGCATTTTTAACACACAAACAAATATAAATGCTAACTTTGGCCAGTGTTTGTGACTAGGTGGCTACTAAAAAAAACTGGACATACCCCATTTTGAATACCCTGGGTTGTCTACTTTAAAAAATATGTACATGTTAGGTGTGTTTCGGGGATTTATGACAGATAACGGTGTAACAATGTCACTATTGATACATTTAAAATATATATATATTGAAACAGCAATTTCCTACTTGTATTTATAGGCCTATAACTTGCAAAAAAAAGCAATAAAGCATGTAAACACTGGGTGTTTTTAAACTCGGGACAAAATTTTGAATCTATTTAGCAGTTTTTTTCATTAGCTTTTGTAGATAAGTAAAAGATTTTTCAAGTAAAAGTCCAAAAACATGTTTTTTTTTTTATTTTTCACCATATTTTATTATTTTTTTTAAATACAATATATGACATAATATATATACTGGTATGTAAAGAAAGCCCTTCTTGTCGTGAAAAAAACAGTATATAACTTGTATGGGAACCGTAAATGAGAGAGCGGAAAATTACAGCTAAACACAAACACCACAAAAGTGTTAAAACTGCTCTGGTCCTTAACGTACAAACATCGCAAAAACAGGCCGGTCCTGAAGGGGTTAATGTCCTCTCATTCTAGTAAACCTATTTTTATTGAAAATACTTGATTCTCCATTCTCCCAATCTTCATTTATCGTTGAATCTATTGAAAAAATTCTCCATCTCCCTTTCCTCCAAGACGTACATACAAAGATGTTGAAGTCAGTTTCTTAACAAGTGATCCTGTTTCACATTATTACTCTCTGTAATTTATATATTCTCATTGTATTGGGTCATATGTCATTTAAAAAAAAATGTATTAAGGAAAATAAACATTATAAGCAGAACTGAAATGTTAAGCGACGAAAATAAAGTGCAATGTTAATATAAATGTATGTTGCTAAAAAGCTCTTCTTCCACTTGCTTTCCAAGTGTGTAAATTATGCTTTATTAAGGAAAACTTTCCTTCTTTTTCCATGTCATGCACATCAGTTAGGATTTCTATGTTATATGTTGACTGTATACCTGACACTCCAATAATTCTAGGTTTTCTATGAAAAATATGAACCATTCATCAAAACAGAATCATTGATTGAAGCCTGTTTCCAGTGCACAAGACTACGAGTTGAGCTATTTTGATTCCTACCGTTCATGCTATGACCTCTAGATGCTGTTAGAGATCTTAGTATGATTATTAAATTAATAATATCATGTACAACTAGTTCTCATTATCATCTATGCACCAGCTGCCTCCATGTTCTTCAATAAAATGTTTATTTAAAAAAAAAAAAAAAAAAAAAATGAGTTATCTGAGTACACTGTCCATTTATTTCTTTACAAAACAGTGGTTTTATCCAGTCAACCATGAAACCATTTATTGAGCTGATGGGATTCTGACAAAAAAAGCAGCTGTGAATTGAGTATTCACCCACAGCAACCTGTATCTGTAAGTCTTTTGATATCATTCGAAGACACAGGTCTCGGGAGCATAGCATGAACATTCTGCCAAGTTCTTAGTGAAGTGTTTTCAATATTGCTATTATCCAGGAGTAATGTAATACTAATCTGTGTTTAAGTGTTCCTCTGTATGCATTCTATAACTGCTGATGTCAACATATTTCTAACAAGGAGTATGAGTTCCCAGGGGTTTATTAACTGTGCTTGTGTTACCTCCACAATCATGTTTGTGACTGACAAGGCTATGTGATTGTACAATTAATTGATTCATTTTGAACTTCTGCTGGGGTATTTATTTTCATCTTTTAAAAAAATGTATAATGAATTTATTGTAAATTATATATACTCATTAAAACACCTTAATACATTAAAAACCTTATTAGTCATTAAAATGTACGACCATTGCCAAGGGAAATAAAATATATATTTTATTCTGTGTCTGCCTTTAATCCCAGAGCCCTTGAACATCTTGTATTACCAAATAATAATTACTAATTCACTGCAACTTAATCTCATTCACACTGCACACTCACACATAATAAACACATGTTCACACATAGCAGATGCAACTTAAAACTCACATTCCACACATTAAATAATCCTCCCACTCTATAACAACACGTCAGAAGATTGGCTATTATGCATTGGCTGGCTAATAATGTCCTGGGTGTTAGTGACTGCAAACATATATGCATGGTGGATCTCTATATCTCTATAAAGAGGAGACACTATATCTCCATCAAATTTTCAAAACTGACAGAATCTACAAGTTTATATGGATGCTTCTATATTTGGGGATAGCCCTATGAGATATAAAAAGAGATGCTAGATCCTTAAAAATGGAGAAGAGGATGTACCAGTAAATGGAAACTTAACTTTTACAGGTAACCAAAAATAATTACAACAAAAACAAAAACTTTTGTTCAAAAGTGCTTAAAAGTAAGGCTAAAAGTATTGAAAATGGCAAAAATAGGTATAAATCTGACTTTTTCCATTTTGGCTATGTTGGCCTAAATTTTAATATTTATATACTGTGACAAAAGCTTGTTTTGTGAATACCAGGACACTTTATTTCGTCTGCGGTTCATGCATTTAGCCTTATTCCATTCCCTTTTCTTAAAAAACGAATAAACTACCAAAAGCCAGACCACACGCAATGGGAGTGTGCAGCTTATTAATTGCCCAGAAGCTGTGGTTAACCACAGCTATTTGGGGAGCGGCTGGGTGGTTGCCGTTCGTTTGAACGAACACGTGGCTGCGGCCATTTTAACCTGACGAACGCCCAGCGGTGTTTGGTCGTTGACCGCATGGAACTATTTTCGGCACCAAATTTCCCATGAACACCACTGGGACTACCCAACTTCCATTGTTTCTTCTCCATTTAACTGAACGTCGTGCCATTCGGTACATTCAGAATATACGAACTGAACCGACCCAGATAGCTAAATCCATGGAGCTAATTCTGGACATATTTGTAACTGTGTATTTTTTGACTGTGTTCGTGGGATCTGAGCGCTGTTCGTCTATATTGAGCGCTCAGATCGAATGTGGGGGTTCCGTTCGGTAAAATAAAAGTTATGTATTTTAATGTATTTGAATGTATTTTGTTACATTTGTAAAATGGAAAAATTTTCTCTACCGGGAGATTATTAAGTTTACTCCGGCCACTTAACCAAATTATCTCCAGGATAGAGAGGAGGGATTTCACTGTTTATGTAGGTGTGTTTTATATTGCAATGTAAAATGATTGGTTACTGTAACTTGTGTTTCAGTCCTCCACAAGGTCCCTGTGGGAGTATCCCTTGCTGGAGGACCTGCATAAAAGGCCAAGCTGTGGCCACCTTTAAACAGATCATTTTACCCCTTCATGAAATCTTGACTCATGTTTGGGGGATTAAGAGCTATAATCACTACTCTGCTCTACTTCATCTGGGATTTCGGGAGAAGCTACAAGGATCTCTCCTACTGGGATACTAGGATCCGTTACATATACACTTTGAATTTCCATCAATTCTCATTTTAGTGAAAAACCCTGACAGTGTTGCTTAACTGTTGTTATAATAATGAACCAGCAGAGTGTGCTGTTCATTACCCTAATATAGGTATATTGCTTGACTTTGTACTATTAATGATTAAGCAATGTGCTCAACAAAACAAACAAGCTACCATGAATTACTAGTGTTAAGGGATTCGGGAAAAGTAGCTCAGCACATAACCAAATTAATTAAAGTTTACATTAGTGTCAACCCTATAAAAAAGTACTGGGTGACAACTAATGGATTCCAATATCACTTCTATGCAGATGACACACAACTTTATCTGTCCACTCCTGATCTCTGGCAGTCCCTCTTTACTCATGTCTCTGACTGCCTCTCTGCTACTACTAATTGGATGGCTGTTCACTTTCTTAAACTTAACCTGTCCGAAACAAAACTTCTTGTCTTTAATTCTGTAACGGATCGCCCGTACTCCGACTGAGTACCTTCCGTTGATGGACGCTTCCTAGCTTGCACCGAGGACCACAAGCACTGCACCGGACACCACAACCACCGCAAACTCCACAACCATCATATCTTAACTGGAGTCTCGCCATCTTCCTTCCACCCTTGATCAGCTTCTGTCCTCCAGGACCGTGTGGGAAAGACCTCTCCTCCAGGAGAGCGTATCAGGTGACTAGAGCTCAGGGGAGTATACAAGTATAGCAATCTCCAGTCTGAATATCCCCTCCAATCACGAGACAAGACTACGTGTTGAGGGTCAAGAAGATCTGTTTTATTCAGCAACAAAGGACTTTCTTTTATGCAGGTTTTACACACAAAGTACCACCCACATGGTCTTGTAGAACAGCTAATCAAACACATACAATACAGTGAAACACTCCCATTAATTTCAGCAAAATCCTCCCCTCTGCCTGTGATAGAATTACTGAGCCCAATGGGCTAATGTAATTATCACAGGCAGGTAAATACAGTTTTTATACAATTCCTATAACTTTAAAAGTACACATGCAATATTAATAAAACTAACGAACTCAGCATACATGGAAGTATCTTTTTGACCGACTGCACGCACATTTTCATGCCCAAAAGATTTCCAGAGAATCAGGCTGTGCGGCCGGTCTATTTCCCATGTTAAAGTCAGTTCAAACAGATGAACGACAACCATTCGAATTGTCGAATGAACTGTTGAACGGCGTTCGAATTGTCGAATGCATTAGTTCCAGGGAAGGTAAAACTTCAGCGGTGTTTTTGCCGTTTTGTAGCTGATTTTAGTTTCATGAATTTGACAGCACACACCGCCGACTAAATAAAGATGGCCGCCGCCACGTGTTCAGTTGTCGAATGGCGAACACTTCGACTACTTCGGCACCTCGGCTGCATCCGAAATGCCAATTTAAAGTTGCAGAATTGTGCCAGTACCATTTAAAGGGCCAGAACAGTCTTTAAAAACACCAATAAGTACAAATAGTGTTTTTAACTGGCAAAGTCTACCAGGGACCACAGTCACAAGGCAGGAGGCTGGCAAGCAGGCCTCTCCAGGACCAAGTGGTGAAGGGCACTTCGTCACAAGTTCCTCAAGCGTTTCTACTCCAGTGTATGTCTCCCTCCATGTCAATGGCATTACCATCAGCTCTACCTCACAGGCTCCCTGCCTAAGTGTTCTCTTTCGCTCCAACCTCTTCTTAACCCCTCATGTCTAGTCAATCACCAAATCCTGCCGCTTCCATCTTAAAAACATAGATCGTCTGTCCCTATTTAACAACGGACGCGGCTAAGGTGCTGGTTCATGCCGCTATCCTCTCTCGCCTCGACTACTGCACGTTCCTAGCTTCCCCCTTACAGTCTATAATGAATGTGGCAATGACTCAACTTCCTGTCTGCTTGCACCTCCCGTCTGTTAGTTTACCCATTGTACAGCGCTGCGGAATTTGTTAGCGCTTCATAAATAACATTAATAACTAATATTAGCTAAATTTACACAAGTCTAGTTGTTTCTCTACATATATTTATTCATCTACAAGAGGCTACATATTAGTGCTAGGAAGATATATTACCTGAAGCAACTGCTTGTCAGTCCTAAAATAACAATGTTACTAAAAATAATAATATGATAATAAGAGCACACAGAAAAATCATTTGAGTATGAAAACAGTAGCCAGAGCACATGGCACACAAATTTTACCAGCAGCATAACTACCAATAAAAGTTAAATGGTTACTGTAGCGGGACTGCTGCCTAACTGTGAATTGCCCCTTTTCTATGTGTGGATGTGCCCACCTGGAATATGTGTTCCCCTTTGTAATTTCCCCCTTTCTGTAATTTTGACCTTAAATCCTGCAAAATACCTTTTAACCACATGGGGGTGCTCCTGTGCACGGAGCCCCGTGTGCCGGACCACCCTAATACCCCATTTAGAACGTTTAGTTAGAATGTTCACACGTCACTAACGAGGTGTGATAACCACAGACCGCAAGCGTCAACTACGCAGGGGCTGCCCAGGCGAACGCTCTCTCCGTGGGGGTAGCCACCGGAGAGAGGGACGTGTGCCAGCAGGGAATCTCTGGAGCTGTGAGTCGGTCTCACAGCTGCAGGCCTCCGCTGGCTGCATGGAAGTCTGTACTGACCAATGGGAGAAGGAGCACCCGTTCAAACTGGGTTCACGCCATTCTCCTTGTTGGTCGCTGCGGGGCGCCAGCTACCAATCAAAGCAGGAGTGCCTGTTGAAATGGGGTTTCGCGCCCTTTCTTCTGAATGGGCCAAGAAACCCCTCTCTCCCTTGAACGCCGATTGGCATAATCAAGTTTTGCGCCCTTTCATTGGCGAAACTCCTTCCCCTCCCAAGTGCTGATTGGCGCGATTTTGGTTCTTGCCCTTACAGTCGATTGGCTGTTGCTTGGTTTAGGTGCGAAGTTTGAATTTGCCGGCGGACTAAACCAAGAAACTCCCTGGAACTAAATTCGGGGATGTACAGAGCCTCGAGCCCCATACTTTGGATGTTGATATCTCAGGCTCTGTACATCCGATCGCCCTGCTTTTTGCAGGGATCCCAGGCCGGACCCGGGGGTTAATTATCGATATACGTTTTAACCCTGTACCCCCTTTCCATCCCAAGGCACCTAGCACCAAAGATCACCCCCCTGTATGTAATGTGTATTCATGTGTGTCCCTGTGTCCTGTTAGTATCTCCCAGAGCGGGAGATGGTTATCTGTCACCCAGCCCCCTCCTGCCTGGGATTGTGTTGTGCTGGATGGAGACTCACTGTAGGGGTCTGTACATAAAAAGCGGTGTGCCCAAATAAAGATTGTCAAAAGTTGTATCCTGGAACTGTGCGCTATCCAGTTACTGGGGAAATGGGTCTGACCTATTATTACAAAAAGAGAGTAACCAGACGGGTTACCCAGGTCCTGCTACAGTTACTCCAAGCACTATAATACTTTCAGTGTTTTGAAGTGATCATGTTACCTGCAGTCTGTATACATTGACAAATCCCTCTGCTGCCAGAGGTGTACCTTGACCTCCAGCAGCGTCATTAAGGTGTCATCAGCCAGCCCGGAGGCTAATGTGAATTCTGTGCAATTGTAAGCTCATTTGGGAAAGGCTATCTTCACCCAGTGTTCTCGCTTGGAGTTAAGTATTTGTCTTGGTCGAGGTTGTTCACATGTTGTTCCAGCATATTTGATTGTGTTGCTACTGTGTTGTGGGCCCATGCTATCCGCAGGTTCGACGTACGGATTCCAAGAGCTTGTATTTCGGTCTTCACCTCCCTGGAGCTTCGGGTTATTTCTCCGGCCAGGAAGCTGCGGAGTTCTGCAAGCTTGGCCAGTATTTGGTTAGTGTCACCCTGTTGGCTCTCTGGGGTTACGCCATCTGTGGTCGAGGCCGGTGAGAAGTTGCCATTCGTGATCGCCCAGCGGCCATCTTTTTTAATTAGTTATAAATATAGAATGTGCCGGAAGATAAGGACCATTCGGCCCATCTTGTCTGCCAAATTTTCTAAATACTCTCATTAGTCCCTGGCCTTATCTTATGGCTAGAATAGCCTTATGCCTATCCCACGCATGCTTAACCCCTTAAGGACCAAACTTCTGAAATAAAAGGGACTCATGACGTGTCACACACGTCATGTGTCCTTAAGGGGTTAAATTTACTTCTATACTAGTTATTGTATGTCAGCATATCTACTAATTTTTTTCAAATTTTTATATTATTTATTGAGCCTGAACAAGACACTCCCGGAGCCTTGAAAGCTACCACTTCATATTTAAACATTTGAGATAGGGAACTATTATAAACAAATAATACCTGAAGAATATGTCATGTTTATTAAGGTTAAATATAATGTGAACTAAAAATAGAATACACTAGTGGGAAGCTCAGCTGAGATTACAGAACCGACTATAAGTAGACACCTGAGCCAACTGTGATCAACATGCAGATTATTAAAGGCAACAAGGGGCTGGGAGACATGCGAGGAAGACACACATAATTAAAAGGCACAAAACCTGATGCCAGTTTTGTGAATGGAATGGTGATTCATAGTTTATAACAACTTGTATTTATTGATTTATTTTAGAAAAACAATATATATTTTACAGAAATATGTAAATTTAGACATTTGGTAGATATGTTTATTAACCAGAATATGGTCAGTTAGCTTTTTGTGTTACAAGCATCTTACATAGTATGAGAGTTTATTCATACGTATAGTGTTGTCCAGACTTGTAATCAGAATATATTATAATGTAATGCACTGAGTGTTCCTATTATAGAGGTATATCTAATACACACATGCTTACATACAGTCTAACAAATCTGTTTCAAACTAAAAGCACTTAACATCCCATGCCTCCTGTATACTATAATACTGCATATTTTATATATGTTAAATTTGTATATACAATCTCGTTTAACTATTTAACTGTTAATGAACAAGAATGTTATATTTACATATATAAAATTCTAATGTAAATACATAACTAAATGAGCAAGGTATATGTATACTAATTATTTAGCTATCACTTCTCTAGCTTTGTGTCACTATGTATGTATCTATCTTCTAACTAATGATACTTCCCATCAGGATAACATACAATGATGAAGATTTTCAATACATCAGATGTTACTAATTTTATTCTTCTTGGTTTCTCATTGTCTCCTGACTTAAGGATACTCATCTTCACCCTAGTGCTGGCTTCCTATTGTGTCACTTTGGTTTCCAATACCATAATTATAACTGTTGTCAGGCGAGTTCCGTCCTTATATGTTCCGATGTATATATTCCTTTCCAACTTCTCCTTGATGGAAATTGGTTGCACAACTATAATTGTTCCAAAAATGTTGACTGACCTACTTAATAGCAAGGAAGGTATCTCTTTCCAAGGATGTCTTACTCAGTTTTATTTTATTTTATTTTCTGGTTCCATGGAAAATATTCTTCTTGCCATGATGGGATATGACCGCTACCTGGCTATATGCAATCCTTTGCGCTACTCATCCATAATGACTCATAATTTATGCTATCATATGGCATTTGGGTCCTGGATCACCAGTTTTCTTATGCCATTGATTCCCACAATATTTGTCTCAAAGTTACACTTTTGTAATAAAAGAGGTATTGACCACTTTTTCTGTGATTTTGGACCCTTGGTTAAATTGTCTTGCTCTGATACTTCAACTGCAGCAAACACTTTCTTTGGTCAGGCTTGGATTCTCATACTAAGCTGTTCTACTGTTACATTAGTTTCCTATAGTTATATAATAGCTACCATTGTAAAGATTCCGACCTCTAATGGTCGCCAAAAAGCATTTAACACCTGTGCATCCCATCTTACTGTGGTTGGTATTTTCTATGGCACTCTAATTTTTATGTATGTGAGACCTTCTGAAGTGAACACATCCCACTTGGACAAGATATTATCAGTGTTTTACTCTGTGGTCACCCCACTGCTAAATCCAATTATTTATAGTCTGAGAAATGCAAATATTAAAATTGCACTGAAGAATATTCTTCAGAGAAAATGGGATAATATATAATTATTTGTTTGGCAAAAGAAGACCAAATGTATCGAAACAGTTTTGCAAACTATAGAGATTATTATTTTGTTGATGTTTTGTTTTTGCTAAACTACTTAACATTCCTATTAAAATAATATTACTATATAGCTAACATGATGCCTTACATTGTCCATATTTGATAATATTAATAGTAATTCCAGTTGAATCTCTTTTCTTGTTCAATCTCTTTTCAGTTTCCTGCTTTGTCCCTATAACACACAAATGTTGTTATTAAAGTGACACTCCAGGCACCCAGACCACTTCTGCCCATTGGAGTGGTCTGGGTGCCAACTCCCACAACCCTTAACCCTGCAAGGTAATTATTGCAGTTTTTTTTATAAACTGCAATAATTACCTTGCAGGGTTAACTCCATTTCTAGTGGCTGTCTACTAGACAGCCACTAGAGGGCACTTCCTGGTCCATAGTACAGAAAACCTGTGCTAGAGCGTAGCTGGATGTCCTCACGCTGTGTGAGGACCTCCAGCGTCGCTCAATTCCCCATAGGAAAGCATTGAAAAGCATTAGGTCTCCCCGGCCGGTGGGCGGAATCAGTCTTGCGAACCGGACGACGTAATGACTGGGAGGAGTGGCTGCGAGAAGAAACCCATGCCAAGGGACATCGTTGGGGTCTCAGGTAAGTGACCTGAAGGGGTTTTCACTCCTTCAGCTACCAGGAATTGGGAGGTGGGAGGGAGAGGGGACCTGCAGTGCCAGGAAAACAGATTGTTTTCCTGGCACTGGAGTTTCTCTTTAAGATATATTTTTAAATATATAGTTAACTATCAACAACTTAAAGGGATACTCTAAATTAAAACAATTAATATGGAGTAGATATACATCCTATAAAGAAGAAAGAATTTCCCTTATGAAAAGACACAGTTCTACAACTTGGAATACTGATCATTTTACACTGCAATTAACAGTAACCCAGAATTCAAGACAGCATTATTTCTTGTACCACAAAGCAAAGCATAACAAGTGAATTGCCTTCAGATTTAGGAAACTGTAATTGCATGAACTACATCAGGGCTCAGAATGTCAGGCTGTAATCTACTAGTCAGGTTTAATATTTGCTTCTTAACATAAACACCTGTTGATGCAATGATATACTCATTGCAGGGGTATGTTTGAGTGTATTTTAATGTCAGAATGCAGTTGTGAATTTTCTTTAGTGTGTTTGTGAATGCAGTGGTGTATTTATGTGTCAGTCTGTTAATGCATACAGTGTTGTCTCGTCAGTTTATTTTGGAATGAAATTGTGTATTTGTGTCAGTGTGTTTGTGAATGCAGTGGTATATTCGTATGTCAGTGTCAGTGTGTTTGTGAATGGATTTGTGCATTTATTTGTAATTTCTTTATCAATACAGTGGTGTATTTTTGTGTCACAGTCAATGTGTTTGTGTATATAGGTATACATGTGTATGCAGGTTCAGTGTTTATAAAAACAGGAATTCAATTGTGTTTGAGACTGAAGAGGTGTATATGTGTGAAAGGTCAGTATGTATAAAAGCAGGGGTGGATGTGTAAAAGTGATACTGACAGAATGCAGTGCCTGACATCCTTGTTCTGCCTTATCCACTGCCATTTCATCTCAGTGACCCTACCCCAGCCTATCTTCTCACCACACTAACCCAGGTCTGGTCTACGAATCTCTCTCCACAGCAAATATGGGTAGCAGAAATGGCTAATTTTGTTTTTCACAATTTCTTCCTGCCAGAAGGGAAAGGTATTGCAAGGGTTATTATTCTCTCTCAGTTGGATGTTTTATGTTGTTGGCTTCTTCATGGTATGTCTGATACCAGAACTGATATAAACTATAGAAAATGACATCTGGTTAATTTATAAATTCATCATCAGAAGAAAATTATTGCAGAAGGTGCCATTACTAATAACAATATTAAATATACATACTAACAGTATTGCATCTGTTAAGCAGATGCAAATTATTAGAGTACAGCATTATCTTGTACTACATTTTATATTGAACAAGCACAGTTTTGGAATAATGAGCTTTTAGTTCTTTAAAAGTTTAAAGTAGGGAGGCTCTCTCAAAAAGGTTATCACTGTTTAAGTCAAGATATCACGACAATGTAATACTGCATTATTTTGCATCACTTGAACTATGGATCTCTCATAAATCTTCAGTACTATGAGATATATTTTTTTATGCAAGGGTTAATTTTTCTCTCTTTAAATGTAATACGCGTGGCACTAGCCCCAGGTTCCACACTTTGAGGGGCACTGCAGGCTAAAGCAATGTGTTGAGAGTGACTCAAAACGGACATCTCTTAATGGTGGGGAGAATATTAACCATTGTTTGCCCTGCATCCAGAGACTTGAGTGTGGCTTTGTGAGACAAACAGCAGGTGTTGAGCTGGGATGTCATATGGTGGCAACAGTTGTCTGTCTAATGGGTGGCCACATGCTGAAGGTGAGTAGGAGGTAAGGCTGTGCTGTCCAGTTCACAAAGTTCCTACTCCAAGTAACACACTAGACACCAGGAAGTCTAGGCATATAAACTCTTCCCTTCATAAGTAGTGTGTTTGTCTTTTGAGAGAATGTGTTTGTGTGTGTGGTACAGGTTATAGATATATGTGTTTATAATAGTGTGTCATTCATGGGAAACAGAAATATTAAAAGGAACATGTGATAATTTGTCTATTGACGAAACTGAAGAAATACCACAATTTTGTCTACGTATATGCCACATTATATTTCAGACTAAGCTGCTTTGTTACAGATCCAAAACTAATGAATGATTCAGATCATTTAAATAATTTCTGCCATATTGGTAACTTTGAGGTTTACCAAAGTATGGTTTTAAAATACTATCCAAAGAGAGTCTATTTCTTAATGGATGGTATGATAGCATGCACCAAATTGGCTGTATTAGCCTCATAATGCAAACAAGTATGACAGAGTAAGGGACCATGCGTTTATCAATCAGAGCTACAAAGGGCAGTGTTTCACTGTTAATAAGGGGTTGATCTTTTCTAGTTCAGACAGCTGCTGGCTAATTAACTAAGAAGCCTTATAGCAGTTCTGACAGAGCAGGGATGGGTCTCAGAACCAGGCTGCACGAGGTGGCTGTGGATGTTGACTAAGAGACTATCTCAGTAAGTGCAAAGACAATGGTCTGGTGAAAAACTACGTTGCGTTATTCTTGTGAATGCTACTTGCTTTATTCCGGTACTGTCAGTTAGCCTCCTGAAAGGACTAGGTCTTTTTTTTTTTTTTTTTTTTTTTTTTACATTCTTTATTTTATTGATGCACATGTTTTATACAGTACAGAATGAAGAATGGGAAATTAGCAATAATTGTACAGTATAGGGGTATCATAACATGGTTCAACATTTCCTGAAAATAACAGCCTCAGTTTTTAATTTTCATGTAGTGCCAATCATGAGTTAATAGGAACATGCATGTAATTAAGGTGAGAGAACAGGATATACATTAGGTAGCTCTAGATAGTGAAAGGGCAGGCTGCAGAAGAATAGCATTAGCGCGTGTGTCGTTTGTGATGCAGCACTCTTAGTCTAAACAAGAAATATAACTGGTACACTATAAAGAGAGGAATATGGTTACCTTACTAACAAAAAATATTAATCACTGGATTGCTTGTTTAAACATGTCAACATAGTAAGTGGGTACCGCAAGCGTTGCCTGCTTATGGTGAGTGTCTCTGGGGGCTGCTTAGCCTATGCCAAGAGATGGGAGGCTGCAGATACTTAATAGCCATAGTCCATTTAGCCCTGTGTTGGGATCCTTCCATTCATGGGTATCGCTGCACTCCTGTGTTTTTCTGCCCAGGCTCCGGAACAGACCGTTACCTGGTTCATGGCTTCTGGGTCCTTTCGGTTTTCGTGGCCGACCCATCTGAGCGGGAACCCCCCTGTGGCACAAATTGCGCGCATAGGTGCGGTGCCAACCAGTGTGTTGAGCCGCAAATCTGCTGTAAAGTGGCTGTAGCGGACAGGATCCTGCACCAGAGTCTGCCCCAGTTTCCTGGAGGGGACTGCTTGCTCGCCTCCTGCCCTGTGATTATGGTCCCTGGGAGATATGGCCCTTCAAGTACAATATTTGGGCATAATGGATTACGTATGACCTTACTGGCCCTTTAAGAACCATCTGGGGACATACTGTGGAGTTACTGGGTGACCACCATTTCATGTATCAGAGGCACATGGTGAGAACAATGGATGTAGCACATGGTGAGAACAATGGATGTAGCACATGGTGAGAACAATGGATGGCGGCCATTTTAACTCACAGACATTGTTGTGACTTTTCTACACGGTGCCATCTCGCCGGTATTTGGCACACAAAGACATCATGCAATAGTTTTAAACTATACAACAGGGGACACATTATACAGTAATTATTTTTTATATAATCTGTATATGTTCTGCTGAATCTGCATTAAACTGTATCTTCCAAACTACTGAATGGATCTGGGTGAATTTTGGATATGTGGTTCACCCAGATCTCCTGGTATACTTTATATGGGGTTATTGCATGTTTTGGGGTCCCTGTGATATTTTTTTATAAAACTGTATTCCTCTGCCTGTGATAATGAGATTACCCATTGTGTTCAGTAATCCTATTACAGGCAGAGGGGAGGATTTTGTATGGGAGTGTCTGTGTGTATTGTACCGATTGATTGGTTGTTTTGTCCCTCCCTGTGGGCGGACCTGTATTCTCAACAACTGTAATAAAAACAAGGCTGGGAGTGCCAGCCTCAGTTCCTGTTTTAACCCTCAAAGTGAAGTGTCGTCTCATTCTTGGGGGAGGATTTATTGTATGCTGTTTCAGTTTGACTGCTAGGAGTGCAAACCTATTCGTATGGTTCCTATTCAACTGTCTACAGCATTCAGAGGCTTGAGAGGATTTATATGCTTCTCAGATTCGGTGATTGTGGTGTCTGCCAGGGTGCTTGGAGTCCTCAGGAAACGCTAGGAGCATCCTTTAACGGAGGTACCCAGTCGGGGTGCCAGGCGATCCGTTACAGTGGCTTGCGAGGCAATCGGTGTTGCTGCTGTGGCTGCTGGACCCGTGTCGCCCTCTTCTCCTTCAGGATTCTACGTGGAGTGCGATCCGGGTGCTTACCGTCAGCTGTGCTGTCAGTGGAACTGGGCGTGGGAGTGGATGGTAAGGTGTGTGCTCGTGCTGATTTCTTCTCCCAGAATCATGCTAGTATGCAGTCCAAGGCTTGCGTGAGCGAGTCCATGTGTGTCGGAGGAGGCTGAGGGAAGGCATTAGACCCCGGCGTGGCAGCCATCTTGAGAGGCAGGCCAAGGCCCTCCGATTTGTTGGCGGTGACGCTTTGTCGTTGCTTAAGCCCCCAGAGTGATCTGGTGGGGACCGGGATTTCCCCCGCCGGTCCAGGGGGGGGGGGGAGTTGGGTTCCTATGTTCCGCACTGCAATGAGCCCGGGCCGCCGCAGGCGGAGAGATCGGACGTTTCTCCCACCGCAGGCCCACATGCTGCGTGTGTCTGGAGGCCGCAATAGTTGATTGGCTTACGTAAGGGGACCCGGGTTTTACTCCAAAGTCACCCAGTGTGCACCAAGTTTGAGTCCAGTACAGGTGCGTCTATAGATGGGGTTTTATCACCCCATAAGTTGCTTTAAGTGTTTTTTATGGCTGGAGCTCCACAGTTCTGCGACCATCCACTATGGTTACCAGGCCCCGCCCCCTCGGACTAGGTCTTTTTGTTTAATATATTCTTTATATCATTTTATGTTGCTGGAAATTATTTTGCTTAAAGGGGCTGTGAACCCTCCTGTTTAAGAGATTGTTTTTCTTTTTTTTTTTTTTTTATAAATTCTTTATTTTTGAAAGATTTTTTTGTTTTATGGGGTGGGGGTACAGAAAAGAAAACGGGAGGTCAAGGTTTAAAATACACATTTCACAGAACAAACGAGTGTTTTTTACAGTATGCAAACAGTTCAAACCTATATATCATTTCGGTGTACAATTTGAGCAGCTTTGTGTGTTTTGATGGGGTTTCAAGGGTACAGAATGGAAGCGGGGGGGTAAGCGATTGGTTAAATAAGAGTAAAAGATATACAATACGTTTACATATAGTCATTTCGTTGGTTTATACATATGAACAGTGGCTCAGTTTTGTTCGTTGTCGGCAATATTCTCCGAGTTAATATTCAAGTCTCATGTGATGCATCTTGTTCTGGTGGCCTGGGTAGCGTATTTGAGACTGAGGGGTATGGGAGAGGATGCCCTGTCCTACTGCTGGTTTGCGGCAGAGGAGAGGCTTCATTTTATGTTGTGGTTTCTTGGGGGTTCTGTTGTGCCCCTCGTGTTTGCATACTGAGGTAGTCGGGTCGGTTTGTTGGGGTTCGGGCTCCCCTAGTGTGAGGGGGGGTTGGGGTGGGTGTTTGTCCGTGTCGTTCTGGTCTATGTCAGACGTTCTTCGTGCTCTATGTAGTTCATTGTCTGTCATATGACGTCGGTTTGGGTGCAGTTTGGGTAACCTTTCGGTGTTGTTTGCGATGTGGTGTGGAGTGCGTATCTCAGGTGTGTTGGTGTTTAATTGGGTGTTGGTAGGTGTTCGTGTGTGCCCTAGGTGTCCAGTGTGGTGCTGTCTCTTGGTTATGTGGGACCTTTATCTTTGGGTTGGCATTTGGTTTTGGTCCGCGCAGCGGCTTGGACAGTGGGGGAGTGTGGGGGGGTTAGGGCGGGTGTGTGGGTGGTCTTCAGGTTCAGGGGGGAGGGGGGTTGGGAGGGTTAGGGTTATGGTCTTAGGGTGTGTGTGGTTATTGTGTTTGTGAGGTGTTGTTTTATGTTGGTGCTGACTGGTGGCTAGGTTGTTAATGGGAATGCATAGAACCACGGGTCCCAAATTTTTTTGAAATGTTTAGTTGTGTCGTGGATCAGTGCGGACAATTCGTCCATTTTAATTGTGTCCTTAATTTTTCTCTTCACTGTGTCCAGTGTGGGTGTGTCTGGGCTACCCCATTTTTCAGCGATGGCTCTTCTGGTGGCGAGCGCGATTTTGGCTATCAGTTTGTTGTGGGATCTTGGTGTGTTGGCCATGGGTTTGGATAGGAGCCATATCCATGGGTCGTGTGGGATGTCGGTGTGGAGAATCTGTGAAACCATCATTTCTATTTGGTTCCATACTTGTGTGGTGTGGACACAATCCCACCACATGTGTATGTAAGTGCCTCTGTGTCCACAGCCTTTCCAGCATAGGTCAGTATTTGACCTGCCCATCTGTTTAAGTTTTAGAGGGGTGACGTACCATCTCAATAACGTCTTGTACGCTTGTTCCTTGTGATTTACACATATGGATATGGAGGCCGTGGCCTCCCATATGTCTGCCCAGTCTGATGGGTCCTCGGCCTGCCCTATATCCCTCTCCCAAGCCGACACGTATGTGAGTGCACCATCCTTAACATTTTGGATTATGTGGGTGTATAGCTGGGAGATTTGTCCTTTATGCGTCGGGTTTTGTAGGCAGTGTTTTTCGAAGGGCGTGAGTGGTTTTGTGCCGGCCTGTGTAATTGTTGGTGTTTCTAGGAAGCTTCTAAGTTGTAGGTGGCAGAACATGTCAAAGGTGCGGAATGGTGTGGTTTGCGGAAGATCTGCGAATGGTATCGGTTGTCGGTTTCTGTAGAAGTGGTGTAGTCGTGTGAGGTCGTTTTCTTCGAAGCGGGCGAAGTCTTTCGGTGTCATGCCGGGTGGGAAGTGCCTGTTGCGAAGTATCGGCGTTAGCGGTGAGGGTTGCGAAGTCAAGCCGCTTTTTGGGGTTACTTTGTCCCAAATGTTGATTGTGTTGAGGATTGCAGGTGATGTTTGGGGTAGGTGGGGTCTCGCTGCTCTGGGGAGCCAAATATACAGTGAGGGGAAGTCTCTACCAAAGATATCATGCTCTAGGTCTACCCATCGCTTGGTACCGCAGGGGGCGTGCCAGTGTTGTGCTTGCGTTAGCTGAGCTGCCTGATAGTAGTGGATGAGATGTGGGAGGCCTAGACCCCCTGCTTTGTTGGGGACGTATAGGGTCTGTCTTTTGATCCTGGTACGTCTGTTAGCCCATATGAATTTATCGATGGTAGTTTGTAGTTGTTTGAAATCTGCGTGATTGATCGGGATTGGTAGGGTTTGGAATAAGTATAAAAGTCTTGGTAGGACGTTCATCTTAATCGATGTCAGCCTGCCCAGCCATGATATCGGCATGTTTTGCCATTTGTCTATGTCTTGTTTGATTTTTTGGATCGTGGGGGCGTAGTTTAGTTCATAGCTGCGGGAGAGGTCAGCTGGTATGGCAATACCTAGGTATTTGATATATGTGGGTGTGAAGTCAAAGGGGTAAATTTGGCGTATGGCTGTTTTAGTGGGGGTGTCTATGTGGATGGCAAGGACTTCGGTCTTGTCGATGTTTAGTTTGTATCCGGATACTTTGGCGTAGGTCTCTAGGGCTTGAAGGAGCGGTGGGAGGGATGTTATTGGTTCTGTTATTGTAATGAGTAGGTCGTCTGCATATGCAGCCGTTTTATATTCCTCATCGCGGATTCTCAGGCCTTGTATGTTTTCGTTTGTTCTGAGTGATTGCAGGAGTGGCTCTAGAGAGAGCGCAAAGAGGAGTGGGGATAAAGGGCATCCCTGACGTGTGCCGTTATATATTGTGAAGGAAGGGGGGTGTGTTAATGGTAGTTGGAGATGGGCTTGCGGGGTGGCGTATAATACTTGTAGAGCGGTTATGAATGTTTGTGGGAATCCGAATTTGAGTAGGGTAGCGAATAGGAAGGGCCATAACAGTCTGTCAAAGGCCTTTTCTGCGTCAAGTGATAGAAAGAGGGTTGGTATGTGTCT
The DNA here is from genome assembly GCF_036172605.1 of Pelobates fuscus. Taxonomy (NCBI): domain Eukaryota; kingdom Metazoa; phylum Chordata; class Amphibia; order Anura; family Pelobatidae; genus Pelobates; species Pelobates fuscus. The sequence goes on along the minus strand of NC_086321.1, from coordinate 182,790,372 downwards.
AGTTTGTGCCGTCCAGATGAGGTCGTATGTCCGTCTCGTGTTGTCACTGGCCTGTCGCGCCGGTATGAAGCCTACTTGGTCTGGATTTATCAGTTTGGGTATGAGGGGGTTCAGTCGGTCGGCGAGGATTTTGGTGAACAGTTTTATGTCAACGTTGAGGAGGGAGATCGGTCGGTAGTGTCCTGGTTCTAGGTGAGATTTGTTGGGTTTTGGGAGGAGGCATATGTTGGCTTGTAGCATGTCTTTCGGTATGGGGTCGCCTTTTAATATGGCGTTGTACAGGTTGCATAGGTGTGGGATCAGGGTGGGGGCGTACGTTTTGTAGTAGAGCCCGGTGAATCCGTCTGGGCCCGGGCTCTTGTTGGGTTTCAGGGCTTTTATGGCCCTTGCAATTTCTACTGTCGATATGGGGTTGGCCAGCGATTGTGCTGTTTCTCCATTAAGGGTGGGTGACATTCGGGGCTGACGCTCGTTTGAGGTTTTACAATAGTATGTCACCTCGCAGTGTATGTATAGGACCCGACGTCTGTTTGCCACTGACTGCTTGTGGTGAGGATGTCATCTGCGTAGGAGTGGGTATTGGTGTGGTATGGTGTGTGATAGAGGTTTGTTGCGGTGGGTGATGCCCCATAAGGTGGGGTATGTGGTGTTCTGATGTTCCATGTTTGGACCACAGGGTCTGCTCTGGAGGAGGGAGGGCGGCATGTGGGCAGCAGGGAGATGTGGGTCGAGGTATCCCTTCAGTTACAGTCGCCTGTAGCGTGGGGTCATGGGTATTGGGGACCTCAGGTAGAAGGTTGGTCCGTGGTGTGTGGTAAGGGGTCTGTCGCCGGGGTTCTGTAGTGTGTGTTTGCTTTGCTTCCCTGACAGGGCCCCCTTTCGTTACCTGGCGTGTGGCTTGTGTCGGCCTCAGTCAGGTGTGTGAGGGAGGAGTCTTGTGTGTCAGGTGTCACAGGTGGTTCTCGTGCTCAGCGTTGTCACTCTGGCAGGGGGTGACGTGCGGTCAGGGGTAGTAGGGGGGGAGTGAAGGGGAGGTAGCGATGGCGGGGGGTGACCAGGAATTAGTTTGGGTGTGCCTGGGTGTGAGAGGTGGGGTGTGGGCTTCGGGCTCCCGGGCCTGTGTCCGCGTCCCAGCTCCCCCCGTCCCTGGGTCCGGCATCGGCGTGCTCATTTCGGATCCGTCTTTCCGTCGGGACTGCCTCCGATGTTCCGTCGCTCCTGTCTGGGCCCTCCGGCAGGGGGGGCCTCGTATTTGATCCCGGGGGTTGCGTGTCTCCTCCGGTCCCGGAGGGGGAGGCGAGCCATCTTAGCCAGTGGTACCAGGTGTCGTGGTAGCGCTGTATACGTCCGGCCGCTGTCTGATGTCCTCCACTCTGGCTAGCCACTCTCTCAGCGTCGGGGCCGTGGGTTGTTTCCAGTGTGTCGGGATAAGACTACGCGCCGCGTTTAGGAGATGTGGTATCACTGATCTCTTGAATTTAGGTGTGGGGATTGAGGTTAGTTGGAGTAGGTAGGTTTCCGGTGTGAGTTGTATGTTTGCGTCCGTTATGGTCACCATGACAGCGTGAATCGCCGACCAATAGGGTTTGATGTGTGGGCAGGTCCACCAGATATGGAAGAGGGATCCCAGTTCCCTCCCGCACCTCCAGCATTCGGGTTCGCAGGCATCTGTTATTATGGATAGTTTCTCGGGTGTCCTGTACCAGTGCGAGAGCATTTTATATCCTGTTTCCTGGAATTTGGTGGCTATGGATGCTTTATGTATGAGCGTGAACACTGTGGTCCATTGTTCCGCAGGGAGTGTGTGTCCTAGATCCCTTTCCCAGTATTTAGTGAAATAAGGGAGAGGTGCATCGGTGGATGGTGTAATCTGTGTGCGGTATAGTAACGATATTGCGTGCGGTGGGCTCGGGGGGTTCGTGCACATCATCTCAAAGGCGGTGAGTGCTCGGGTCGCTGAGTCCAGTCCCGGCGTGGTCTGCAGGAACCTCTTCAGTTGATGGTATTTGAAGAGGAGCGACCAGGTGTGCGGGTTGTTCGGGACCAGTTCTCTCAGGGTTGTGATTGCGCCCTGTTTGTACACGTCCTTCAACCTGCAGGGGGTTGGTAGTCCCAGCGCTGTAATGTAGCGGGGATCCTCCGCCGGAGGGAGTCGTGGGTTGTGCGATACAGGGCAGAGAGGTGAGAGCTCCGGAGCCATGTCCTTTTGTAGAGCCAGTCTCCTCCAGATGGTCATTGTGACGTTCAGCGTTGGATGTTGTTTTGGCAATTCGCCTTGCGTCGCTTTCGGTAGCCACGGGAGGAGAGGGAGGGGAGTTTGCGAGAAGCTCGCCTCTATCGGGATCCACAGTTTGTCTTTTGGGTTGTGTGTCCATTCAATCAGTCGTTGGAGGTGTATCGCCTGTCGGTATTTTGTCAGGTCTGGTAAGCCTAGGCCCCCATGCAGTTTGGGTTTGGTGAGAGTGGCAAAGTTCAGTCTCGCTTTTTTACGGTGCCACACGTATTCTGTCATTGTTTTTCGGACTTGTGCAAAAAAGGATTTGGGGATATGGACTGGTAGGGTCTGTAGGAGGTACAGGAGACGTGGGAGAATATTCATCTTGAGTACACTGATCCTGCCCAGCCATGTGATATGGGGGAGGTGCCAGGCATTCAGGTCTTTTGTGATTCGTTCCAGGAGGGGGGGGAAGTTGATGCGGAAGGTGTCCGTAGGGTCCGCCGATAGCCATGTCCCCAGGTATTTGATCGCCTCTGTGCACCAGCGGAAGGGGAAGTCGTTCTGCAAGCTGGTAACCAGCGCTTGGGGGCATCCCACATTGAGAATCTCAGATTTAGTGTAGTTGATTTTTAGGTTTGACAAGGTGCCATACGTGTCGAATTGCTGCAGCAGTTCTCTGAGAGAGTGCCGTGGGTTGGTGATTGTAAACAGGAGGTCATCCGCATATGCGGAGACTTTGCTGACTCCCCATCTGCCTCCAATTCCGGAGATGCCAGGTTGAGCTCTAATGGCGTTGAGGAACGGCTCCAGACTGAGGACAAAGAGCAACGGTGATAATGGACAGCCTTGTCTCGTGCCGTTTTTTATCTCAAACGGGTCTGAGAGGAGTCCGTTCACCTGTACTCTGGCTGTTGGGTTGGTGTACAGGGCCGATATCCAGGCCATCATGTGCTGTCCTAATCCGAGGTGTGCCAGTGTGGACCGCAGGAAGGACCAATCGACCCTGTCGAAGGCCTTCTCCGCGTCCGTTGAGATCAGTAGGGCGGGCAAGGGACCCTGCTTTGCTGCGTGGATCAGGTTGAGTGCCTTGGTGGTGTTGTCTCTGGCCTCTCTGCCCTCCACGAATCCCACCTGGTCAGGGTGGATTAGGTCTGGCAGTAGCGGTTGGAGGCGAAGAGCCAGAATCTTGGCGAACAATTTGAGGTCGGTGTTCAGCAAAGAGATCGGGCGGTAACTGGCACAGGAGGACGGGTCCTTCCCTTCTTTTGGTATTACCACTACGTGGGCTCGGAGCGAGGCGGGGTCTAATGAGCCTCCGTTTTGAATGGAGTTGAAGAGGTTGAGCAAGTGTGGGGTAAGAACGTCCGCGAACATCTTGTAATATTTTGCCGTATAACCGTCCGGGCCAGGACTCTTTCCCTGCTTGGCTTTTTTGATGGCCAAGCATACTTCTGCGCTCGTGATGTCTTCCTCCAGGGCAGCAACGGTTTCGGGCGGGAGTTTAGTTGTCATGTGTTGTGTGATATATGCCTTCTGGCGAGCCTCGAAGGTCTTCGCCGTTTCGGTCTGGCGTGAGGGGTTTGCGGGCAGGTTGTATAGTGAGGAGTAATATTGTCTGAACCCCTCCGCGATGGTTTTCGGCGTGAGCAGTGATTGTCCCCTCAGTGCGATCCGTTGGACATGGCTCTTTTGCCTCCTTGCTCTCAGCGCTCTGGCTAGCAGTTTGCCGCTCTTGTTCCCATATTCATAGAATGTTTTCTTCGTGAGCTGAAACTGGAATGTAATCTTAGATGTGAGGCGCGTGTTTAGATCTGCTTTGGCGTCCAGGAGTTGTTTGTAGGTAGCGTCGTCAAGGGAGCGTTTGTGTCGTGTTTCAAGTTGGGTCACTCGGTCGATGAGGTGTGAAATTTCTTGTGCGCGTTGTCGCTTCAGGCGGGTGCCGTGCTTGATGAGAATGCCCCTGATGACGCATTTATGCGCTTCCCAGATGATGGTTTGTTGGTGAGGAAGTAGTGTTCCAAAGCGGTGCGTATTTCCGTTTGGATGATTGGGTCTTCCAGGAGGGATGCGTTTAGCTTCCACATCCATTGCGGTTTGTAGGGTCTGGGGTCATCGATGGCGAGGATTAGTGGTGCGTGATCGGACCAGGTTATGGGTGCAATGCGGGCAGATCTCAGCGTGTCTAGGTTCCTGTGTTGTATGAAGAAGTAGTCTAATCTCGAATAGGAGCTGTGTGGTGCTGAGTAGTATGTGTAGTCCCTTTCCGTATTGTGGAGAATGCGCCAGCAGTCCGCTAGTAGATGCTCGGAGAGAAGGGATCTCATGCCTCGGAGGACATGGTCCGGGATTGTGGAGACGCCTTTCGACGTGTCGACTCTAGGGTCCAGGGGGGCGTTGAAGTCCCCTCCAATTATGACGGTGCCCTCTCCAAATGTTTCCAGGGTTCGTAGGGCGGAGGACAGGAATTGTTTCTGGCCCTTGTTCGGGAGGTATAAATTTGCCAGAGTGATTTTGGAGTTGCCTACATTCCCTTTAATGAAAAGGTACCTGCCTTCCGCGTCTTGTATCTCCGCTTCGAATTTGAATTGGATGTCTGCTGAGAGCAGAATGGCCACTCCCTTGGATTTGTTCAGGGGGTTGTGGGCGAAGTATCCCGTGGGATAGTATCTGTTGGAGAATCTAGGGGCCTGGGGAGCGTGGAAGTGGGTTTCCTGGAAGAAAGCCACCGATATCCCCAGTGCCCTAATCTCTCGCAGGGCTCTGGCTCGTTTGTGAGGTGAGTTGAGGCCCCTTGCGTTTATCGTGTAGAGGTTGATGGAGTTGCCATCGCTTCTGCCCGCGCCAGGGGCATGGGGAGCGGGGGGGGGGCGAACCCATGCCACCGGGTCACCTTCCGGCCCTGAGTGGGAGGTGTAAGGAGGGGAGGGGGAGGGGTAGTGGGGAGGGGTGTGGGGTGTGGGAGGTGTGATCAGGTCGCAGAGGCGACAGTAAGTAGGGGTAATGTGCCGCTGGGAGGCGGAGGTCCAGGGACGAAGTCCTGTGGGTCCACCTCACAGGTTTTTGGCAGTACACCCGTGGGGTTGGTAGTGTCGGGGGAGGGATGGTCGCCCACTGATGACTTCCCGGTGAGTGGTGAGTCACAGTCAGCCCTCATCCGTCTCCTGCTGCCCATTAGCTCTGTAGTGGAGGTTGAAGTGGCACCCATGGAGGGTAGAGTCGTAAAAGGGGAGCGAAAGCGGTCTGTGTAGCGTGGAAGCGGATGTCCGCTTCGGCCCCGCAGTGGTGTGTTCGTGAGTTGAGCGTTGCGGGAATGGAGCGGGGTGAGGGAGGGATTTTCTAATACATTCGTATAACCTATATCTTTAAACAGTAGCATGCACAGGAAGATCTTAGGTAACATTTTAAACAAGTCAAACATTTCAGACCTTGTAAACATATTGAACAAGTTAAACCAGTTGAGCTAGGTAAACATCTCAAACATGCCCATGTAGGGTGATGTGCAGTGGTGCGATGGCACTCAGTCATCTGTCGGTGGGAGTGTGCGTCGTGGGGTGCACGTCTGTTCGAGGGGTGACCAGTCAGGGATGGGGGGGTTGGTGGAATCGAGGTGGGGGGGAGCGTATGCGGGTTTGTCATTACCCTTTGAGTTTCCGTCTCGGTGTTGTGTGAGTTCAGATTGTCTCACGTGGGAAGGGTTATGGGTAACATCGGCGTACCTGTATCCCATGGGCGTTTGTAGTGTGGTCGTGTACCTGCGGCTAAGTGTGCGTACTCACGGTGGTACGTGCCCCTGTGTGCTCAGTCCACCCCTTCTGGTATCAGCTCAGTCGTCTATCAGCACTATGTGGTAGTGTTTCGGGCCTTCGGGGGCTCGTTCGGGAGGGTCAGTCTTCCCGTCGTGTTGTACCACCCCCTTGCTGTTGTAAAGGCAAATGTGACATTTTGAAGATTACATGGAGTAAGATAAAGATAAACAACCTTGACATGGACGGTACAACTTTGCAGCATGGAAGATCATAGGTAACATTTTAAACAAGACAAGCATTTCAGATGTTTTAGACAAATTGAACCAGTTAAACCTGTTGAGCAAGGTAAGCAACCCAAGCATACCCATGTAGGATGATGTGCAGTGGTGCGGTGGCACTCAGCCCTCTGTCGGTGGGATTGTGCGTCGTGGGGTACACGTCTGTTTGAGAGGTGGCCAGTCAGGAATGAGGGGGGTTGGTGGGATCGAGGTGGGGGGGAGCGTATGCGAGTTTGTCATTTCCCTTTGAGTTTCCGTCTTGGTGTTTTGTTAGTTCAGGTTGTCTTACGTGGGTAGGGTTATGTGTACTATCGGCGTACCTGTAGCTCGTGGGCGTTCGTAGTGTGGTCGTATACCTGCGTCTAAGTGTGCGTACACACGTCGATATGTGCCCCTGTGTGTTCCTGTGAGCTCAGTCCACTCTTTCTGGTGTCAGTCCAGTCGTCTAACGGCACTATGTGGTGATGTTTCGGGCCTTCGGGGGGTTCGTCAGGGAGGGTCAGGCTAAGAGATTGTTTTTCAATAAACCTCTGCCTCCACATTCAATAAACTATTTCTTAACTGTGCTTGTAGTGCATTGTGTGCAGTGCACTGTTTTCTAACCTTCTTTTAAATTTAAAATATAGATAGACACACGAATGAGTAGAACTGTTTTTCTCAGTATTTATACATGAATATTAGTGATGTTACAGAACCGTCTAAAATAAAATGTATTGTGTATTGTAGTTACATTATGAGTTTATGTTTATAACGCGACGTGTGCTGTTATTCATTTTTATAAGAAAAAACATTTTCTTTCTTTTAAAAGCTTTTGTAAATTTTTTTACAAATGTTTTAATGCATCAGTTTAAAAAATATTTAATAGAAATAATTACATTTTAAGTTTTTTAACATTCTTGTTGTCTTTTTTTTATCAAATGAGGCTGTGGTAAAGATGAAAATGTCATGTATGTAACTGCAGAACATCTGTGAAATGTGTGAGCTGTCTTATATTATGTAATGTGTATTTTATTTACAAATACTAATAATTAAAAAAAATATGAAAATATGTTTTACTTATAAAGATACAATTAATTTTATTTATATATAGGACTATTCTACAAAAATTATTAAAAGTAATCGGCACAAGCACAATCATCTTACAAATATAACAGTTTGAATAGGTGAACATGATATACAAATTTAAATAACTAGAAAAAAACATAATTCCTGAATCATTAGTCATTGTCAAAGCTACTCTCCCTCACAAATGGTTAGTATCAATCACAATCTTTCTTATTTGTGTAATTTCACAGCAACAAATACATTATTCATAAGTTGGCATTAAAATGCTATCCCCCACTCTTGATGGCTAGCTTTGCGATGAAGAAGCCTGATAGGAATGCACAGAAGATGATGGTTGTCGAAAATCCCAAGGTAATGTGCCAGTCCATTTAGCATGGATGGCTCAAGCTTGTCTTCTTAGATGACATTTAGATAGCTAAATTAATAATTATATCATTATCTAAAAATGTATATGGTTTTTAAAATATACATGTGATCAAGATTACAAATATACAAATCAGAATTAAATAACCCTATTATAACACAACCCTAATATATATAAATGATCTATTATTTATAAAAAATATCTGATTATAAAAAACAATTCAAATTTGAAAAAATATGTAAATTTAACATGCGTTAAAGATATTTAAGAATTTTTTTTTATTTGAATGTATCAGAAGTAACATAAATAAAATTATATATATATATATATATATATATATATATATATATTTAATTATTTATATATTTAATTTTTTGAAATTTCAAAACTAAAGCCCAACATTTTTAATTCTATGAAAAAAAAGACAAGATTTATTTTCCATTCAATTATATTGTGTGATATCTCTATTGACCTACTACATCCATCATGTGAATAATTTTCTTAAATATTTTTGTCTATTTGTATCTCTCAACAGTATTATACTATGTGCTTTTTATATCCCCTTTTTCAGAAATATTTCCCTCAAAAAAGTAACACAGATCTGCACCCTCTACTCCAACATCATTGTCGTCATGTTCAGCACATTTACTATTTTTTTCAAAGATTACCTTGGGACAATTTTGTTTCTTTGTACATAGGTACACTTGGACTGTTTTTGTGTACTGTGAATGTGCTCACTTATATAGATTACACATGCACTTTAATTCTCACATTAATTGTGATTTACAAACCTAAATCGTAAATATTGTAAAAAAAAATTATTAGTATTGTTGCAGGAATGCAAGGCCAAGAAGCACATAAGAGACCGGACACAGGTTCTCAAGAAGCAAACAACAGTTTATTTTTGTAGCCGGCTACCTGTGTCAACATCACAGACTCATGTCTGCAAAAAAGACTGAGAGCCCCCCTCTCGGGTTAACCGGGTTTATATATGATCGATGATGCAGCTAATACACAATAGAGATATGCAAGGGTTACTCCTATACTGCGGCAATTAATAATCAATTAGCAAGCGTTTAACTATTACTTTATTCATTTCCTACTTTACTGCATATGAACATTCTTAGCATTCCTGTACATGTGTCCTGGCCCTGATCATGTACAGCTCTTGTACCATATATGGGCATATGACTGAGGAATGTCCTAGATCCTCTACCACATTCCACTCTTTAATGCTTCAGAACCTGGATATAGGTGACTAACAAGCATCATAACACAATGAGTCCTGTAGGGCTCATACCAGGCTAGAACAGATGGGGCTATATAGTGTTGACCTATCATTAGTACCCTTTGTTCCCTTAGGAACTGTTTATATACAGGGGATCCTAATTTCCCGCCCTCCCTGAGGGGGATTAGGAAAAAGGAGGTTTCAGGGTTCCCAGTACACAGGCTCCTGACCAATCCCTGGGGAGTTCAGAGTAGGCGTTAAGGCCACAGATCTAATACATATTATTGGGTGCTTTCCAGGTGGACACTGCAGACAGATTGGTTCATCCTTCAGATGGAAGTAGTTTCCGAAGGGGCTGGGCATTGGCTGCGGACACCAGGAGGTGGTCCCATCAAAGGAATTGTATGCTTGCTGCCCTAAACACATGAGTAAAAAATTCTGGGTCAGATCTGCCTATGCACACATTCCCGATTATGGAGGTTTTTTTAGCAACCTCCCTCTTCACCACGCTGTAGTACCTGCAGGTCTGTCTCACGTGTTTCCCAGGGCCACTGATTGCCCATATTGTTGCCACCACATACATAGCAATTGGTGACATTAAGGGGTCATGCTATGTTTTCAGCTAGGTCAAGAAACAGGTTACAGGTGTATGGGAAATCTCAATCTGAGATCCCATTTCTTCAAAGAAACATTGAAAAACCTGGTGGGTCTCACTTTTTACAACCTTAAGGGATCATGCTATGTTTTCAGCTAGGTCAAGAAACAGGTTACGGGTGTATGGGAAATCTCAATCTGAGATCCCATTTCTTCAAAGAAACATTGAAAAACCTGGTGGGTCTCACTTTTTACAACCTCAGTTTCAATATTCAAATACAGTATGGTCCCCGGGTCTGTACCAGAAGCATATATCAGGTACAAGGGGTTACAGGTGCCGGGACCACAACTAGATGTGGCCGGCCTTTTCTGCAGACTCGCAGTTAGGGTATCTGATTTAACCCCTTAAGGACACATGACATGTCTGACATGTCATGATTCCCTTTTATTCCAGAAGTTTGGTCCTTAAGGGGTTAAAAGTAGCCCAACCCACACAACTTCAGTAGGAGCAGTAGTTATACCCACCATCTATGCAAACCCTATTCTTTGGGCACATGTACTTATTGTTTAATGTATAAGTTCTTTCCCATGCCACCTGTTATTCAATATTAATATCACCATAAACTCAAAATGAGCAGATGATGCTGAAGAAGCTTCAACAGTGCGTCGGCACCTCAGCTTCCGGATGTGAGGGCTGCAGGGTAAGGAGTACTTCTGATTCTGTTCGGCTTTCCATCAATTGCAGGTGGTCAGGCATTATTATGGCCATCAAAACACCTACTTGTTGGAATTTTCTCCAGCAGGTATTGTCGCTCTCTTGCTGCCGAGTTTAGAAGGTTATCAGGATCAGTAGAAGTTACTTCCCATGGAGCAGAGGCAGGCTTGATTCCGGTGTGGTGGAACCACGGGGTGATCTCAACAACTTTCATGGCTGCGGGGGTAGACAAAAGAACAGTATAATGCCCTCTCCACTTAGGTCCCAGAATGGTGATATTCCACTCTTTTACCCAGGGTGTACATGAGTGGATAGGTTAAGGGGCAGCTTCTCATGTACCAATTGGCCTATTTTCACCATCATCTTGCCCAACTGTTTTACTTGTTGACGTGTTATCTCTCCTCCTATTTGGTGGAGGTCCCCTTTAAGGCTTAGGACAATTGGTGGTGGTCGGCCATACGTGATTTCAAAAGGGGAGAGGCCGGTGAGTTTTGTGGGTGCGCTCCTGATCCCGAGCAAGGCATCCCACTTCAGATTGGTTTCTTCGCACATTTTAGCCAGGCGTAGCTTTAGTGTTTAGTTCATTCGCTCAACTTTCCCTGAGCTTTGAGGTCTGTAGGCAGTGTGTAGTTTCCACTTAAGACTGAGGCTAGTGACTACCTCTTGCAGGCATTTATTCACAAAGGCCGGGACATTATCAGATCCCACTGATGTGGGTATCCCATACCTTGGGATGATCTCAGAAAACAAGAATCTGACAACTTCTGTGTTTTTTTCTGTCCTGAAAGGCCGGGCTTCCACCCAACCAGAGTAGGCACACACCATAACAAGAACATAGTGAAATCCACCAAATTTTGGAATGACCGTAATATCAATGAGTAGATCAGACATAGGCAGTGCTCCAACAGTTTGAATTCCTGGTGATTGGCTTGGTCCTTGTCGGGGGTTACTTTTGGCACATTCCATGCACCCTGTGGCTATTGCCTGTGTTAAAGACGACAGCCCTGGTAGGTAGAAGAAACGATTAAGTGTGGCCTCAATGGATGATTTCTCTGCGCGGGTGGACTCACGGAGAGCCCTGACAATATTCACGGCTAATGATGTGGGGACAACAATACTTCCAGGGCCAGGAAGCATGTACAGGAATGCTAAGAATGTTCATACGCAGCAAAATAGTAAATGAATAAAGTAATATTTAAACGCTTGCTAATTAGTTATTAATTGCAGCAGTATGAGAGTAACCCTTGCATATCTCTATTGCGTATTAACGGCATCATCGGTCATTTATAAACACTGTTGAGGGGGGCTCTCAGTCCTTTTTGCAGACATGAGTCTGTGCTGATGACACAGGTAGCCGGCTATGAAAATAAACTGTTTGCTTTCTGAGAACCTGTGTCCGGTCTCTCATGTGCTTCTTGGCCTTGCATTCCTGCAACATTTCTGGTGCATTGGCCAGGAAACATATTCAAAAAAATTAGTCCGATTCTTGTTTTCTTAAATAATTCCAAGGTACGGGTTACCCATATCAGTGGGATCTGATAATGGCCCAGCCTTTGTGAATAAGTGCCTGCAAGAGGTAGCAGAGAAGACTGCTTCTGAAGACTGTGGAGAAGTCTGCTGCAGTGGTAAGGGCCTGCAGGGTCACTACCCCTCCTCTTTGCCGGGTCCACGTCTTATTTCGCTGCCCGGCTTAATTTAAGCTTCCCCCGGCACTTAAAACATATGCGGGCGTGGCCTGAGCCCGCTCGCATCATCTTACAAGAGGTGGGGCTGCTGCCGCGAGTGTGCAGGCTGGACACACTTCAAATGTCTGATAAGTTCTGAGCGTGTTGGAAGAGCTCCCGTGAGAGATGCCGTATGCAGTACAGCTCATGTTAAAACAACCCGGTCGCTCAATTATCCAATCGATCGAGCTGCGGGGGTGGGGGCGGCGCGAGGTCCCGATCCCCATTGCGTCCTTCGGCCTCCGAGGGGTCGGTCCCGACGGGAGGGTCCTCGGCCCCCACCCACTATGGATTTACCACAAATAATACGTGGTGAAGAGGGGGCAAGTGACAGCCCTGAAGAAATAAACATTGATGATGAGGGGGATGTACACAACATAACTGCACAAACAATGCAGCAACCTACACAATTCACTATTGCCACCACCAAGATGGCTGCCATTACTAAACATGATATTGCCATATCCAAAATAGCTCCTGCCACTCCCAAGAAGGCTACTGTACCTATGGGAAAAAGCATTTCTGCTAATGTAGCTGCATACAATCCTAATATGCCACCAGAGATGGCTGCAGGTCTGCCAGCTTCTGCTGATATGTTAATTGACCTCAGCAAAAATTTAAGAGTTGAAATTAGGAATGACTTTAAAAAAGATTTCAACGCTATTTACGGATTTATGAAAGGCATTAATTTGGGTACAGAGGATGTAGAAAATAGACTCCATTACCAGGAGCAGTCGCACTTAGACTTAGTGGAAAAGGTTGAACACCTACAAAAACAACAGGTGGAAAAATCTCGGACGCAGAATATCGGAGAAGGCGAAATAATGTACGTATCAGTGGAATCCAATAATTCGGAATTACCTAATTATTTTCAATGTATGGTGAAGGCGGTCAAACTAAATGCCACCACCAACTTTGATCTGATTTTGGACCGCATTCATAGATTGCCCAAACCAAACGGTACACCTGCAGCGACTCCCAAGGACGTAATAGTTCGCTTCCTCTACTACTATGTCAAGAAGGAATTCTTGAGAGCTACACGCACATTGGGATTTCCTGAGAAGTACAATAATATTAAAATCTTCCCACACTTCTCAGCGTACACCATGAAAAAACAGAGAATTCCAGCCCTTCAAATCCGAACTTTGCCGCAAAAACATCAGGTATAGATGGGGCTTCCCTGTCATAATATTGTTTTGAATGTATGGACAAAATTATATCATCCCCTCTCCAGAAGAAGGTATGGAACTCTTGCATCACATCCACCCCAGCTCCACCTCATACTCTATCTCCCTCTATGCCTGCACACTCCAGCAAAAGTAGCAAGTTTGACACTTCTGAAGAATCCAGATTCCTGATTCTTTCTTCGACACAGTTATTTGTTTCCAGCTCTTTCACCTACTGATTTTGGCTTTTTGGACCACTGCATTTGATCGAATACTTAACAAATTGGATTACAATTATGCTTTCTTTGATCGATTCTTTGGCTGTCAATCGAAAAAAGATATTCTCTGGATTATTAGTGTTTGTTCTTGGTTCCTTCTTTGACATTTTTCGTGACTACTTGAATCTTTGGTCACTATTCCAATCTACTACTCGTGTAGCATCAGGTTCCGGGGTCTGGAATTATTTTTTCTCTTACTTGCCATAACACAAATTACACTAACGTATTATTCCATTGACTATAGTTGACTTGTGCTTCTTCTTGTTTCAATTTTGCTTGTTCTACTTTTTTTATTACATAAATATTTTCCTTTTCTATTATTGTTTATATATTTGTTTATAATGGTTTCAAATATGTCTACTGTGGTCACTGTGTCCCCAGTAGACTCCTCCCCCCCCCAATTGTGGCCTACTTAATTTGAGAAGGAGAAATATATTTTATTCTCCCTCATGTCCTTCTTCTCTGTGAATGTCCCCCCCCTTCTAGGGGTGATTTCCCAAGTTTTAATTTACTTTTTTTACTTTTTATTATTTTTTGTATCCATCCATTTTTTGACCTTATATATTAAGTTATGTACAATAATAATTGACTTATCATATTTCATTTCATTTAACAGATGTTTGCAATTCAATGCTTATGTTGCTACAACGGATGTATCTTTATATTTCTGATCATGTAAATCATATACTGTTAAGCCTATTTTATTTAATTCTTGGATTCAATAGGATTCTCTCTGGTGCATTAGGTGTTTCGACTCGCTTAGTATTTACCCTGAAAATTTTAATGTCTACTGTAAATCTTGGTCTTTCAAATTTTTATCATTTAAAGCTAGGGTTTCTGAATACCATGCACAAGAGGAGACTATTATTTAATATGACAAAATCATGCAAATCAGATATTATTTGTGTCCAGGAACCCCAATTTAAAGCAGATAAGGAACAAAAAACAATGTCTAAATTTCACGCTATGTTCAGAAACAAGTCTAGAGGTGTATCAATATTTTTATTTTTTTAAAATTTGTATTTTATTGGAGTTTTGAGACTCAAAATACAACATTGTCATAGTATGTATAGATATGGACAACAATATTAACAACATCTTGTCTGTAACAGCTTTTTTGTGGCTTCACCTAGCTAGTGTCTGGTGCAGACTGCCGTAAGAGCACCTCCCTTGTGAAGCGCTAGGGCTTATCTATGAATTGTAATGGCAGAGGTTATCCGTGCTATTCGTGTAGTCGTCAAACTACAGAGGTGGAGGTTATCTGTGCTACGGCAGTCGGTAAACTGTGTGTGGTAAACTGTATGCTAGGGAGTAAAAGATAAAGGGTCTTAGAGCTAGGGAGTAACATCTAGGGTTAACATCTAAGGTTACTGGGGCTGCTAACTGTGCCTGTGATGGTATGCCTTTTCTGTCGGCTTATTACTGCACTTTGCCTTGCGGTCTTGGGGTGGGTGCTGCGGTTACTTGCTCAGGTGCGGGATTGTCTGTTCAGTGGAGCCGGTAAGTGATAACCTTTTGTTGACCCCTGATTTGTCTGTGGGCGTCTCTGTTTCTGGCCGCCTTCCCCTCTGGGTTCTCCGTGTCCAGCCTCATATTGTCTCAGCTTGTGGAGGAATTGCCATGGAGGTCAAGGTGAGTACCCGGGCTCCCTGTGGTACTGTTAGGGATCCGTCTGCTCCCCACCGGTATCTGATTTTATCTTCTCTTAGCCTTTTGGCTACTGGTGCCAGTTGTCTCTGTTCTGTCAGGGCTGCGAACGGGAGGTCCCCATAAAATGTCACTGTGCTGCCCTCTAGCTGCATGCTGCCCAGTATCCGGGAACGGGCCATGAGTGCAGAGCGGGTAGGTATGTCTTTTGTGACCGCTATGACATCTCTGGGATCTTCCTCTGGTGCCGTTGCAGCTTTGCGGATCCGGAACGCGGTTAGGATGCTGTCGGGCTCTGCATTCCCCCGACTCCCATTCCCACGATTAGGCGGGATATGTACTGCAGCAGGGCTCCATCACCCACGGTCTCTGGTACGCCTCGGATGCGGATGTTCCGCTTCCTATGCCGGGCCTCCAGCGTTGTAACCGTCCGTGTGAGCTTCTGGACCTGCGAACACAGGTCCTGCACTGTGTCTCTTGAGGCCTGTTGTTGGGTGTCTCTGGTACTCTCCCTGGCCTCCACCTCAGTGAGCCTCTTTTTAATGTCTTTGTGGCCCGCAGGTCTGCCCTCCATACCTCCCGCATTTCTTCTAGGAGGTCTCTAATATCCCGCTTCGTTACAGGGGATGAGTCTTCCTCCAATTCGGACGTTTGATAGTGGGCCCCATCTTCTGCCAGATGTGAGGTATGGCTGTCTCTGTCTTCGTGTGAGTCATCCGAGGCCTCCTCCTCATTGGGTGCCCTGGGCGCCATGTTGGTTGGTGCTGGCGGATTAGGCCTCGCAAAGGAGAGCCAAATGTCGGGCATTTTAGCTGGCTCTGGCTGGTGGTACCTCTTGATTTTTCTCCCCATTATTGTCTCTGTGTGAGGGTCTCGTTTGCTGCCGGTTGAGGGACCCGTTTTCGGGTTTTTAGTCTCTTGTTATAGGTCTCTGGCACGGAGCTTCACAGAAACGCGTCCGTCCGGGTAGCTAGTCAGCCACGCCCCCTGTATCAATATTTTTTAACAGAAATGTGGCATGTTCAACGGATAAGGTGGTAACGGATGATGATGGGAGGTGCTTGATATGGATAGGTAAACTGAATAATATTCTATTTCACTGTAAGTGTCATTGTAATTCTTTTTTTCTTTCAGCTTGCTTGGTGTTAACTATCCAGAGAACACGATCTTAAGTTTTGTATTAGTTTATGCTCCATCTTTGTCAAGTATTACAATTCTGACACTATACTATATACTTAACCCCTTAAGGACACATGACATGTGTGACATGTCATGATTCCCTTTTATTCCAGAAGTTTGGTCCTTAAGGGGTTAAATGGACACTCCAAGCACAAAAAACACTACAGCTTAATGTAATGTTTTTTTCAATAAATACTTCTGTAATTTTTCCCTGAAAATTGAAAAAATTGCCATTTCTGAACACTCTGCCCCTGCCCTTCCACTTAATGTTCAGAGCTACCTGATTGAATAGAAGTACAGGGGCAGAACAATCAATCACAAGCTAAAATACTTTAAGGTTATACTGTTCGTTAACATTTTAACCATTTCAGGTGAGCCAGCACGTGGAACCTTATTGCACCATAACAACATCATTGCAATTAAGTTTTTATGGCGCACAGTGTGGTCCTTTAAGGAACTTACACTTTTTTCAGGGCTCAAACCTTGCACTAGCCATTGGTGAGAGATAATTAAGCCCTGGTGAGTAGAAACTCACCTCTGGTGAGTGTGCCATGAGCATCGGGTTGGCTCCCCTGTTGGCGTGCAGTCGACTGATGTTCACAGGCAGGGGGCTTGTGTCGGGCTGGGGTCTAATGTGGGCCGGGTTTGGGCTCCCGGGATGGGTGTCCCATCGGGCGCAAGGTCTGGCGTGGGTTCCACTCCGGGTGGACTCGGCTCAGTCGATAGATGTCGGCTGCGAGAGGGCAGAGTTGGCTGGGGGTACCTTTTGCGGGGCCGTTGGGAGTGCATTTAAAATAAGATGTGAAGGAAATTGTGGAAGAGTGAGTTTTGCTAAATATTCTCGCTCTTGCCTTTGGAGGATCTTTTTGACCTCAAGGAAGAGGACAAAAAGGACGAGAACAAGGAGGAGGAGAAGCGGAAGAGGTATCATAAGATACCTAAATCTTTTGGCAACTTGCTGCTGGGGTTTTGCGTCCTTGCCAGCGTGCTCGGGAAAAAGTCAGCGGCTCTTCAATGAGGATCAGTGCAAATGAAAGTCAGCATGTTATTTCAAGCTCAAGTGCTCCTGCTGGGGCTGCACCTAGTGGGGGTGCACCCGCTACCACTGGGCTGAACCCCTATAGAAAGAGCGTAGGGTTCCTGATGTTCTGAGGCCGGTGTCCATGAGGGGGGTCTGATTCATGTATTACCCGATATTTGTTATGATAATTTCGAAGGGCTTTCTGTTTCGCACAATGTTTCTGTTGGCCTTTTTGCGGTGCATTTCATATCGGGGATCTGGGGGAATTCAGGTGGCGGATGTGCGCATGTAGGAGGGGCGACTCGTGCTTCATTTGGCCCAGTCCAAGACCAATGTTCGGGGCTTGGACAATGACGTTACCCTGTGTGCCCTTCCGGAATCACCGTTATGCCTGGTTGCCATGGTATCTGGCGTGTAGGCCCAGGGTTGGAGGTTCCTTATTAGCGCATGTGGATGGTTCTTCGCTGTCTCGTTTTCAGTTTACCAGGGTTGTTAGGTTGGGTTTGGCGAAGTTGGGGTTTGTTCCATGCTGGTAAGTTTGGGACTCATTCTTTCCACATCGGGGTGGCTATGGCAGCAACGAGATTAGGATTGGGGGAGGCCCTGGTCAGGAGGATTGTGACATAGGAGTTAGTGAGGTTCCGTTCTTATGTGCATTATGGGCTACTGGATTAGGGTTGTTGGGACTGTGAGGTATTGGGGTCAGTGTTTATGGATTTTTGTCTCCCTAGGTAAAGTCGCTTGGATCGTCTATAATTTGTCTGTTTTCTGGGCCAAGAGGATGGCTGCACCTCATGTTCAGGGTCAGCAGCTGGGCTTTGCAGTGCACCAAATTGCAATACGTTGGTTCGGTCACAGGGGTTTTTGTTTGGGGGATGTATGTAATGCTGTGTTTTGGTTGGTGTCGGGTGGGGGGTGTCTGATTTTCTTGTTTTACACACCGGGGGTAATGATCTGGGCCTGGTACCACAGCGTCAGCTCGTGAAGTGGATGAAGCAGGATATTAATATGTTGAGGGACCTGCTTCCCTAGGTATTGTTGGTTTAGTCGGAAATTGTTCCCCGGTGGCAGCGATCGATAGCTACCGCGGAAGGCTAAATAGCTTGATGGCTAGTATTGTCAGGAAGGTGTGTGTGTGTGTGTGTGTGGGTGGGGGGGGGGGGGGGCGGGGAGTGGTAGTGAGGCATCTGAAATTGGAGGCTGGGTTACCCGGTTACTCTCATTTGGATGGAGTTCACCTCTCTGAGGTGGGGTGCGACCTACTAAACCTGGGTTGGCAGGAGGGGCTGCTAAGAGCACTGTTTCTTCGGGGTGGCTTATGGTGGGATAAGGAGCTGAAGGATAGAAAATAGGCTCTTCTTTATGATGGTTTTGGAAATGGTTAATATGGTTCTTGGTATGTTTGGCAGGTTTTGAAATCCCACAATCTGAGAGGAAGGCTGTATACTTGATACTATCAAGCCAAAGAACGATTCTGTGTGGTATAGAAAGGCAAAAGACCCCCAATTGAACAGTATCTTCAAAGTTTAATAATAAAAAAAAGATTAAAAACTCTTACTTTAGAAGTGGTGGGTATCAGCTATATATATCCTCTGGTCGTCAGAGGAAGCCTGAGTAGGCGGGTGAAACGCGTCACACATACGTCACTAGAGAGGCTGATCCGGAAGTGATCACGTGATCGGGACAGACGAAACTCAGAAGTGACTTTCTGTTTTGCTGCATACATGCTTTTATGTGGGTAGCTATGTCAGCATAACCCACCATTTGCTAAGTAAGAGTTTTTAACTTTAGTTTTTTATTAAATTGTATGAGATGCTATTCAATGGGAGATCCTGCCTCTCTGTCCTATATTGCACAGCACTACCAGCTTCCAGTGAACTTACTTCTTGGAGTCTTACCAGTGTGGGAGTCTTCCCTCTCCAGTCAAGCATTTCAAACCCAGAGCCAGGGGTGATAGGGCTCTGGTAAATGTGAGTTTTCCCCCACTACCCTCTCTCCCTCCCCAATTAAGACTTTATTACCTGTTTAAGTAAAGATGTAATTTATCTTTTAATCTGTCCGTGTGGGTTGCAATATGTGGGCCGGACTATTCGTCCCATACATAAAAGAATATATGAACATAATAATATACGCTAAGGTTTTTAACAGCATAGCGTCTCTGCACACTTAAAATATAATAAAGATCCTAGTGGATCAAATATTCTAGGTATTAAATTAGTTTAAAAATCTTGATGTGGGGGCAATCATATTCTAGATATAGGCAGAGAAGAAATGAGGTGGGTCCATAAGTTGGGTACTTTAGAACCCAAGGGACTCAATATAGAATTTGATCTATATATTTTTTTATTCAAAAGATCTTTTTATCCTGTCATTTTTAGATGAGTTTTTTTGTATATTTTTGATCTGCACAATTATTTTACATAGAGAAAACACATTTTTAACTAGTCATATTTTTTTAGATGACTTTTATGTATATTTATCTTCCTCTAAATTCTGTTTTTTGTAAGTCTGGAGTACTTTATGTTGTATGACTAATACTGTGTTTTTCTTTCTTCTAGTAGGTAATTTTTTTTTTATTTGTATGTTATAGAGGGTTAAGATTATAGATATTATGTCTATTATTGTTTACATATTACATAGTATGTTTTAGCTCTTTGCAAAATATAGAGAGCAACATTTAGGTGATATGCCCCCACAAAACTCTGTCAGAAGCTCCAATTTGCATAGGGACATTCTTGCCCTTAGACTGTATGGTCTTACAACAGATGCAATGGAGTAAGACTTTGTATTTTCATGCCCCCGTGTGTGGACTTGTATTTGGATTGACAGCAGGATTTTGGTAGTGATTTGAGGAAGCCGCTGAGGTGAAACGTGTCATCACATATGTTACGTTGATTACATCATGATGTCACGTGTGCCGATTCAAAGCTTCACCTCCAGGAAGTGTTCTTGTGTATCTGCAGACCGAGGTATTGCCTACGCTGGCAGCGGACTGAAAGGGACTGCATTTGCGCCCATCGAAGGCTGGAAGTGGTGTGGCACTTTACTTTTTTGTGATTTTGAAAATAAAGTTTGTATCAGCACCATCTGGAGCCATCCGTTTTCTCACCCCTTTGATTGTATCATGTTGGAAGCACTGACAGTTGGAGCAGGCTCTTCTGCTCCCTGCTTGTGAGTGGGATTTCATATTTAGACTGTCTATTTTAATATTTTAAACTTTATCACACCATGTATATATTTATTTCTGTCTTTTGCATTATGTTTCATTGAATGAATTTGGAAGACGTATGCAGAGACTGTGAAGTTCCATTATCTCCAGTTTAAAGATTTTCGGAGTAAGTTTGTTTACTTACCCACGTATGGCATTGCACTATTTTTGCAAAATATAAATTTTGCACATGCTATTAATATATTGCACTCAAATTTTTTTAGAATTGCACTATACATTTTTTGGTATCCACTTAAGTGTTTTTTATATCACAATTAGTGTGCCCAATAGGGTCTTTAGGTCCCCCCACCCACCCTCAGGGTCCCCCTCCCGCTATGCTATGTTTACAGCTGCAGGGTTAACCCTAAATGGACCTGGCACTCAGACCACTTAATTGAGCTGAAGTGGTGTGGGTGCCTATAGTGGTCCTTTAAACTCATTTACTGTGTTAACCTCTACCACTTTAGCTGGAAGGCTATTCCATGCATCCACTAACCTCTCAGTAAAGTAATACTTCCTGACATTTGTAAACCTTTGCCCCTCTAGTTTAAGACTATGTCCTCTTGTTGTGGCAGTTTTTCTTCTTTTAAATAAAGTCTCCTCCTTTACTGTGTTGATTCCCTTTATGTATTTAAATGTTTCTATCATATCCTCCCTGTCTCATCTTTCCTCCAAGCTATACATGTTAAGTTGCTTTATCCTTTCCTTGTAAGGTTTATCCTACAATCCATGAACCAGTTTAGTAGCCCTTCTCTGAACTCTCTCTAAAGTATCAATATCCAGCTGGAGATACGGTCTCCAGTACTGCGTAAAATACTGCAAGTGAGGTCTCATCAGTGCTCAGTACAATAGCATGAACACTTCCCTCTTTCTACACAACCAAGCATTCTGCTAGCATTTCCTGCTGCTCTATTACATTGTCTGCCTACCTTTAAGTCATCTGAAATAATTACCCCTCAATCCCTTTCCTCAGATGTTGAGGTTAGGACTCTATCAAATATTCTGTACTCAGCCCTTGGATTTTTACGTCCAAGATGCATTATCTTGCACTTATCCACATTAAATGTCAGTTGCCACAACTCTGACCATTTTTCTAGTTTACCTAAATCATTTGCCACTTGGCTTATCCCTCCTGGAACATCAACCCTGTTACATATCTTAGTATCATCAGCAAAAAGACATACCTTACCATCAAGACCTACAGCAATATCGCTAATAAAAATATTAAAGAGAATGGGTCCAAGTACAGATCCCTGAGGTACCCCACTGGTGACAAGCCCATGCTTCGAATATACTCCATTGACCACAACCCTCTGTTGCCTGTCACTCAGCCACTGCCTTACCCATTCAACAATATTGGAATCCAAACCTTAAGATTGCAGTTTATTGATAAGCCTTCTATGTGCAACAGTGTCAAAAGCCTTACTGAAATCTAGGTAAGCAATGTCTACTGCACCACCCTGATCTATTATTTTAGTTACCCAATCATCCATGTAATTTTAGATGTTCAACAATCCTGTCCTTTAACATGGTTTCCATTACTTTCCCCACTACTGAAGTAAGGTGTACTGGCCTAGAATTGCCAGACTCCTCCCTACTACCTTTCTTGTGAATGGGCACAACATTAGCTAACTTCCAATCTTCTGGGACTACTCCTGTTACAATGATTGGTTAAATAATAATAATATTCTTAGCGCCTTCTTTTACTTGTTTATTGTGTCCCTGATGAACCAGATTACATCCCTACCAGCCCTCCTCAACATTCTGGATGCCTATGGAAAAGTCTCATATTATATCATCCTCAGTCCTAAATTAAGGATCTATACTCCTTCCACTGGCGATCACTAGACACCAGCTATTTAGAAGTTAACTACAGCACAGACCACCCAGGGTAGGCAACAACACGGTCTGCATGTTATTGCCTCTGGAAGGTCTTGTTGTTCATGACATTAAAACCTATCATATAAATCTCACACAGCAGCGGAAAGCCAATATCAGACAGGTAGCAAAACTATTAGATGACAAAGGCTCTAGACCGTTCCCCTCACTACTTTTGCGGAAATGTCCCACAGAATAACAGGGAAGAGTGACAAATTTCAAACAATTTGGAAAAGTTGGGTGGATTACATGTCAGGCAGGGACTAACTACCCTCAATGCTCACCTAGTGTCAGGGTACCTGCGGTCTCTACCTCCGAAAGAGGTAGAGACTTAGCTGTTCCTCCATCCAGATGGCCTGATGGCTCCCTTTCCCACGGTCTATCCGGTCATGCAAGGCCGGCCGCGAGGGAGTGACTGCCTTTTACAGCATCTAGGCAGGAAGTTGTCATCAGGACACTCCTCCGGAACGACCTGTCACTCAATTGCTGCAGGACCAATCAGGACGCCTCGGAGGCGTGGTTACTGCTCTGAACAGGGTATTTAACAGAGCTTCTTTCATTAGCTCATTGCCCTGTCGTGCTTCTAGCTTGTTCTAGTCACTCAGTGCTTGTGTATTCTATTATCCCTTTTGGTTTTGACCCGGCTTGTTTACCTTACTCTGCTTATCTCTGTTACCCTTGATTCGGCTTGTCTCTCGCTTACCTGTCTTCTGTTACCCTCGACCTCGGCTTGTCTTTGACCATTCTATACTGTACTACTTACGTTAGTCCGGCCATTCTAAGGTCCGGTATACGTATCTGGCTACTGTTTGTACTCTGCGTGTTGGATCCCTGTCCCGATCCTGACATTACGACAGGGCCAATGGATCCTGCGAGTACAAACAGTCAGCTTGCCTCTCCTGATCCTAGGTTTGAAGCCATGGATCACAGAATGGATCAGATGGCGCTTGCGCTACAGGCTCTATTATCTCGTGCCAATAATCCACCAGAGGAGATACGTAATACCCCTGTTTCTCCTGTCGGTTCAGGTCTAGAGGTAGCCACAGTGGGTGCTTCTTTTCGCATTACCCCCCCAGTACGCTATGGTGGGGCTCCTGAGAAGTGTCGTGGTTTCTTAAACCAAATTAGTATCCATTTTGAATTGCAACCTCGCTCTTATCCTACAGATAGGGCAAAGGTAGGATTTATTATCACCCTACTTATTGAGAAAGCTCTGAGATGGGCTAACCCATTATGGGAGAACGATAACCCATTAGCTTATAACTATAACGCCTTTGTAGCTGCTTTTAGAAGAACATTTGACCCTCCAGGTAGAAAGGTTAATGCAGCCAGATTACTGTTGCGTCTGAGACAGGAGAACCGAACACTGGTGGATTATGCACTAGAGTTCAGGTCTCTGGCGTCAGAGGTCAAGTGGAATGAGCAGGCGTATATGGATGTATTTTTGAATGGCTTATCTGAAGTAATCCTTGATGAGGTTGCTACCAGAGAACTCCCTGAGAATTTAGAGGATTTAATTTCGTTCATCTCTCGTATAGATGAACGTTTAAGAGAGAGACAGAACACTCGAGAGAGGAACCGGAGACCTTATTTTAGGGTAGCCCCCACTTTTCCAAGTCCTGACTCCACGGTATCTTTGCTTCCTAAACCTATGCAGATAGGGTATACCCGCCTCTCTGAGGAGGAAAGACAGTACAGGAGAAGAGAGGGTTTGTGTATGTATTGTGGAGCTAAGGGTCATTTACTCTCGAACTGTTCTAACCGCCCGGGAAACGCTCGCACCTAAGTCTCTCTAAAGGACAGGCCTTGGGTGTTTCTATTTTGTCCTCTACTCCTAATTATAAAGATCACAGGCTTCTGCTACCAGTTTCCTTAACTTGCGGGAGGGAAGTAGTAAGGGCTATGGCTTTGATAGATTCCGGTGCTGCTGAGAATTTTATCGACCAAGCCTTTGCTAGTAAAAACAATTTCCCATCCCAGCTAAGGGAGACACCCTTGGCCGTTGAGGCCATAGATGGTAGACCACTACTAGACCCTGTTATCTTTCGTGAGACCATACCCATTGAGTTAAATGTTGGTATCCTACACGTGGAGAATTTATCTCTTCTGCTCATTTCGTCTCCTTCCGTTCCCATAGTTCTGGGGTACCCATGGTTGAAAGAACATAACCCTATTATTGATTGGGAGTTAGGGGAGATACTCTCGTGGGGCCAGGGCTGCCAGGATCGGTGTTTGTGCAAGGTTTCTCCATTAGCTAATATTAACATACAGGAGAATCCTACTCAGTCCACAGAAAGACAAATACCAGACCTTTACCTAGACTTAAGGGCAGTGTTTGACAAGAAGAATGCCGATTCTTTGCCGCCACACAGGTCATTTGACTGTAAAATTAAGCTTCTACCCGGGACTATGCCTCCGAGGGGCCATGTATATCCTTTGTCTGTTCAGGAAAACTCGGTTCTAGAGGAGTATATTCAGGAGAATTTAGAAAAGGGATTCATCAGGAGGTCTTCTTCTCCGGCCGGGGCGGGGTTCTTTTTCATTAAGAAGAAGGATGGCACGCTGAGACCTTGTATCGATTACCGAGGCTTGAATAAAATAACTGTCAGAAATGCCTATCCTATCCCACTGATTACCGAGTTATTTGATCGTCTTAAGGGCTCCAAAATCTTCACCAAGTTAGATCTCAGAGGGGCTTACAATTTGGTGAGAATCCAGCAGGTTCACGAGTGGATGACGGCATTCAATACTCGGTATGGCCATTACGAATACACTGTTATGCCATTTGGACTATGCAATGCTCCTGCAGTATTTCAAGAGTTGATTAATGAGGTACTTAGGGAGTTTCAGCATGATTGTGTTATTGTTTACCTGGACGACATACTAATACACTCTAAGGAGATTGAGACTCACCATAGACAGGTCAGAAAGGTGTTACACAAACTTCTGCAACATGGTCTATACTGCAAATTGGAAAAGTGCAGTTTTGATCAGTCTCAGGTAGACTTTCTTGGGTACGTGATTTCTGGGGAAGGTTTTAACATGGATCCTGGTAAACTCCAATCTATTTTAGACTGGCCTTTGCCCAAAGGACTCAAGGCTATCCAAAGGTTTATTGGTTTCTCCAACTACTATAGGCGCTTCATTAAGGGTTACTCCTCTATCATTGCGCCTATTACCAATATGACCAAACAAGGGGCTGATACTAAGTTCTGGTCTGAGGAAGCTCTTGGTGCTTTTAAGACTCTCAAGGAACTTTTTGCCTCAGCTCCCATTCTAGTTCATCCTGATACGACTCTGCCTTTCTTGCTCGAGGTCGATGCTTCTGAGACAGGAGTTGGGGCTGTTCTGTCTCAAAGGTTAGGGGTGGATAAACCGTTACACCCTTGTGGTTTCTTCTCTAAAAAAATTTCTGGGCCTGAGAGCAGATATGACATCGGGGAGAGGGAACTGTTAGCGGTCATTAAGGCTTTAAAGGAGTGGAGACATTTACTGGAAGGGACACTACACCCTGTTACTATCCTAACGGATCATAAGAACTTGTCTTATATTGGGGAGGCTAAGCGCTTGTCCGCCAGGCAGGCTCGCTGGGCTTTGTTCCTCACTCACTTTAATTATGTACTTACGTATAGACCTGGTTCTAAGAACTCTAAAGCCGATGCTTTGTCTCGTCAATATGAACCATCCACTATAACTGAACCACTTCTGTCCTCCATAGTTCCTAAGGGGAATATCATCGCGAACACGAATCTCAGGATTCACTCTCCATTGCTGTCTGAGATCATGAAGTTTCAGCATTTGGCACCCAAACAGACTCCTGGGGATCGACACTTCGTTCCTGCCGCTCTCCAACTGGAGGTGCTACGCTGTCTCCATAACAGCAAGGTGGCTGGGCATCCTGGCATCCGCAAGACTTATGCGCTGGTCTCTAAAGATTTTTGGTGGCCTGACTTACGCAAGGATATTAAAGAATTCATCGGGGCATGTGAAGTTTGTACCAAGACCAAGCTACCCCATTCGCTTCCATGCGGATTTCTGCACCCTTTAGAGGTTCCAGAAAAGCCTTGGTCCTGCCTGGCAATGGACTTCATTGTTGATTTGCCTATCTCTAAAAAGCAGAGTGTCATCCTCACTGTGGTAGACAGATTTACTAAAATGGCTCACTTCATTCCCTTACCTAAACTCCCATCTTCGCCCGAATTAGCGGAGATATTCGCCAGGGAGATTTTCCGTTTGCATGGGATACCTTCCCAAATTGTCTCTGACAGAGGCTCCCAATTTGTTTCCCGTTTTTGGAGATCATTCTGCTCCCAACTAGGCATCAAATTGAATTTCTCCTCTGCCTATCATCCTCAGTCCAATGGAGCTGCTGAACGCACTAACCAAAAAGTTGAACAATATTTACGTTGTTTCGTTTCAGAACACCAGGACGATTGGGTCGGTTTGATTCCTTGGGCGGAGTTTGCACATAACAATCTCATTTGTGATTCTACGCATTCTAGCCCTTTTTTCTTGAATGATGGCTTTCATCCTTCCATCCTTCCTTCGGAGTCTTCTTCTCAAGGGATACCGTCGGTGGATGTTCATGTTGCCAATTTAAGAGAATTGTGGGATCAAACTCGACAAATTCTTTTGCACAATTCTACACTGGTTAAAAAACACGCTGACAAACGTAGAAGGGCAGCACCGGTGTTTGTTCCAGGCGATAGAGTATGGTTAAGTACTAGAAACATTCGGTTAAAAGTGCCGTCCATGAAGTTTGCTCCTCGATATATTGGACCTTACAGGGTACTGTCTCAAATTAACCCAGTTGCGTATCGTTTAGCGTTGCCTAATGCCTTACGCATTCCTAATTCATTTCATGTTTCCTTGCTAAAACCATTAATATGTAACAGGTTCTCCTTCACGATCGCCCCTCCCCGCTCAGTTCAGGTGGAGGGTCAGGAGGAGTATGAGGTCAATTCCATTGTTGATTCTCGAATCTCCCGGGGGAAACTGCAATATCTGGTCGATTGGAAGGGTTATGGTCCTGAGGAGAGAAGTTGGGTACCTCAGGAGGAGGTGCATGCTCCCCGTCTCCGCAGGGCGTTTCACTCTCGATTCCCTTCTCGCCCTGGTGTATTCCGCCCGGTGGGCGTATCTGAGAGGGGGGGTACTGTCAGGGTACCTGCGGTCTCTACCTCCGAAAGAGGTAGAGACTTAGCTGTTCCTCCATCCAGACGGCCTGATGGCTCCCTTTCCCACGGTCTATCCGGTCATGCAAGGCCGGCCGCGAGGGAGTGACTGCCTTTTACAGCATCTAGGCAGGAAGTTGTCATCAGGACACTCCTCCGGAACGACCTGTCACTCAATTGCTGCAGGACCAATCAGGACGCCTCGGAGGCGTGGTTACTGCTCTGAACAGGGTATTTAACAGAGCTTCTTTCATTAGCTCATTGCCCTGTCGTGGTTCTAGCTTGTTCTAGTCACTCAGTGCTTGTGTATTCTATTATCCCTTTTGGTTTTGACCCGGCTTGTTTACCTTACTCTGCTTATCTCTGTTACCCTTGATTCGGCTTGTCTCTCGCTTACCTGTCTTCTGTTACCCTCGACCTCGGCTTGTCTTTGACCATTCTATACTGTACTACTTACGTTAGTCCGGCCATTCTAAGGTCCGGTATACGTATCTGGCTACTGTTTGTACTCTGCGTGTTGGATCCCTGTCCCGATCCTGACACCTAGCTAAAGCCAATATATCTAGGTACACTAATCCTTTTAGAGAGAAGCAAAGAGACATAGACTACCCAGGTTGGTGCTGCAACACTTGCCTACATGTGGACCCAGACTAACAAGTTCATTACCAAAATGACCTTGGTGCTAGTTTCGCCCAGTTAAGCACAATTGATTTATTAGAATTTGTTCTATGCACTTTCATAAACTAATAAAAATCTAAATATTAAAAAAAATAAAAAAAATATAAGAACTAGCATTGGGCTAGTGAGTCCTGAAAGGGACTTTTGCTGTGGCGAGATAGAGACTAAGGTTGGCTTTGGTTAAGAACCAGCTGGGATGACAATCTAGGATGAACTAGAGCATTGGGTTGAGTAATGGTATTGACTGTTGGGTGTTTGGATAGGGTGCTGCGGTTGATTGTTAGTACAATTTGCAAAGCTATGTTGCTGTATCATATTATGCTCTTTTGAATATCTTCCCATTTATTTACCATTTATTTAAATCTTGGTATATTTTTATTTCTAATACTGTACAAAGAAAGAGAAAATATCCCTAATATTATTTTATAAAAAAATCCACAAGTTGTTTATACTCTCTTAAACCATCAACACACTCTGTGCACTATTTAAGCGGCTGACTGTGCTTGGAGTATTTGGGTTCAATCTAACTTTCATTCCAGATTTCCAGGTGTGCATGTAGATGTAAAGGAATATGCAGTACTTTCAACTCTGTAATAAAAATCTATTTACCTAAAATCTACCTAGGCGATCCAGACCTCCTAAGCGCCTTTCCCCCAGCCCAGTGCGGCGGAGCAGCGGCAGAAGGAGAGTGACCAGTGCGGACGGAGCAGTTGGAGGTGTCCCCTTACCTACCCGGGCTGCTGGAGGGTGGCTGCGGCATGAGATGGAGGACGGTCGGCGGGATCAAAATGGCGGCGGGAGAGCAGCGCGATCTTTTCCGGTGAGGCAGGAACTGATGTCAGAACGCGCCGGGCGCGCGGGAAGACGGACGTCAGTGGAGGCGACGTGGAGCGTGTACGTGACGTCAGTGCGCCGGAGCGTGCTGACGCCATCTTGGAACCTGGCAAACTGGTCCGGGGAGCCGAGCTGCTGGGAGGCTGGCCTGGAGAGTGCCCAGGAGTCGTGGAGGGACGGCGGCCGGGTGAGCGGTCGGCCCAGGAGATCGGGTGATGGCGGCCAAGGTTGTGGTCGGCCGGAGGAGGCGGAGGATGGCGGCCTGTGGAGAGGTCGGTTGGGTCAAGAAGAGGAATCGACCATGGGTGAGGAAGACAGCACGGAGGAGCAGCTGGAGTAACGGGTGCCAGGCAGCCTTCCTGTGTCCGGTGAGTCAGCCTGCACAGGCGCATGGGGTAGTTTGGGTGCCAGCCTAGGGGGTTCCAGGGAGTCACAAGGGGAAGTTTTGCACTTGCTCAGGGCCTTAGTGGCAGGGTTGCCAGGGGCAGCGAAAGGGGGGGCATTAAAGGGGAAAAGTGCAAGCAGCTCCCAAGAACTTTTGGGAACTGGTTGCAGGGGTTTGCAGTTTTCGCTAGCGTATTGTCCAGTCATTTTCCAGAGAGGGCCCCATCATTATTTGGTTACCAAGATCTCATTTGGGGGGCTTACAAAATATATGGCGGTCAATGCTGGTTTCAATATGACCAGCAATTTCGGCAAAAAATGGCGGTGTGCCCGGGGTTGGATTTCAGGGTGCAGGATGGCACCCTCTGGCTGCTTCTAATGACCCCAATCTGTCACCCTTTCAGGGTGCAGCCGGCGGCCAGTCAGTGGTGCTGGCTGGACCCAAGCGGGGGGTTTGTTGGCTCTTCAATGAGAGCCATTGCAGGTGGTATAGTTCCTGCCGCTTTCGACACGAGTGCTCTCACTGTGGAGGAGCGCAACCTGCGGCGCGCTGTTTCAGAAAAGGAAAACGGGTGCTTTCAAAAGGTGGGGCTGCGGACGCCGCCCCAAAAGGCCGGAACCCCGGTGAACGTGGGAAGGATGGCGCCGCGGCTCGCTCGGTATCCTAAGCAGCGGGAGGCGTTGCTGTGCTGTTTTCGGTGGGTCAACCTAGTAAAAGGGGCGAACAAGGTGCAGTTGAGGCAGATGCAGGTGCTGCTGGGTCACCTGGCATTCGCATGTCGGGTTTTGCCGATGGGTCGGTCGTTTTGTCGCCGGCTCTCCTTGGCGACGGTGGGGATTCGGGAGCCGTATCATTTTATACGGGTTAAAAGAAAGCTCAAAGCGGACTTACAAGTGTGGAGTTCCTTCATGGAGAGGTACAACGGTCGGTCGTGTTGGCTGCGAGCGGCGGTTGGTAACTCGCTGTTGGAACTCTTTACGGATGCGTCCGGCTCCCTCGGCTTCAGGGCATACTTCCAGGGCCGGTGGTGTGTGGAGGCCTGGCCAGAGAGTTGGCAATCTGACCTTCCTGGAGCTCTTCCCGATTGTAGTTGCTATGGAGTTGTGGGGCCAGGATTTGCGGGACCAAACGGTTGATTTTCACACGGACAACATGAGTGTTGTCCATGTGATAAATCGTGCAACGTCGGCATCGCCACAGGTGCTGGCGTTGCTGAGGCACTTGGTCCTGTTGAGTTTGCAGCATAATGTGTGGGTTAGGGCATGTCATGTGCCGGGAGTGGAAAATATCGTTCCAATGGCAGCGTTTCCGAGAGGCGGCACCAGAGGCGGAGCGGGTGGGACAGCCTTGTCCACAGTCTTTATGGGAGCTCGGTTCCGAAGATTGATGGGGCTGGTGACGGAGTCGTTGTCGGAATCCTCGTGGAAGTCATACCGGGAGGTGTGGTCGAAGTGGCTCGAGTTGGTGTCGGGGGAAAGTAGCCTGGCGTCGGACTCGGGGCGCTTTGAGGTAACCTTACTATTTTTGGAACAATTGTTGGAGGAAGGGCAGTCATGTGTCGCAGCAGAGAAGGCCCTGTCGGCCCTGTATTTCTTGTTTAGGTTCCTGGGTTGGAGGGACATTACCAGGGAATTTAGCATTCAGAGAGCCCTGTGTGGGTGGCGATGGAGCAGGGTCCCAGATTAGAGGAGGCCTATTTCAGTGCAGCTTCTGTGGGAGCTCCTGGCGGCGCTGCAGAGGGTGTGTAGCTCAGAGTATGAAGCATTGTTGTTCGAGGTCGCTTTGTCTTTGTGCTTTTTTGGAGCGTTGCAGGTCGAGGAGGTGGTGGCCGCGAGCGAAGCCACCGCTGTTGTTGTCGGACGTGTGGTGGGCGGCCAAGGGGCTAGACATTAAAATCCGTAAGTCCAAGAAGGATCAAAGAGGGGAAGGGGTTTGGGTACGTATTGATGCAGCGGGAGGGGCGTATTGCCCGGTGCACCTGTTTCGGAGATTCTTGGAGGTCCGCCATGTGGGCGGGGGTTCTCTGCTGGTGCATCGGGACGGATCTCCGATGACGCAATATCAATTTGACAAGACCTTGCGTGAATCCCTGGTGGCGAGCGGCAGGAGCCCGCAAGGGTACTCGGCCCATTCCTTCCGGATTGGGGCAGCCACGCAGGCTAGTGGGATGGGTTTTCACCAAAAAATTGGGTCGGTGGAGTTCTGGGAGGTTCCAGTTGTATGTACGGCCGCACCTATTATAGGGTTTAATTCTTAAGGTGAGTAGCAGTTTCTTCCCATTTTCATTTTTCTGTTTGTTCGTTCTAGGTTCTCTTCCACATTATGTATGGATATTAGGGCATTCCTACATCTATTGTGCAGCGAGGCGGGCGGAGGAGCGCCCTTATGGCCGCAACCTGGGGTTTTCATATGACCAAGTGCGGGTCCGATGGAGGGGCATTCGGGGGTTGTCATGGAGCCAGGTGTACCCAGAGTGCAGTTTCCTGAGCAGGTTTGTTCCCAGTTCGGTTATATTGGTCATTCCTGCAGGGGGGAATGACCTGTGCCGGGTCCGGACAGTTGATCTAATTCATGACATGAAGGATGATATCGCCCGTTGCATGGCACTGTTTTGGGATGTAACTTTGGTGTGGTCAGAGGTGATCCCTAGGCCCTGTTGGCAGCTGTTGCCTTATGCGAAAGGGCTGGAGCGCAGCAGGCACAAGCTGAATATGACAATGTCGAGGTTTGTGCGTCAGCTTGGGGGAATCGTAGTCCGGCATGTGGAGTTAGAAGGGGACAAGTTGATGCGGTCCGATAGGGTCCATTTAAGCATAATAGGTTTGGATATTTTCAATGTGGGAATGCAAGGTGGGATTGAGAAGGCGCTTGCGGCGGGGGCGCGATGCCGGGGGAGGGCGAAGGAGGCCGGCATTGCGGTGGCGGAATACCTGGCCAGCGCATGGGAAGGCAAGTGCCAAGTCGGATTGGGGAGTCGCAGCCTGTCTGATGGATGAATCACCCCATCAGCTGACAGTTGGTATTAATGCTGGTCAAAATTTTAAATAAAGCTGTGGCTGTTGCCCTTATCCATTATACAGGTGTTGTGTGTTTATTGGGCAACAGATGGGTTCGTGGGTCTGCAGTCATGGATTCTAAGCTGGTTTTTAAGTTGATTAGTTGGGAGGGCAAATATTTATTGCTTTGAGAAAATTCCTACTTCGTAGGGCTAGTCTTGACACATTCCCTCAGAAACCTGTTTGCTTATACATATATTAATAGTAATAATAAAAATAATAATAATAATAATGTATTAGATTTATCCATCACTATAAAATATAGACTACAGCACAAATTTATATAAGGAAGAAAAAAAACACTACAATTTAACTGGCTTTAAATATTTTAGTATACATCTAAATAAAAACAGATTGGAAGTCCTTATATAGAGGTATTAACCCCTTAAGGACCAAACTTCTGGAATAAAAGAGAATCATGACATGTTAAACAAATATAGAAATAAATGGCATTATTATAATTGTATTTTAAGGAGAAATGTGAGCTCCATTTAATAGCTATCTAGCTATTACATTTTGAAAAGCTTTGAATTTTTTTTAAACTTTTTTATGCTATCATTATTTTATTACATACAATGATATTCTCTAGACTGCAAGCTGTACTAGAAAGGGAACTATTACTTCAATATTTCAGAAAAAAAGAGTGATTGAGATTGAGTTGGGGATATTATGCAACAATCATGATAATTGGGACTTTGTCATAATTATGTTAATTAGAAATGGTGTTTTTTTCCCGTTTATTTTTCTGCATTAATTCCACTGATAATTACTATTTGTAAGATACCAATTGGGACTACAGAGAGTATAAGTAACCATTTATATCCGTATGTGATGCACCACTACTTCCCAGCAGCAATGAGATATCACTTATCTGAACTAACTGTAGTACCACCTTGTTGGTAAGAGATTGTTTTATGTTACTAGATGCATATGAATGTGCTAATTGCATTAGAGTGATATGACTATCTTTATAACATGGAAGTTCTGTGCTTTCACTATATATCTTTATTTTTCAGTGTATGCTATTGTTTATGGCGGAGTTTTGTATGACTTGCAAATGAGGTTATATAATGTTCATCACAGAATAGTGCTTTCTGACAAAAGCTAATTAGCTAATCTAGCTCACTAAATCGGAGGCCTACCTACAGAAATTATTTATCTTCATTGTTTTTCTCCATTGTTTTCTCTATTGTTTTGTAGGAATTGAACATGTTTAGACTCACAAGAGAGGGGCAGAAAGGTACAAAAGATTGGCACAGGAAACCCACTGGATACACAAACTAAACACACATCGGAAGCTAAGGGTTTATATGTATATGTGGATTTTGTTTGTAAAAAGCATAATACTATATGGGAATTCACAGATTATTACACAATGTTTTATAATTATGCATATAGCATTGTAACCAACATTTGGATTCCAAATCTACACAGAAAAAATGGAAATTGGGGGCAATCCCAGATCATGCAAATCCAAGCAGTGGTGCTGCCGTAAAGACCAAAACCTATACAAAATACAGTTAACAGAACAGTGCACACACGCCAAAAATACAGTTTAAAATTGAATAAGGCTACTTAAAATTAATGGAACTAATACCCCATATTTATTTGCTAAGATAGATGGTTTAAAGTTTTTTTTTCTGTGTAGATTTGGAATCCAGGTCAGATTGCTATTGGGCTGAGCACCCCACCCATGCACTATAGGTGCCCCTTTGGAGGTGATCACATGAAAGCTTAAATTGTCAGCGTGCAAATGTCCTATGTTAAAATTTAGTGTAGGACCCACCGATATCGGGGTACTGTGAAGTAGTGGTGGGCTTGGGACACTGTAGGCACCGAGCTCACTTCAGCTAATTGAAGTTGTCTGGGTGCTGTGTCCCTTTTGCACTTAGTGCTGCAATGTAAAATATTGCAGTTACAGAGAACTGCAATGTTTACATTGCAGCTCTAAGTCTGCCCTCAGTGGCTGTCTACTGGAATTGTAACTGACTTTTGGGCCGTTATCTGACGCTGGATGTCCTCACGCTCTGCATGAGGACCTCCAGCTTCAGATTTTCCCCATAGGAAATCATTGATTCAATGCTTTCTTATGGGGAGGTCTAATGCGCGCGTGGCATTTGCCACGCATACACGCATTAGACCCCGCTCTTCGCGGGACAAAGGAGGGTGGTGGAGCTTCGACATTCAACATCGACACTTTGAAATTCAACATTGGCGCTTAATAAGGTAAGTAAATAAAGGGTTTTAAGAAATGTGTTAGATCTTTGTGTTTTAATAAATATTTTTTATGAGTATTTTTTTTTTTTTTTTAGACAATCTTTATTTTTCCATGTTACGTTTGACATATATGATCAATAGCAGTGTACAGAACAGCAAAGTCGGTAAGCATGCTTACAAATGTACATCTCAATTATCAATAAACAATTGGTTATAAACAGATCGCTTGTCAGTTTGGTTAGCAAAAATAAACATGTTAATTCAAACAGCGTCAACAATTCTTGAAGGTATAACAGTATGTATTGCTGTGATAGGAGGTGCATGAATGTATCTCTTCACCTGCCTGAACCTGCCGGGTCACAATCGGGGATATCTAATGTTTTTCAGGCAATTTAGAGTCCCATTTGTGTGTGTTTACCCTTCTATGTGTAGTCATATTTTGTCGTGCATTATCTCCCTGTTTACCCTGGATGATTGCCAGTTTTTCCTTATCATCTGTGTATCCCTTGACCTGAATATTATCGAGCACATATCATAGCGGCCATAACTGGGAGCACTTCCCTGGCAAGTAGTATTAATGTTAGTCTATAGTCCTTTTTCAGGCAGGCCGCCTGGTTACTTGGGTAAAAGCCAGGTGTGCTAACGCCTACACGGTTAATAATTACTGTGGGTAAGCATTTAACTGGAGATATGTTTGCCTGTCGTACTATACTGTCAGTCTGAGGCGTGAACCCGTTGGTTACCGGTCTAGGTAGTCAGGTGGTGCTGTGCTGTACAGGTGACCTCCTGTCTTCTGATCTCAGTGCCCTACATGGCATTTTACGTCTTACATCAAGTGTGTACAGGTCAATGAGTCCCTATTACGGGTCTGTCCGAGTCAGTCATTGGGGGTATCGTCCGTCGTCCAGTCCTGGAGGGGGGTGGGGGATGGGAGGTGTTGGGGTGGTGGGTATCTGGCTAGGTTAGCTTTATACGTGGTGGCTCTCTATGGCCCTCTGTGGAGTCCCTTGGGGATTGGTGGTCCCGTTGGCTAGATATGCCTCCCATGGATACCAGGTCAGTGCACACTGCTCTTGTCTACCATAGAGGTCCGCTGTTAGAGATTCCATTGAGTGGATTTCTTCCACCTTTGTCACCCACTGCTGGAGGGTAGGCACCCCCCTCTGCTTCCACAATGCAGGGATAAGGGCCTTAGCCGCGTTAAGTAGTGGCAACGTTAAGGACTTCTTATAAATCTTAATGGGTGCAGGGGTGTGGTGTAACAGCATCGTTAGGGGGTCTAGGCGAATCCCTGCCCCTGTGATTCTGTTTATCTCTACCTTGACTCTCTCCCAGTACGTGGTGATCGTTGGACATGTCCACCATATGTGAATGAATGTGCCTCTATGTGTGCCGCATCTCCAACCGGTGTCTGGAATGCTGTCGTTCATGCGATGTAGTATGTCCGGGGTTCTATACCAGCGGGTTAAAATTTTGTAATTTAGCTCTTGGTACTTAGAGCTGATGGAGCATTTATGAGTGAGGGTGTAGATTTTGTCCCAATCCTGTGGGGTGAGAGCTTCCCCTGTATCTGTCTCCCAGTGGTCCTTAAATTTGAGCACTACGTCTCTACTGGTCTGGGCCATGAGTATGGTGTATATGGTAGAGATACCCCTGTGTACATGTATTCTGTGTACGCATAGGTGTTCAAAGCTGGTGAGGGGTCTGAGTAGATGCCCTCGGCCCGGTAAAGAAAGAAAGTATGTCTTTATTTGGTGATATCTGAATCGTTCGAGTAACGTTGGTGTTCTATAGGGGCATAGCTCGGCGAGTGGTTTAAGTCCTCGCGTGCCGATCCATTGGTGTAGGTACATCCAATCTGCCTGTCGGAGACCAGCCAGGTCTCGTTGGGATAAGGCGCCCGCCAAGTCCGGGTTATGAGTGATGGGAGTTAAAGGGCTAGGGGAGGTGGTGAGCCTAAGTCTGTAGCGCACAGCTGTCCACACTCTGATCGAGGCGTCGATTAGAGGGTTGTTGGTGTGTAAGTCTGAATATGTGGCGGTGTGTAACCATAGTCTGGAGGGTATTCTCCTGTCCGTTTGTTCCAGCTCTAGAGCCACCCATTGCTTTGAGGGGTGTTGTACGTGCCAGTCCGTCAGTCTGTGTAGATGTGAGGCGCGGTAGTATGTCTCTATGGAGGGCAAACCTGTGCCTCCCATCCGCTTTGGCAGTTCCAGGGTGGATTTTTTTGTCCGGGTCTGGCGGGATTTCCAGACGAATTGGCGTATAGCGGTCGATACGGAGCTAAAAAAGGCTCTGGGCACGGTGATCAGTACTGTTTGGAATAGGTAAAGTAGCCTGGGCAACACGTTCATTTTAACCGCATTGATTCGCCCAAACCAGGAGATATAGTATGGGGACCATTTCTTAAAGTCTGCTAACAACGAGTGTAGTAGTGGGTGGTAGTTATGGTGGTATAGTTGGGATGGGTCTTTGGGCAGCCAAATTCCCAAGTATTTCAGTTTGGTGTCGCACCATTTGAATCGGTATTGGGAGTACAGATGAGGTGGGGGGCCAGTTGGGGGCGGGAGGTGGAGGGCCTCTGATTTGTCTGTATTGAGCTTAAGGTTAGAGAGTGCTCCAAATTCCCGAAATGCCGTAAGAAGGTTTGGTAGTGAGATCAACGGTTGAGTGAGAAAAAACAGCATATCATCCGCATATGCAGCCACTCTGTATTCATGGTGACCGTGGAGAAAACCGGAGATTCCCCCGTTCCGTCTGACCGCCCCCAGGAATGGTTCCAGGGAAAGGGCAAACAGGAGGGGGGATAGCGGGCATCCCTGTCGGGTGCCATTCCTGATTCGAAAAGGGGCGGACAGTGCCCCGTTAATGCGGATCCTCGCCGTGGGACTAGTGTACAGGGAGAGCATCCAGGACATGTTGGGGCCAAAACCCATGTGTGTGAGGGTGCTCCCCAGGTACGACCAGTCCACCCGGTCAAAGGCCTTTTCAGCATCTGTCGATAGCAGTAGGAGTTCCCTGCGGTGTGTCCGTGCTATGTGTAGAATGTTCAGTGCCTTAATCGTGTTGTCCCTCCCTTCCCTGCCCGGGATGAATCCAACCTGATCTGAGTGTATGAGGTAGGGGAGGTGTCTTGCGATTCTCAGAGCTATGGCTTTTGCAAACAACTCCGTTGTGAGGGGTCGTTCCAGATCATCCCGCATTTCAGCGGTTAGCTTTTTATCTATGTTCCGTTCTAAGAACTCAGTGATCTGCCGGGATCGTCGTGCTCGAGCAGCGTCCGAGGTGGTTTGGGGGATATTGTACAATTCCGTGTAGTAGTCTACGAACGCTCATTGAATTCCGTCTGGCAGACGGGTTTCAGCCCCGTCCCTGGGTTTAATTTTATGAATGTGGCTCGCCATCCTCCGGTCTCGAAGCTGGCGAGCCAGCAGCCTCCCGTTCTTATTAGAATGTTCAAAAAAGAACCGGGCCGATTTTCTAATGGTGCGTAGGAGTCCCTGGGCTAGTATGTCCCTTCTCTGCCTTCGGAGCGCCGTCAGTCGGAGGAACGTGTCCTCGTCCTGATTCTGCTTATGTGTTTGCTCCAGGTTAGCTATTTGTTCGTTCAGCGTGGTTAGTTGTCGCGCGTTTTCTTTTTTCCGCTGTGTGCAGACCTTAATGTAATGTCCCCGTACGACACATTTGTGTGCTTCCCATACTGTCAGCGGCTGTACGTCTGGGGTCGTGTTGGTGTCAAAATATTGTGTCAATGTTTGTCTGACCGGGTCCGTGTCCCCCAGGTGTAAGAGCATATTCTCATTTAGCTTCCATTGCCTCTCCGCTGGTTTGTATAATGGGGATTGGATCTGGACCGTGATCGGGGCGTGATCCGACCCTGCTATCAGGCCTATGCTTGCCTTACGGAGCAGTGGCAGGGCTTCTTGTGCCATAAAGACATAATCAATCTGGCTATATCGCCGGTGCACAGCCGAGTAGTAAGAATAGTCCCTACCATCTGGGTTTGCTGCCCTCCAGCAGTCTACTAGTCCACACCTTGTCAGTGCTCTCCCGGCAGCGCGTATGCAATGACCTGGTATCGAGCTTTCCCCTCTAGAGGTGTCTAGTCTAGTGTCTAGCGGTGTGTTTAGATCCCCTGCCAGAATTAAAAGTCCCTCCCTGAACTTATCTAGCATTGCGAGCGTTTTGTTCAGAAAGATGTGTTGGTTGCGGTTCGGGGCATACAGGCATGCGAATGTGTAAGGGTGTTGCGCTATTGTCCCTTTGAGAAACAGGTATCTACCCCCCGGGTCAGGTCGCTGCTCGGTGCATATGAAAGGGACATTATGTGAGAATAGGATCGCCACACCAGCTTTTTTGTCGTCTGGGTGGTTTGAATAGTATCCCGAGGGGTATCTCCCGTTCTTTAGGGTGGGAGCCTCCGCTCCCCTGAGATGCGTTTCCTGCAGAAACGCGACCGAGACACGCTCCGACCATAGGGTACGGAGTATTTGGGCTCGTTTCTCGGGCACGTTCAAGCCTCTAACGTTGTTTGACCATATATTGAGTGGCGCCGGTTCATATTTGGAACCCATCACTGTCTGCATGAGGGGTGGGGGATGGGTATGTCAAAGTTCGGAGGGGTAGGATATGGGGGGGAAGGGGAGTGTGGTCGGGTCGATGTCAGGGGGGGTGTCTGTCTGTGTGGTAGGTAACGAGTACTCGCCTCGGACTCAGTCGCCCCCCGGTGTCTAGTCCCCTCGGGGTGTGTCACCAGAGTAGCTTCCGAGTATTTACACAGTGCGAGTCAGTCACTGGGGGTACGTGGGTCGTCCGTTCAGGGGTCAACCGTTGTGTGTGTCACCCTGCTCACTTGGCTCCCAGCCCACTAGTCAAGGTTATTCGGAATTGTCCCTATCCGTTCGGAGGTCACGTGTGGGGGTGTGACCCGTACTCCGTCCAGATGCCCCTCCAGGCCCCAGGGACCCTTTAGTGTGTAGTTTTTTAGCATTCAGGCCCTGTGGCCCCCACAAGGACCAGGTATCACCCCGGCCCACCCTCCCCCAACCTGTGGGAGTCGATGAGTGTCTCGCCCACTCGTGTAGGTGTGTGTGCGGACAAATGTGGCGTGAAACTTATAAACATCATAAACAATATTAACATTAAAGCAGTACATGGCATTCCACAACATGCAACTTTCCCTTCTCCCCCCTCCCCAGGGGCCACATCCCTCCCACTCCCCCGGATTTTAACAGGCCATGAGTTGGGCTATATTGCCTGCGAGCACGCCAACCCTCAAGGGATTAGGCAAGGTGTGGGGCGAGGTTCCTCCAGATGTGGAAGGGATTATCTGGGAGTTGACATGGGGATCGTCTCGAGCCACCGACCATTGCTGTCCACTGGGGCTGACCTCTCATCCCAACCACTCAAAAGGGGGCTCCAGCCGTTATTGAGCTTGAGTCATGTAAGACACGGGAAATCACCTCCCCTAAGCTTCCCCGGGTGACCCATGTTCCCTCCAAAGCCCCCCGCCCCAATTGTGTGGCTCCCCACCGTCTTAGTGTCCTGCAATTCTGGCCAGTTCCAAAACAGTAGGGGCCCGAGGTAAGGGGACAAGTACATACCCAGTGGAGTGGTAGCTGCTCCGGGTCAGTCTGCCATTCGCTGCATAGGTAGGCTGTGACTCGAGGTAGTCCCTGGGGGGGGCAAGGCTGTCAGTCTCGGTGCGTTGGTGTTTCTAGGCCAAGTCGCGGGTGTAGAGCCGGGGAGTCGGGCCGTTAGCAGGCGCCCCACACTGCCGAGTCCAGGGCCCCAAGGCAAGTCATTCCTCATGGCTGTCCGGTCCACCCCGGCGGAATCCAGCTCCTGTGAGGCCGGTACCCGGCCTTTCGCTTGGTGTGTTCGGGCGTGGTGGTTGTCTCTCGAGGATCCAATTTGATACTGTCACTGCTGGGAGGCCTCCGGCCCGTATGAAGCGTGGGACGTCCGCCGGCCAGCGTACGATATGCCACGTGTTGCCCACCTTAGCCTGTAAACTGAAGGGGAACCCCCATTTGTATTGTATCCGCCGGTCTCTAAGCATGGTGGTTAGCGGGCGCAGCGCCCTCCTTGCTTCCAGCGTGAGCACTGAGAGATCTTGATACAGGGAGATTTGGGCCTCCATGTAGGTGAGGTTTTGCCGACTCCTTGCTTCTCTCATGATTTCGTCCTTTAACGAGTAGGAGAGCAGGTAGCAGATGATATCTCTTGGCGGGCCTTCTGTGGACGCAGGGCGCAGAGCTCTGTGAGCGCGCTCTATGCCAAAGTCCGCCGGGGCCCTGTCCCCCAGTTTGAAGGTGAACAGGCCTTGTAGGATTTCTGGCAGTGCCTCCCCGGCGGACTCAGGGAGCCCACGTATGCGGATGTTGTTTCTGCGTCCGCGGTTATCTAGGTCCTCCAAGTTCCTCCTTAGTTCCAGCAAGACATTGCCCTGTCTAGTAGTGGCTGTTTCAGAGGCTTGTTGGTGCTGTATATTTTGGGCTCTGTCCGCCTCCAGCTCTTCCACCCTGCGTTCCAGGGCTGTCAGGTCTCTCCTAACCTCCATGACCTCTTCTCTGATCGCCGTTCGTATTTCAGCTAGTAATTCCGTTTTGTCCGTCCTGGACATCATGTTTGCAGAGATTGTAGCTAAGTCTGCTGCAATTTGAGTGAGGGAATCCTCCCTGGCCGGGCTGATTGTGGGGCTGTCAGAGTTGCGCTTTTCTGGTGAGGCCGGCGCCATTTTGGCCGCGGCCTGGTGCGCCCGCGAGTCTCTCGAAGTTCCGAGGTACCCGTCCATGGGTCCCGTGGTTCGACTCGGCGAACCCGATTGGGAGGGGCCCGGGGTGAGCAGCCTTCTAGTTTTGCCCATCCTGGGTCAATTCCGGCTTGTGGATCGGTGCTGTAGTGCGCTGGGGCCTCGGAGCTGCGGTTAGATGCGTCCTACTCCATGCCCGGTCAGACCACGCCCCCCTTTTATGAGTATTTTTAATACCAATAAACAAATTCCTGATACCTTCCTGGAGTCCTGGTAAATTTGATCCTGGCTTGGAGTAAAGAGTCTAAGATGCATGGCACAAGTTAGTCTCCCAGTGATTTCAGGTTTATTACCATAAAACATCATAGTGAGTGCATTCTTAGTAGCTCAGTTCACAGATCTATATTGTATTACACTATATTTAGATTTTTCATTCTGTACACTCTAATTCATAGTTGTATTTCTATTGCATGTAACAAATATCTATTTACAAAATATTTTACCAGGATGGATACATTGAAATTTCTCTCGTTTTCAAGTATGTCTTGGGTCTTTGTCCACAAAACATTGCATTGTTACAATAGGATACAATATTACAAAAACATAATATACAAACTATATAAACACACACATATATACATTTAATACATAACAGGTAATAAATATATTCAACCTCAAGACTGTCCTTAAGACAGTTGAAGGAAACTGATCTAAAAATCTATTTCATTCCCCTTTTAATCTTTTTACATTAGTAAAAAAGCCTAACAGTGTTATTTCTAATAATCTTAGGAAGAACCATTTTCATGAATGCTAGTACTGTACGGCATGGTGAATTTTATATGGGTGTCCATGATTACAATGAAATGTGTTCAATCTGCTAGGAGAAATGAAGCCGATTGTATGGTTGGGTGCTCAGTGTTGGGATACTTCCAACACTTGTAGCTCTCAGACACCACTTCACAACTGTAAGTATGAGATTTTCATATTGTTAAAATATTTTGCCAGTGTGCTCTATACTGCTGTCAATTCTCTACCTTTACAGACTACATTTCTCAGGATCCCAGTGAATCCTGATATATGACCTAAACCACTTTTATATTATTAATCCTTAAAGGACAACTGTTAGCTCAAAACTATTTTTTTTGTATAATAATCCATTCACCAAGCTCTGAAAGGAAAGATATTTTTTTTAAATGATGCATGTGTAAAAGAAAAAGGAGAAAATATCAAGTGTTTGAAAACCGACTGTTAGCCTCTGTGATCTCTGTGCAGGGAGTGAAGCGGGGAAGACCATAAAGACTGTCAGAATGAAAACACTGTCTGACCCAAGGTGCATGATTATGGCTGAAGGATCCCGTTATGTGCTAAAGGTAGGGATGAGTTTTTTGTTATTCTTCCATATACTACATTAAAATATATATGTATTTTCTTTTAAAACTTGCTAAGGTATTATTCTATTTATGATATTAAAAATATTTTTCTGGTGGCAGTTGTGACCTAATGCCATGAATGAGCAATTATCGCTCTATTTTGTTTTTCCAACTGACATGCCTACTTTGGTTGGGGGTGTGCAAGTCATTGGTGATGACACAACATGCCCCCTCTCTGGCCCTGCCCTTGCGTATTGAGATGCTCTGTCTTTAACCCCTTAAGGACACATGACATGTGTGACATGTCATGATTCCCTTTTATTCCAGAAGTTTGGTCCTTAAGGGGTTAAGGGGTTAAATACCCAGACTGAAATGTTGTCTTAGTCTGGGCCCTGTTTCAGACCTTTGCCTTCAATAAAAAAAAGATAAGTTATTTAACCGCAATGCATTTCAATAAACTGATAAAACTATGTTGATTTAAAATATATTATTTTTCCAATTAATTTAGTTTTTAAATGCTCTAATTTTTGTATTCATGCATTTTGCAGGTTG
Organism: Pelobates fuscus; assembly: GCF_036172605.1. Taxonomy (NCBI): domain Eukaryota; kingdom Metazoa; phylum Chordata; class Amphibia; order Anura; family Pelobatidae; genus Pelobates; species Pelobates fuscus. The sequence continues at coordinate 182,747,043 of NC_086321.1, read as the reverse complement.
AACTTTCTTCTGCGGAGCGGGTTTAGGAAATGAAGCTATGACTTTTCAGAATATATCAGAGGTCACTTATTTTGTTTTACTTGGCTATGACTTGTCTTCTGAGGTAAAGAAACTCTTCTTCACCATGGTGCTGGCTTCATATTGTGTCACTTTGGGAGCCAACATGTTAATTATAATTGTTGTAAAAATGAATAGGAATCTTCAGGTTCCCATGTATATTTTCATTTGCAACCTTTCAGCAATGGAAATTGGCTATACCACAGTCATTATACCCAAGATGCTGAATGGACTCTTAATTGAAAAAATTACCATATCTAAATATGGGTGCTTCACTCAGTTCTACTTTGTCTTTTTTTGTGGTTCCATAGAAAATGTTCTTTTAGCCATCATGGGCTTTGATCGCTACCTTGCCATTTGTCACCCTTTGCGCTACACAAGTCTAATGAACCGGTCTATATGTTGTTGGCTGGCCTGTGGCTCCTGGATAAGTGGATGTCTAATTCCGATAATGCCAACAATTTGGGTGTCTAAGCTACTATTTTGTTCTTATAGGAAGATTGACCATTTTTTCTGTGATTTTGGACAACTAGTAAAGCTGTCCTGCTCTGACACCACAATGGCAGTGATGACTTTTTTTGGAGAAGCTTGGATCTTGATTTTGAGTTGTTGTACAGTGATAGTTGTTTCCTATTGTTACATTGTATCTACTATACTGAAAATTAAATCAGTAAGTGGCCGGCAAAAAGCATTTTCAACTTGTGTTTCCCATTTCACTGTGGTTAGCATTTTTTATGGTACCATCATTTTTGCATATGTGAGACCATCAAATGCGAACACCTCTAATTTGGACAAATCTGTGTCAGTGTTCTATTCTATAATTACACCACTACTCAATCCTATGATATATAGCCTTCGGAATACAAGTATAAAAGTGGGGGTGCAAAATATGATTCAGATATAACAAAGAAAACTCAAATGAACTAATTTGGCATATAACTTTTTTTTAAAAGTATATAATTTTATTATATTATAATTTAATTTATTATTTAGGAATGTATCAGAAGATATAAATGTCAGTTTGCTTTTCAGCAATTTTCAAAATGAGGAGCAGAAATGTAATATAAAGGTACAATAACATTATATTTATCAAATATTTATTTGTTGACGAATAGTGTATGTATGTGGATGAGTAGTTATTACAATTAACTTGAAAATTTCTTAGCTCCATTAAGACTTTTGGTCCGCTAGCTGACGCTGTATGTCCTCATGCTCTGCATGTGGGCATCCAGTGTTTGTTATTTACACATAGGAAAGGATTGATTCAATGATTTCCTATAGGGAGGGTCTAATGCACAAGACACCTACGCGCTCCCTTGTCAAGTGAAATCGGAGGAGGCAGAGCAGCGACCCAGCGCCGAGGAACATTGGCGCTGGGACTAGGTAAGCAAATAAACACTTTATTTACCACGGTGGGGTGAATAAAGCTTTGTATTCCTGGCACCCTTTAAAAATATATTTTGAGCTAATAAAATAAGCAGCACTTCTAAATTAAAGAAATGTAATATAAAATACATTTGTTAAATGTAGTATGACAAATTAAAATTGAAAACAAAAGATTACAATTCTCCATTTGCATCATTCTGAAAAAACAAAGTATCAAAATCCTGCTTAGGTGGTACATTGTACAAGCTACACTACTAATCTGCATGGGTTACAACTAAACAGATTTGTGTTGGAGAACTTATGTCCAATCTTGGTGGACGTGTTCACAGGTCACTACATTGGCCAAATGCTAACTAACTGCAAAAATGAATTCACATTGGACATTCAAGAACCTAATGAAATATTTCAGATCTGAGATTCATGGTCTCAAAAGAAAAGTTAATCAACTGAGCGACAGCAGTAGTCTACTAAAGACGCCCAGGAGTCAAGGAGCAACAATATCAATACTAGAAGAAAAGACTGGAATAAACCATTAGGACTTTGAAAACAGGTCTCACAGAAAGAAATGGAGGATTAGAGTAGTCCCTAAAAAAAAAAAAAAAAATCTATTCATAGTAAGGATTTTGTAAGTCATTATTAAAAGATATTATGGCAACAGGTTACTACTGGACAGTTGCCACAGATCAGGAAAAATAGAATAAGCAGAGACAGACTAGACATATTACATACCATGTACTTCAGAAAAATGTTATCCATTATTAAGAACATCCTACTTCCGTTATTTTGTGATCAATCTCCAGTGACACTTGGCATACAGTTGTGCTCAAAAGTTTGCATACCCTGGCAGAAATTGTGAATTTTTGGCATTGAATTTGAAAATATAACTGATCATGCAAAACAATTATTTTATTGAAGGATAGTGATCATATGAAGCCATTTATTATCACATAGTTGTTTGTCTCCTTTTTAATTCATAATGATAACAGAAATCACTGAAATGGCCCTGATCAAAAGTTTACATACCCTTGAATGTTTGGCCTTGTTACAAGACACACAGGGTGACACACACAGGTTAAAATGGCAATTAAAGGTTAATTTCCCACACCTGTGGCTTTTTAAATTGCAATTAGTGTCTGTGTATAAATAGTCAATGAGCTTGTTAGCTCTCAAGTGGATGCACTAAGCAAGCTAGATACTGAGCAGAAAAGAACCATCAAAAGACCTGCGTAACAAGGTCATGGAACTTTATAAAGATGTAATGATATAAAAAGATATCCAAAGCATTGAAAATGCCCATCAGTACTGTTCAATCACATATTAAGAAGTGGAACATTCGGGGATCTCTTGATACCAAGCCACGGTCAGGTAGACCAAGAAAGATTTCAGCCACAACTGCCAGAAGAATTGCTCAGGATACAAAGAAAACCCCACAGGTAACCTCAAGAGAAATACAGTCTGCTCTGGAAAAAGACGGTGTGGTTGTTTCACGGAGCATAATACAACGACACTTGAACAAAAATTAGATGCATGGTCTAATTGCCAGAGAGAAGCCTTTACTGCACCAATGCCACAAAAAAGCCTTGTTACACTATGCCCAACAACACCTTGACAAGCTTCACAGCTTCTGGCAAACTGTAATTTGGAGTGATGAGATCAAAAAAGCGCTATGTTTGGAGAGGGGTCAACAAGGCCTATAGTGAAAAGAATACCATCCCCACTGTGAAACATGGTGGTGGCTCGCTGATGTTTTAGTGGTGTGTGAGCTCTAAAGGCATGGGGAATCTTGTGAAAATTTATGGCAAAATAAATGAAGCAGGTTATCAGCAAATACTGGCAGACAATTTACATTCTTTTGCACAAAGGCTGCGCATGGGACACTGGTACTTTCCAGCATGACAATGACCGTAAGCACAAGGCCAAGTTGACCCTCCAGTAGTTATAGCTGAAAAAGGTGAAAGTTCTGGAGTGGCCATCACAGTCTCCTGACCTTAATATCATCGAGCCACTCTGGAAGATCTCAAACGTGCAGTCCATGCAAGACAACCAAAGACTTTGCATGACCTGGAGGAATTTTGTCAAGACAAATGGGCAGCTATACCACCTGCAAGAATTAGGGGCCTCATAGACAACTATTACAAAAGATTGCACGCTGTTATTGATGCTTAAGTATAAACAATGAAGGGTATGCAGACTTTTGTACAGGTGTCATTTCATTTTTTCTTTGTTGCCCTGTTTTAATTTATGAATTTGGCATACTGTTATGACCTACAGTTGAATATGAATCCCATAAGAAATAAAAGAAATGTGTTTTGTCTGCTCACGCATGTTTTCTTTAAAATGGTACATATATTACCAATTCTCCAAGGGTATGCAAACTTTTGAGCACAACGGTGTGTTAAAGCCAAATATGACAACTTATTGCCAATTCAGTAGACAAAAATGGGAGTTAAAATTAACTAGTAAAAATGTCAGTATTACTTAACTGAAAGAGGGTAAATAACCTATTTGAACAACTTGGCCTGGAAAACTTGCACATTTTCTGTTTTACTAGGGTAGTTTTCCCTTGTTAATGTCTTCAAAATTCTACTGCTACATCTGTTTGCGTGCTGTCTTTGCCCCATATTGTATGTGCACTGTTAAATAAAAAATAAAAAAATGACATTATATGTCCCAAATTAACACTCCTCTGTTTTCTTTTTAATGCTGTGTTGAAATTTAAACAAATTAAGAAAACTTACTCCGACCATATTACACTCAACTCACACAATTTTTAGTTCATAACACAGATATTACGTATGGGTTTCACATATTCAATTTCGGATATTGACATCACTACTGAAATGTTGTTGTGATGCTATACTTTAAAAACAAGAGGAGATCATCAGTAAGATATAGGCCAGCAACCTAACAAATGCACAGTAAGAAAGATAGATGGGCGTATTACCGGACCTTAGTGTGGCCGGGCTTAACGCTTAGGCAGAAACAGGAAATATGAGAATAAGATACCATATTGTTAACCTTAGTTCCGAACACTGTTTTAAACCCATATGTGCACCAGTGTTCATTTTGTCGACTAACAATTGTAGTCAAATTTTAGTCAACTAAAATTTTTGAGCTTTAGTCGACTAAAACAATTCAGATGATTAAAATTTTCAATGGCATTTTAGTCAAAAGACAAAAAACTAAATTAAAATTTGCTGCCAAAATTAACACTGCACAGAGGGGCTATGGAAGGGGCAAAAGAAACAGACCAGGGCTTGAGAGTGAGACACCTAGAGGGGCTGGGAGGGCACAAAGAGACAGTGAGGGGCTGTGGAAGGGGCAAAAGAGACAGATGTCTCATGAGTACAACAGTACCCCTCATGTACAGGTGTTATGTTGGAAAGTTTTGGAAAGTTCCAGGGTCAAATATAAAATTTACCAGATTCTGTTTTTGCAAATTGAAATTTGCCAGATTGGCTATGTTGCCTTTTAGATGGTACGGCAGCCCAGAAACTAAAATTAATCCCACTAGGGTATTCAAAAAGGGGTATGTTCAGTCCTTTTTAGTAGCTACTTAGTGATAAACACTGGCCAAATTTAGCGTTCATATTAGTTTTTTTGCATTTTTTACACAAGGGCTTGCTAATTAAATTCTCTGGACTGTCTGCCTGGGTTGTCAGGCATTAATAAAATCAAATAATTATGTAAAATTAATAGTTAAATATATATGTAGTATATATATATATATATATATATATATATATATATATATATATACACTACATATATATTTAACTATATATATATATATATATACTACATATATATTTAACTATTAATTTTTTTTCCCCAATTTAAAATATATATGTAGAATATATATCACAGTAATAATTAATAATGCATAGATAATATATTTGATTATTAGACTCTATAGACTCTTATTGTGGCCATGTAATCACATGGCTGTGGAAGGCTGGAGTGGCTGCATGGGGACTGCTGGGCTCTCAAGCAGTCTCACCCTGACCGTGGTTGCTGTGGTTTGCCGTTCCAGTGAGTACAGAGCGGCAGGACGGCTTGGCATGGTTTGCCGTCCTCTGGCATGTAGGCTCACCCCTTTAAAGATGGCATAGCCCGCCCACCATCCTTAATGGTTTAAACATCTCTTGTAGTAATATGAGGTCTTACTGACCTTCATGGGTTTATTTGTTTTATTTAGTTTCACTATATAATATGGTGGCTGGCTAACAAGTAGTGGTCAGAAGCCACATGATTAACTCTCGCAGCACTAATGGTTTTTAACCCTTTATCCATGCCCACTGGCTGCTAGTGTTGCCAGCAGGGCCGGCGCGTCCATAAGCAGGGCCGGCGCGTCCATAAGGCGGCACAGGCGGCCGCCTTAGGGCGCACCGGCTCTGGGGGCGCCAGATTTCAGTGACCGGCAGGAGGGAAGCGCTCCCTCCTGCCAGGTCACCTTCTGGATCCCCGGCGGGCGGCAGCGTTCTAATGAGAGGCTGCGAGGGAGCTCTAACCTGTCGGCTCTGCTCCCTCGCGCGCCGTGTGCTGATGCTGCGGGAGCCGGAATATGACGTCATATTCCGGCTCCCGGCATCAGCAGACAGCCCGCGAGGGAGCAGAGCAGACAGGTTAGAGCTCCCTCGCAGCCTCTCATTAGAACGCTGCCGCCCGCCGCACGGAAGCCCCACTGGACCCCAGGGACACATCCACACCAGCTCTCCAGGTAGGGAGGCTGGGTGGATATTAATATTTAATTGTGTGGTGTGTCTGAAAGTGTATGTGTGAGTGTCTGTGTCTGAAAGTGTATGTGTGAGTGTGTGTGTGTGTGTGTGTGTGTGTGTGTCTGAAAGTGTGTGTGTCTGTGTCTGAAAGTGTATGTGTGAGTGTGTGTTTGTCTAAATGTGTGTGTGTCTGTGTATGTGTTTGTCTGTGAGTGTGTGTCTGAAAGTGAGTGTGAGTGTCTGAAAGTGTGTGTGTCTGTGATTGTGTGTGTGTCTGTGTCTGAAAGTGTATGTGTGTGTTTGTCTAAATGTGTGTGTCTGTGTATGTGTTTGTCTGTGAGTGTGTGTCTGAAAGTGTCTGTGAGTGTTTGTCTGTGAGTGTGTGTCTGTGAGTGTGTGTGTGTGTGTATCTGTGAGTGTGTGTGTATGTGTCTGTCAGTGTGTGTATGTGTTTGTCTTTGTGTGTGTATGTTTTTCTGTGAGTGTGTGTCTGTATGTGTTTGTGAGTGCGTGTATGTGTGTATGTGTTTGTGAGTGTGTGTATGTGTTTGTCTGTGAGTGTTTCTGTGTGTGTGTGTCTGTGTATGTGTTTGTCTGTGAGTGTGTGTGTCTGTGTATGTGAGTGTGTGTATGTGTCTGTGTGTGTCTGTGAATGATTGTATGAATGTGTGTGTCTGTGTGTGTGTGTGTGTGTTTGTGAGTGTCTGTCAAATCAGTGAGAGTATGTTTGTGATTGAGTGTGTGTCTGTCAATGAATGAATGAGTGTGTGTCAGATCAGCGAGTCTGTGTCTGTCAGTGACGTCTGTGTGTTTGTCATTGAGTGTGTGTGGCTGTTAGTGTGTATACACCACTGAGTGCAGCGTGGCGGAGCGGAGCACAGTACAGGAGCTTCTGTTTCCTGTACCCGGCCAGACTGAGAGGAGGTGCTCACTGAGAGAGCACTCCCTGTCAGTCCAGCCAGGTACAGAAAACTGAAGCTCCTGTAGAGGGTCTGCTCCGCAACGCTACAAGACAGGTAGGAGGCACACCAGGAAGGGGAGTGTGACCGCTAAGAGAGTGGGGGGTGCACCAAGGGACAGAGAGGGGAGGGGAGAGAAAAACCAAGGGACAGGGAAAAGAGGGGGAGGGGAGAGGAACACTAAGGGACGGGGAAGAGGGAGGGGCTGGTTAGGAGGCACATAGGTGAAGATGTTAATTTTAGAGGGGGGGGGGGCGGAAAAATTCATCTTCGCCTATGTACCCAAAAATCCTTGCACCGGCCCTGGTTGCCAGAGACTGGTTTATAATTTTTTTAAACCTGAGCCCAGATTTGAAGCATTCAATCTGGGATTCAGCCGTCCAGGTGGCATTCAGCCAGGCTGAAATACTGATTTCAGGCCCATTTGTTGCCTGAATTGAAAAATCTGGATACTGTTAAATACTATGAATAATGTCCATATTTTGCAGTCTGAATGGCCCTATATGAAGCTGGATGATTTTGCCCCATTCAGTACAGGGCCATTTGGACTATAGTGAATATCCCTGTATGTCTCATCGCCCCATTCTCAAGGTGACAGAAGGTACATATTTCTGTTTTATTAAACTTCTTCTGCACCTTCATTCAATCTATCATCCATCAACAAATATCATGTTCTGTATATGTCCTCCCCACATTTATGCATCACTGCCACAGATCTGGATTAAGACTCGATTGGCAAATAAAGGCCTCCTCCTTATTCAGAGAGTAACCTTAGTTGATACCAGCTACACAAGATCTCAACCAACATCTTCCTCTGCTGCAGCCTAAAGTAAAGAATAGTAAGAATATGCTCTGTGCATCAATCAACTTAGATTCTCATAATTGGTGACATTTAATGCGCTATTTTATTATCTGATATTCACTGTGGCTATTTAGATATGTTAGGTGCAAGGTACAATCTCCTGTTCAATAGATTTATCCCAACAAATGCTCTCTTTTACAAAAATAATCAATGCATACCATCACACACGTGCTGGGCTGAAATAAGGAAACTACTGTTTTGTGTGCACACAAAACATGCCTACCATCAAATATGCATTTTGTGTGTTACAAATAAGTCAATCTTGGCCTTGACATGAACCGCACTGTGCAGACAAACAGACCATACAATGCTTGAGACAGCATGGCCAATCATTGGTGTACACATTACTTTCCCTCCCAGGCATAAGAAGAGCTAGAAATTTGGAGGAGTGGCTAAGTAGTAAAATCTGATATGCCTCACTGACAGAGCATACACACAATTTTGTAGAAGACAGATTATATAATATATATAACATACAAAATACACAATCCAGCGCACTCGCAGATTGTAATAGTTTTATTTAAAAACACCTCACCTAGGCAAAAAATAATGGGGGTTAGTTACATTATATGATCATATACAGGGATACCCCGTTTAGCGCTACCCTGCATAGCGCTGATTCGCTATAGCGCTGTTACTGTACTGGTACTCGCAGAGCGCTAAACCCCGCTATAGCGCTGTTTTTTTTCTGTGCGCTACCCACTTAACGCTAAAAGAGCGTAACTGCATCGTTACAGCGTTACCAGGGGCACTATGGGAGAAAGAACCAGTGAGAGCCAGAAAGAGAGAGAGAGACAGCAAAATTCAACCTGGAAAATCCATTGGCAAGGTACAGAATACTTTCTTTGTTCCCTTGTTTGTAATAATGTGATTATTATTAGCTGTCTAATACAATCCCCCCCCCCTTGTTTCTTTGTTCCCTTTGTTTCCTGTAACTTTCTTTGTTCCCTTGTTTTTAATAATGTGATTATTAATTATACAATTTTTTGGGGGGGGAGGAGGGGTAATGCAGATAGAGTCACATCTAGTGATTGTAATCAGGGAACCCCAAATCCTGCAGAGAACATCCGCTGGCAAGGTACAGTACAGAATACTGTATTGTCATTGTTCCATTGTGTTGCATAATGAAAATCTACATTCATTGTATTTTTATACTGTTTTACAGATGTCTGTAAAGCGCAAAGAGGAGCAGGCTAAGAGCAAGCGCCAGAGTATTCCTCTGGATGTGAAGATCCAAGTACTGGACCGCCTGGATAAAGAAGAGCGCCAGATGGATATCGGGGCAGATCTCCATTTGCCTACCTCCACTATCCGCACTATCCTCAAAAACAAGGATAAGATGCGCACTTCAGCGACGACCAGCACTGCTTCTTCAGCCAAGAAGATCACCCGCTCCAGGTCCTACGTTCTTGAGGAGATGGAGAAGAGGCTTTTCATATGGATAGATAATGAGCTGGAGCATAACATGCCTCTCAGCCAGGCGATCTTGATGGAGAAGGCGAAGAACATTTATGCTCACATACAGAGTCAAGATCCAGATGTGATGGAGAGTTTTGCAGCAAGTAGAGGTTGGTTTGACAGCTTTAAGAAAAGGTAAAACCTCTACAACCTTAAGATCACCGGTGAAGCGGCAAGTGCGGACACTGGAGCTGCTGCAGCTTTTCCAGCCTCTTTAAAGGACGTGGTGGATAGACTGAGCTATCCACCGGAGGTTGTCTTCAATGTGGATGAGACCGGGCTCTTCTGGAAGCGGATGCCAAGCCGCACGTTCATCTCCAGGGAGCAGAAGAGAGCACCGGGCTTTAAAGCGGCGAAAGACAGGCTGACCCTTCGTTTGGGTGGGAATGCCAGCGGTGACTTCCATATAAAGCCATTGCTGGTGTACCACTCCCAGACACCGAGGGCAATGAGGGGCATTAGCAAGTCCAGCTTGCCAGTCATTTGGAAGGCAAACAGGAAGGCCTGGATCACCAGGGATATTTTTACAGAGTGGTTCACTGACCATTTCTGCCCTTCCGTGCAGCGTTATTGTCTGGCACAAGGGACTGGAGGAGAAAGCGCTGCTCATCATGGACAATGCGCCGAGCCACCCGACTAACTTGGCTGAGCTGCCCACCTGCATTCCTGTGGATGTCCTGTTCCTACCGCCCAACACAACGTCGCTTATCCAGCCTGTGGACCAGGAGGTGATTGCCACCTTCAAGGCCTACTATCTCCGCTGCACATTCCATCAGCTGATTGAACACACGGACCGCGAGGACAAGCAGTCAATGTTGGACTTCTGGAAGCAGTACCACATCATGAAGGCTGTCTCCAACATTGATCTTTCCTGGAAGGAGGTGACACAGCAGTGCCTCAAGGCTGTGTGGAAAAAGATCTGGCCAGAGCTGTGTGAGGATGTGCAACTACCAGAGCCCATCATAGCGGAGATAGTTGACCTTGTGACCACGGCTGGAGTAGGAGACACAGATGCTCAGGACATTGAGCAGTTAGTCCAGGCTTCAGGTGAGAGTCTCAACAATGAGGACCTTGAAGAACTGGCTGAACAGGGCACACAGAAACCTCAGGACACCAGCGACTCGGACACTGAGCCTCCAAAAGAGCATTCCTCTGAGCTCCTAAACAGGGCATTGCAACAGGTCAGTGACATAATGGATGAGCTGGTGGCCAATGATCCTGATGCAACTAGTAGCAGGAATGCAAGGCGCATTGTGCTGTGAGGGGTGTCTTGCTACCGCCATCTGCTGGATAGCCGCAAGAAGCATAGACAAATGACCCATGTGGTCAAAAAAAACGAGGCAGGAGGAGGACCCTGAAGCCTCCACATCCACCATTTAAACCTTTTTTTTGTTTGTTACTTTAATTTGGTACTTTATCTTTACATTTATTGGGTGCAAAACCCTTAGTCCCTTAGTTTAGTTAGCTTTTTATTTATGCTGCTGTGTGCAGTTCACAGCAAGTAAAAAAAGTTTTAACATTCTATTGGTGTTGTGTCTTTTTTTCAAAGTTGATTCCCTATGCCTATCTTCCCCATGTTAAACTGCCTCGTTTAGAGCTGTTTTGCTTAGCACTTATAGCAGTTGGAACCTATTTACAGCGTTAAGCGAAGTATTCCTGTATTGCAGCACCCTATAATGTATGCATGTTCAGGTGAGTGCAGCTCTCTTGGTTTCATTTATTTATTTGGGAGTCGAGGCCAACTCCTTGGTTTTGCACCTCTCCCAGTCACAGGTGCCTCATTCCAGGATACTATTTAGCCTTGACCTGCAGAGAGTCACACACACATTTAATATTCCCTTTTGGGTACTATTCTTTTACCCACCACACCGTGAAAATCCTGCAAAATAATTAATAAACTTACCTGGAATCCAGTTTGAGGCAAACCTCCCCAAGCTGCTTTCCATGCACTGTGTATCGTCTCCCTCGCGAGGTTTAAAACCTTAAGGACACATGACATGTGTGACATGTCATGATTCCCTTTTATTCCAGAAGTTTGGTCCTTAAGGGGTTAATCAAATGATTTTGATTGGAGCATTTCATTGACTCCATGGAGTAGACAGGGATAGAGGAAGTGGACACAGGGAGGGAGGGAATGAGGGGAAAAAAAGTTGTACTTTATTTTTTTTATATAGGGAGGCAGATACAGTGGGGCCATGGTTTGCAGTTTTCAATTTTGTATAATTATCCGTTCAATGAATAAAAATCCCTGTGTGCATGTGAGTTTATTGTGAATGCACATGTTTGAGTTTATTGTGAATGCACACTTATAGACTATAGTGGCAGTATGATGTATGAATGTGTTGCTTTTATGTAGTAATACAATGGGGAAAATGAACACGTATATGGTGGTGTTTATGTTTATATCAAGTGTAAATGTGTGTTGTATTTATGCAGTACACGGCGCCTTCTGTCTCAATGCCCTCTACTTTTCTGTCCCCCTGCTTTGGGTGTCTGTGACTGAGATTTCAGCGTCTATGTCATTCAGCTTTTTGTGTCCACAAGTTTTCTATGCCTGTGTCTCTCAGTTGTTTGTGTCTCCTAACTTCCCATGACCCCCAAACTACCTTGTCCCTTGACTGTCTTCCATCCTTCTGTCTCACTAATCTTTCTGTGTTCTTCTGTCTTCTCTCAGCATTCTATGGCCCAGCCTTCTGTGTTCCAAGCTTCCTGTGTCCCCAGTTTCCTGTCTCCACATTTTGTTTCCTCCCAGGCTTCTTTGTTCACCCAGTCTTCTGTGTCTCCCAGCTTCCTGTCTCCTTGTTTTTGTGTGTTCCCAAGCTTCCTCTATGACCTTCAGTGTTTTGTTTTCTTCTGACCAAAAGCAGTCTCTACCCCTTCAGCCTTGTGTCTCTAGTCTCCTTATCCCCATTTACCTCTTAGAAGCTGTGTGTGCTGCTGCCTGCACTCTCTCCAGCCAATTCCAGCCTCATCACATCAGTGTAGCAACAACAGTGGCTGACAGAGTGGGAAAAATACTTCACTTTATGGCTCCACCTCTTACCTCTGATACATTGGAATGAGACTAGAGCTGGAAAAGAGCTCTGTAGTGTGCTAAAGGACAACGGTCATTAAAAAAATAAATAAATCTTAAAGAGCCCTATTATTTTTATTAAAATATGACTGTGCCTTCCTGAAAGTATCCCAACTCTTACTGTCCATTTTTCTCTTCCTTCAGTCAGATGACTGATTCATCCAACCCACTATTTAACAATGTCAAGATTTTGCAAATCAGGCCCCTAACAAAAAAAATCCATTAGCTATTTAAAGGAACACTATAGTCACCTAAATTACTTTAGCTAAATAAAGCAGTTTTAGTGTGTAGATCATTCCCCTGCAATTTCACTGCTCAATTCACTGTCATTTAGGAGTTAAATCACTTTGTTTCTGTTTATGCAGCCCTAGCCACACCTCCCCTGGCTATGATTGACAGAGCTGCATGAAAAAAACAAACTGGTTGGAAAAAAACAACGTCAATGTACCCCATCTTTGGCAGGTTCTTCTCTAACAGCCTAATGCCTGCTCTTATGATTATCTAATGTAAAAAAAAAAAAATCTGTAAACATTGAAGTTGCTTTTTAATGGATAGGTGAGTGTGCTGGATTTTGAGTTTTGTATAAATTGGCCCCCAGCAGCACCCCATTTATGCATGTTCAGGTGAATGCAGCCCCCTGGTTTCAAATATGTTTGTGTCAATATGTCTGTCAGTGTATCTGTGTATGGTCCCTGGGTAGTCGCTATTATAACGCAAAGGGACAATTGGCAGCTAGTTGGGGGCCTAATTGTAATATTAACGGAGAGAGAACCTAGTGTGCAATGGGCGGTGGCTAAGGGCCCTAATAAAAGGGGAGGTCCTGATGTTGGAGCAGTAACTGGATATTTCTGAGCACAATACTAATATTTTGGGATAATTCACTCTTCATCAAATTTTGTTTTATTAATAATTGGTAATGTTCCTACATAATTGTTAGCTTCTGTGTCTGGTGAATTGCTGCAAAAACTATTAATTTGACGGGAATAATTAGTTTGTCAATCAAATTTATTCAGTTGGGAGAAATTGTGTTTGATGAGCATTCTCAAGGATTTATTTAAAAAACTCCCCAGCATGTGAGTGGTTTAAATAAAGTATCCTAAACCAGGGAATTAATCACTTTACCTCAACACAGAGGACACACACAACTACAGCCAGTTATATTGCTGCTTGGTAAGTGACTTCAGTTCATGCAATTAAAACACTGCAATAAAGTTTATTTATTGCTTATAATCTCTCATTGTAAACAGTATAGCTGTATAAATAAAAATCTACACTACGCAAAAGTTCAGTTTTAGTGATTAAATAACCTCAAAAAATAAAGTAACAAAGTGCAACGCTTTGTAGTAGTTTTTGTCAACTTACCCTTTTCTAAAACAGCGGTATATATTCATAATATCTAATACAAATATAGAAAAAACAATAACAGTGAAAAAACTGCCAACACATAGTGCTGTAATGTAAAAGTGAATTCAGGTCTATCTTGTTTATAGCTCCTTTCTAAACTTCATTAGCTTATTCTGTGAATACATTGTAATCTGTGCAGTTTATTCTCACCCTGAGAAGTGGTGACTTAGGAGCATTCTTAAACCAAGGGGAGAAGTGATAACTATTCATTTTAATGTAGTTATTTACATTTACTGATTTAAAATGAGTATTATTGTATTTTCTTCCACATATATACTTAAATTTAAAACATTTACTGTTGTTTTTGCTGTAGTTAACTGATAGATTGACTCCTCAACCGTTTGAATTTAAATGGTTAATGAAGTTGATTAGATGTTCTTCCATGCCCTTCCTTAGGAAGAATAAGTCATCTATGTAGCGGCGATAGACTACTAGGTACTTTGCCCAGTCATGTCCTTGGTATGCAAAATGATGTTGATATAGCTCAGTTTGAAGCTAGCACTCCACTTTATACTATTTATAAACAAATATAAATAATTACCAAAAAAGTGTGCTAAACTGGTCTGTAAATATAAAAGATAGATATGTGCAATTCGTTTCGGTCCGAATATGAAGTCGGATGAATTTCGGGAAATTCGGACATTCGGGTACTTCCGAATGTCCGAATAGCCGAAGTGCCGAATTGCCGAAGTCACGAAGTTCCGAAATTACCTAATTTCCAAAGTGTCAAAGTCCCGAAGTGCTGAAGTTCCGAAGTTCCGAAGTGTCAAAGTGCCGAAGTTCCGAAGCACAGTATTGCCTAAGTACTAATATACTTACCCAGTGGAAGAAGAAGAATGTTACACTGTATACAATTTTAAATAAAAAGTATACAAACATAGCCAGGATTTAGCTGTAAGCATTTGCAACACTTACAACAATCAAGTAACATACATTCATATAAAATGTAAGTTACTTAGCCAGTCAATGGAATGACAGGAATGAATAAGTAGATAACTCCCTAATTCCCACGGTATTAGGGAGTTATCTACTAAAAGGCTGAAATACCTAAATTGGTCTTTCAGACAAATTTAATAATACTAAGTAAAGATTACTTAGTATTAGTAAATTATGCCCCTACTCGCTATACCGCAAGTAGGGGCATGTATATTAAACAGTGAGCAGCCTGTGGCAGGGGGCAGGGAGGAGGACAATAAGTCCCTCCCCCTAATTAGTATTTAGGGCCCCCACCAACCGCTCAGGGGTGGGGGCCAGGGAGGAGGACCTTAGGTCCCCCCCTCATTCTAATTTAGGGCCCCCACCCACTGCTCAGGGGTGGGGGCCAGGGAAGCAGTCAATATGTCCCCCCCTAATTAGTATTTAGGGCCCCCACCCACCGCTCAGGGATGGGGGCCAGGGAGGAGGACCTTAGGATCTCCCCTCATTCTAATTTAGGGCCCCCACCCACCGCTCAGGGGTGGGGGCCTGGGGGGAGGACATTAGGTCCCCCTCAATTAGTATTTAGGGCCCCCACCCACCGCTCAGGTGACATTAGGTCCCTCCCTCATTCTAATTTAGGGCACCCATCCACTGCTCATGGGGGAGGACATTAGGTCCCCCCCCTCATTCTAATGTAGGGCCCCCACCCACCGCTCAGGGGTGGGGGCCAGGGGGGAGGACATTAGGTCCCCCCTCATTCTAATTTAGGGCCCGTACTCACCGCTCAGGGGGGATAACATTAGGTCCCCCCCTTATTCTAATGTAGGGCCCCCACCCACCACTCAGGTGTGGGGGCCAGGGGGGAGGACTAATTTAGGGCCAGGGGGGAGGACAATAGGTCCCCCCTCATTATTTTACTTCAGGGCCCCCATCCGCTGCTCATGGGTGGGGGCCAAGGGGGGGCAATATTTTTTACATTTTTTTTTTACAGTGAGCAGCCGCACGCTGCTCACTGTTTACTGGAGATGCCCCTACTTGCGGTATAGCGAGTAGGGGCATAATTTACTAATACTAAGTAATCTTTACTTAGTATTGTAAATTTGTCTGAAAGGCCAATTTAGGTCTTTCAGCCTTTTGGTAGATAACTCCCTGGTACCGTGGGAATTAGGGAGTTATCTACCAAGCGGCTGCAAGAGAAGTTCCGAAATTCCAAAGTGCAGAAGTGTCGAGGTGCTGAATTGCCGAATTGCCGAGGTCCCGAATTTCCAAAGTGTCGAAGTGCCGAAGTTGCCGAAGTCACGAATTTCGGAATGCCGAACCGAACTGAAAATTTTTCCCATGCACATGCCCAATAAAAGAGACAAATAATAGTGCAGACTATCTGGACTAGACAAAATATAATCTATGAGAGGGGTATGAGGGAAAAAAACTCACATATACCAGAGCCCTATCACCCCTGGCTCGGGGTTTTCAATGCTCCACTGGAGAGGGAAAATCCCCACACTGATAAAACTCCAAGAAGTATATTCACTGGAAGCTGGTGGTGCTGTGCAATATAGGATAGAGAGAGACAGGACCTCCAATTGAATAGTATCAAACACAGTTTATTAAAAAACAATAGTTAACAACTCTTACTTTATGAGTGGTGGGTTATGCTGACATAGCTACCCACATAAAAGCATGTAAACGGCAAACAGAAAGTCACTTCCTGGTTCCGTCCGTCCCAAACATGTGATCACTTCCGGATCTGCCTCTCTAGTGACATGTATGTGATGCATTTCATCTGCCTCCACAGGCTTCCTCTGACAATGTCATGGTCATCCAGCCCCTTCTTTTAAGTATCTTACTCCTCCCCCTTTGTTCTTTCATTGGTCAGTGGGCGTGGTCTGCACGGCAAGGCTGATTAGGTTCCTTCTTTATAAGGATATGAATCCAGATCTAATACCCAGCCAATTTTTCTATATATAAACTTAATCTGGCAGACAATCTTTAATTGATTAAGGGCTGGTGTCCAACCAGCTATTGCACACATATGTTAAATCAAACAGACAGTAGAGCATAAGCTATCTTTTTGTTTAAGCCCTATTAATATAAATGTATACAACATTTCTGTCATGGGCTTCAACATAAATTTGGCATCCAACTTATACAGACAGAAACTCTATTTGAATCTCTGCATGTATATAGAGCAACTTAAAGGCACACAAATGCAAATATTCATAACAAAAATAAAATTAAAATAAAAAAGAATATCCCTGTGTTGTAATTGAAAATTGGATATGGCTAGGTAAATCTTAAAGAGATATTCACCTCCATAATGTCACCCCTGTTTTGTATGTTTGTCCTCAATGAACAATAATTCCAAAAGGTCAAATTAGTCTAAAATACCCTATTTGAAGCAAAACAATAAAAAGTAATAAATAATAATAATAAAAAGTACTAAAAATTATATATATTCACATATTCTCTTATACCATATATCTTCTTTTCATGTGGTAATCTTAATACTAGAGCCGAAATACACAGGAATATTCTTAAAGTGACAGTGATGAATACCTGATGTTATAAACGTAACTTCTAAATGCGAAAAATTACATACATATGGAGTAATAAAATAGACCAGGGATTATGCACACACATATTGGGGTACATAAAGATATTTTTAAAGTGACACTAGTAGATACATGATGTTATGAGCTAGAAAAAAGGAAAGAGAAAATATAAGACATCATAACCGAAAAAGACAAGGCATCATAGGAGGACATAGTGGACTTCAGGAATCACCCATCCAACGTAAATTATAAAAAATTACAGATCTCGAAGTCCCCGTTTAAACCCTTAGGGGACAGCAACTTCAGTTTAAACACCCACCTCATCTCTTGTTTCGCTAATTTATTATCCAGATTTTCACCTCTCCAATTCCTACTAACCCTTTCAATCCCAATGAACTGCAATTTTGTGGCATCTCCTTAATGTTTGTGTATGAAATGTGAGGATAGGGGGTGCTCTTTAAAGCCCCTTTTAATATTTAGTAAATGTTCCTCAATGTGAATATGCACCTGTCTAGTGGTTTTCCCTACATAGTGCATATTGCAGGGACAAGTGAGGACATAAATACAGTTTGTAGTGTGACAAGTTATTAGCTGTTTGACTTGATATGTTTGTTTCGTATTCCCTCCTATTAACTCTCTTTTTACACATTTGGATGATCCTGTGGTTCTGCAAGCCAGGCAGTATACTGCCGAGCAGACCACGCCCCCCGACCAATGAAAGAACAGAGGGGGAGGAGTAAGACACTTAAAAGAAGGGACTGGATTACCATGACGTTGTCAGAGGAAGCCTGTGGAGGCGGGCGAAAAACTTCACATACACGTCACTATAGAGGCGGATCCGGAAGTGATCGGGACGGACGAAACCAGGAAGTGACTTTCTGTTTGCCGTTTACATGCTTTTATGTGGATAGCTATGTCAGCATAACCCACCACTCATAAAGTATGAGTTTTTAACTATTGTTTTTTAATAAACTGTGTTTGATACTATTCAATTGGAGGTCCTGCCTCTCTCTATCCTATATTGCACAGCACCACCAGCTTTCAGTGAATATACTTCTTGGAGTTTTATCAGTGTGGGGATTTTCCCTCTCCAGTGAAGCATTGAAAACCCAGAGCCAGGGGTGATTGGGCTCTGGCACATGTGAGTTTTTTCCCTCAAACCCCCCTTTTATATATTTTGTCTAGTCCAGATAGTCTGCACTATTATTTGTCTCTTTTATATTTACAGACCAGTTATGCACACTTTTTGGGTAATTATTTGTTTTGTATTCTGTGTACATTTTTTGTATCACTGGGTTCAAGTGCTGCCATACTTTGTGTACTTTATTCTATAGCGCTTACACACTGTTGGTTATTTTATACACAAATATGTCCACGTTAGTAAAGGAAAATGGTAAGCCAATACTAAAATTCAATGAAGCATAATTCTTGGCCAAGGACAATTACTGCATTAAAAAAGAAAGGCACCTTTCTTTATGAGGCCTTGTTGTAATGCACAATAATCAACTGGATTAGTTATTTCTAGGATGGCATGGTGGTAAGAGATCTCATGCGTAGTGAAACTACATACAGAATGATAGAGATGCTAGCCCAATTGTTAATATTAGATACTTGCATTTCCCTTTAGGACATAGATTTTTGATAGTATGTCTAAAACTTCCTGCTACTCGTCACACTTGGTACTTTTACCAACTGTTAGTTAAACCCTTTTGATACAGAATCATACTTATTTGAAGAAAAAATACTTTGGAATTTCTATATATTCTTACACTTAGAGAGGAAGTATATTTTGAACTGCAGTTTCTAGGAGGAAAGAAATCATGAAAAGTATGTTATCTTTCTGGGTAAGATGGATTTATTCTCCAAATTATGGATTTAGACACTGTAATCATTCAAAATATGTTAGATTTGTATGCACTTTTATTCATGATTCATGTTCCATCTCATCTTCTGGGAAGTAGTTTATTTCTTTAAGTAGGTTGGCCCTACAAGTAACCAATCCTAGAAGTGATTACTTCACAAACACTTCATGAATAAAACATGGTTGAGAGTCTTGCTGTTAGACACAGAGACTTGAGTTTTTGCTGTTTAGTTATAATGTATCCAACTTATCTTCAGTCAATTTCTGTCTTGACTAAATTATTTTAAAACTGTTTTATTATTGTTTTAATATACTTTTGTATTTATGCATTTACATTTTGTAGACTGAACCTTCTTTATGGAGCAGACTTTGAAAATGGAAATATTGCAGAACACTTCAATGGTCACTGAATTTATTTTATTTGGTTATGTATTGCATTCAGAGGTGAAGATGTTCTTCTTTATCATGGTTTTGGCTTCATGTTGTGTATCTTTAGGTGCCAATTTAATAATTGTAATAGATTAATCCAGATCTTCAGATTCCCATGTATATTTTCCTTTGCAACATATCGGTAGTTTAAATTGGATTCTCCATGGTCATTATTCCAAAAATGCTTACTGGACTTTTGGTTAAAAATGTGACTATATCCAAGTATGGATGTTTCACTCAGTTTTACTTTGTTTTTTTATCTGGCGTCATAGAAAATTTCCTCTTAGCTATGGGCTATGATCGCTATCTTGCTATTTGTTACCCTTTGCACTATTCAGCTATAATAAACCAGCATGTTTGTTATTGGTTAGCATGTGGATCCTGGATAAGTGGGTGTCTATTTACCTTAACACCAACAATTTTGGTCTCAAAGCTAGTATTCTGTTCTGACAGTGTAATTGACCACTTTTTCTGGGATTTTGGTCCTTTGGTGAAGTTGTCCTGCACTGATACCACAATAGCAGTTACTAGTTTTTTGGTACAAGCTTGGATTGTGGTCCTAGGTTGTTTTACTGTAACAGTTGTTTCCTATTGTTACATTGTATCCACTATTCTAAAAATCCCATCAGTAAGTGGCCGCCAAAAAACTTTTTCCACTCGTGTCTCCCATTTCACTGTGGTGAGCATCTTTTATGGTACCATCATTTTTGTATATGTAAGGCCATTAAATGCTAACACACCTTATTTGGACAAAACTGCATTTGTGTTCTATTCCTTAATTACTCCACTACTCCACTACTCAATCCTATTATATATAGTCTTCGGAATAAAAGTATTAAAGTGAAGGTACAAAATATGTTTCAGAGGTACTGGAAAACACATTAGCTTTGGTTAGTTTTGGTGTAAGTATTTAGTGTGAGTTTATTAATAATTTTCACATTTTATTTAGCATCTTTTTTTAACAGGAATTAGTTACTGAAATATGTAAATGTTATCTTTCTTTGATTGTATTTCAAGCACACAAAGCAATTTAAAAACAGACAGACACAAAATATATATAGATTATTTTAGATATACGTAGATAATTAGGGTATTCAGAACACTTAATATAGTAGAAATATGCAACTTTATTATTATTCATCACACAGATAAATCACAGGAAGTTTATTCATAAAGTATATATTTCCTAAAATTACACGGTAGTGCATGCAGTCAAAATTCAGCTGCACAGCTCATAAACATACACTGAGCAGTTACTACATGAAAATCACATGACTAATATTGTGTAGATCCCCCTGTGCTGCCAAAATAGCTCTGATGCGCCGAGACATGCACTCCACAAGACCTCTAAACAGGGCCGGACTGGGGAAAAAAATTCGGCCCGGGCATTTTTTATTCACAGCGGCCCACTGAAAAGGGGGCGGGGCCAGATAGGGTGTGTTTTGTCATCCCCAATGACAAGCACGCCCCATCTCAAAGTGAGCATGTTGGTTCAATGCTCTTCCAGGGCATGAGAAAAGGGCCCTGTATTTGTTCTGCACAGCGCAAGCAAATTTAATAACATGCTTGCGTTGTGTTTGCTTGAAACTTGTCTCAGGGGTTTCCATAATTGGGATACTCATGGTATCCCATTTATGGAGACACTATGTGTTTGCTTAAATGGAATCTAGTGTGTGCATAGGGTATCCAGAGTGTGTATGTCAGAAATGTAGTGTGTGTGTAGGTGGTGCAGCGTCTGTGTGTAGGGGATCTAGTGTGTGTGAAGGAGTGCGTATAGGAGATCTAGTGAGTGTGTGTGTGAGTGGTGCAGTGTGTTTGGGGGCTGCTGTGTGTGTGAGGGGTGTAGTGTGCATTTGTGAGGAGTATAGTGTGTGTGGGAAGGTGCTGTGTGTGTGGGAGGATGCAGTATGTGTGTGTGAGGGCGCTGTGTGTGGGTGCTATGTGTTAGGGTGCTGTGCGAAGGTGCTGTGTGTGTGTTAGGGTGCTGTGTGTGTTAGGGTGCTATGTGAGTGAGGGTGCTGTGTGAGCTAGGGTTCTGGGTGAGCGTTAGGGTGCTGGGTGAGTGTTAGGGTGCTGGGTGAGTATGTGAGGGTGCTGGGTGAGTATGTGAGGGTGCTGTGTGAGTATGTGAGGGTGCTGTGTGAGTGTTAGGGTGCTGGGTGAGTATGTTAGGGTGCTGGGTGAGTATGTTTGGGTGCTGGGTGAGTATGTTTGGTGCTGGGTGAGTATGTTTGGGTGCTGGGTGAGTATGTTTGGGTGCTGGGTGAGTATGTTTGGGTGCTGGGTGAGTATGTTAGGGTGCTGGGTGAGTATGTTAGGGTGCTGGGTGAGTATGTTAGGGTGCTGTGTGAGTATGTTAGGGTGCTGGGTGAGTATGTTAGGGTGCTGGGTGAGTATGTTAGGGTGCTGGGGGAGTATGTTAGGGTGCTGGGTGAGTATGTTAGGGTGCTGGGTGAGTATGTTAGGGTGCTGGGTGAGTATGTTAGGGTGCTGGGTGCTGTGTGAGTATGTTAGGGTGCTGTGTGAGTATGTTAGGGTGCTGGGTGAGTGTTAGGGTGCTGTGTGAGTATGTTAGGGTGCTGGGTGCTGCGTGAGTATGTTTGGGTGCTGTGTGAGTATGTTAGGGTGCTGGGTGCTGCGTGAGTATGTTAGGGTGCTGTGTGAGTATGTTAGGGTGCTGGGTGAGTGTTAGGGTGCTGGGTGAGTATGTTAGGGTGCTGGGTGCTGCGTGAGTATGTTTGGGTGCTGTGTGAGTATGTTAGGGTGCTGTGTGAGTATGTTAGGGTGCTGGGTGAGTGTTAGGGTGCTGTGTGAGTATGTTAGGGTGCTGGGTGCTGCGTGAGTATGTTTGGGTGCTGTGTGAGTATGTTAGGGTGCTGTGTGAGTATGTTAGGGTGCTGGGTGCTGCGTGAGTATGTTTGGGTGCTGTGTGAGTATGTTAGGGTGCTGTGTGAGTATGTTAGGGTGCTGGGTGAGTGTTAGGGTGCTGTGTGAGTATGTTAGGGTGCTGGGTGCTGTGTGAGTATGTTTGGGTGCTGGGTGAGGGTGATGTGTGTGTTTGCAAGGATTGTGTATGTATTGTGTAAATGCCAATATTGAGTTATTGAGTTTTTTTATTTAAATAAATATATTATATCCCCTCCCCCTTCCCTTCTTACCTGTAGCCTGGAAGGGGGGGGGGGGGAGCGCTGACATCCATCCCTGGTGGTCCTCGTGGTAAGTGAACTCTAGCGCGAGACCGGGCCGGTTGCCATGGCAACGGCCCGGATCTCGCGAGAAAAACCTGGCGGAGCTGCAAGTTAGAGCTCCGCCGGGTCCGCCTCTCCAGGCTGGCTCCCTCCCTCTCTCTCTCCCAGCCGGCGGCCGCATTTGAGAGCATGTGGGCCGGTGAGGGAGATCTTCGATCTCCCCACCGGCCCTTCATGCAACACAGCGGGGCCGGCGCTCGGATAGCGCCGGCCCTGCATAGACCGGCTGGATCTCCCCGGCCTCGGCCCGTGGCAATCGCGGCCCACCGGGCATTTGCCCGTTTTGCCCGATGGCCAGTCCGGGCCTGCCTCTAAATGTGTCCTGTGGTATCTGGAACCAATACATAAGCAGCAGATCCTTTTCGTCCTGCAAGTTGTGAGGTGGGGGTCTCTGTGAATTTGTTGTTCCAGCATGTCCCACAAATTGGATTAATGATCTGGAGAATTTGGAGGCCAAGGCAACCACTTGAACTCTTTACCATGTTCCTCAAATCATTCCTGAACACATTTTGCAGTGTGACAGGGTGCATGATTCTGGTGAAAGAGACTGCTGCCATCAGGGAACACCTTTACCATTAAGGGCTTTATGTGGCCTTAATGGTAAAGGTGGTATGTTTCAAAATAGCATCCACATGAATGCCAAGACCCAAGGCTTCCCAGCTGAAAATTGCCGAGAACATAACACTGCCTCCGCCATCCTGCCTCCTTCCAATAGTGCATGCTGCTGCCATCTCTTCCCAGGTAAACAATCCACAGGGACATCCACCTGATCTACAAGAGGACATGATACATCTGAAAAGGCAACCACCTTCCATTCCTCCATGGTCCAGTTCTGAAGCTTACGTCCCCAGTTGGGACAGGTCATCATGGGCACTCTGACCGATCTGTATCTGCAGAGCTCCAGCAAACTGACATTGCACTGTGTGCTCTGACAACTTTCTATCATGGTCAGTATTACGTTTTTTTGTTGTTGTTTTTTTTTTTCCCGCAGTTTGAGCTACAGTAGCTCTTTTGTGTGATCAGGCCAGATGGGCTAACCCTGACAACATTTCACCAGTTGTTCTTCCTTGCGCCACTTTGACAGTTGCCACTGTAATAATATAATCAATATTATTCAATGTTATCATTCACTTCCCCTGTTGGGGTTTTTAATGTTGTTGCTGATCATTATATACTTAACTACAAACAAGCCAAGGAGCAAACAAAAATCAAGAAATGGTAAAAACTAAAAGGGCTATTTCCTAAAATAAGAATTGATGTTAATTCAAAGTGAATTCAAGATGATTTTCAAATTGGAATCCAAAATAGTAAAACTTAAATACAATTGACTTGGGGAATTTTTCTAGTTAGGCTATTTTGGTCTAAATTTTGGAATTAACTTTTTTGTTCACTTTGAGTTCCTGGCAATTCTCACTTTAGTAAATAGCAATGTAAGTCTATTTAGTGGGTAAATAGCCATGGGAGTCTATTTAGTGGGTAGATAGCCATGGGAGTCTATTTAGTGGGTAAATAGCCATGGGAGTCTATTTAGTGGGTAAATAGCCATGGGAGTCTATTTAGTGGGTAGATAGCCATGGGAGTCTATTTAGTGGGTAAATAGCCATGGGAGTCTATTTAGTGGGTAGATAGCCATGGGAGTCTATTTAGTGGGTAAATAGCCATGGGAGTCTATTTAGTGGGTAGATAGCCATGGGAGTCTATTTAGTGGGTAAATAGCCATGGGAGTCTATTTAGTGGGTAGATAGCCATGGGAGTCTATTTAGTGGGTAAATAGCCATGGGAGTCTATTTAGTGGGTAGATAGCCATGGGAGTCTATTTAGTGGGTAGATAGCCATGGGAGTCTATTTAGTGGGTAAATAGCCATGGGAGTCTATTTAGTGGGTAGATAGCCATGGGAGTCTATTTAGTGGGTAAATAGCCATGGGAGTCTATTTAGTGGGTAGATAGCCATGGGAGTCTATTTAGTGGGTAAATAGCCATGGGAGTCTATTTAGTGGGTAGATAGCCATGGGAGTCTATTTAGTGGGTAAATAGCCATGGGAGTCTATTTAGTGGGTAGATAGCCATGGGAGTCTATTTAGTGGGTAAATAGCCATGGGAGTCTATTTAGTGGGTAGATAGCCATGGGAGTCTATTTAGTGGGTAAATAGCCATGTAAGTCTATTTAGTGGGTAGATAGCCATGGGAGTCTATTTAGTGGGTAAATAGCCATGGGAGTCTATTTAGTGGGTAAATAGCCATGGGAGTCTATTTAGTGGGTAGATAGCCATGGGAGTCTATTTAGTGGGTAGATAGCCATGGGAGTCTATTTAGTGGGTAAATAGCCATGGGAGTCTATTTAGTGGGTAAATAGCCATGGGAGTCTATTTAGTGGGTAAATAGCCATGGGAGTCTATTTAGTGGGTAGATAGCCATGTAAGTCTATTTAGTGGGTAAATAGCCATGGGAGTCTATTTAGTGGGTAGATAGCCATGGGAGTCTATTTAGTGGGTAAATAGCCATGGGAGTCTATTTAGTGGGTAGATAGCCATGGGAGTCTATTTAGTGGGTAAATAGCCATGGGAGTCTATTTAGTGGGTAAATAGCCATGGGAGTCTATTTAGTGGGTAAATAGCCATGGGAGTCTATTTAGTGGGTAAATAGCCATGTAAGTCTATTTAGTGGGTAGATAGCCATGGGAGTCTATTTAGTGGGTAAATAGCCATGGGAGTCTATTTAGTGGGTAAATAGCCATGTAAGTCTATTTAGTGGGTAAATAGCCATGGGAGTCTATTTAGTGGGTAAATAGCCATGGGAGTCTATTTAGTGGGTAGATAGCCATGGGAGTCTATTTAGTGGGTAGATAGCCATGGGAGTCTATTTAGTGGGTAAATAGCCATGGGAGTCTATTTAGTGGGTAAATAGCCATGTAAGTCTATTTAGTGGGTAAATAGCCATGGGAGTCTATTTAGTGGGTAAATAGCCATGGGAGTCTATTTAGTGGGTAAATAGCCATGTAAGTCTATTTAGTGGGTAAATAGCCATGGGAGTCTATTTAGTGGGTAGATAGCCATGGGAGTCTATTTAGTGGGTAAATAGCCATGGGAGTCTATTTAGTGGGTAAATAGCCATGGGAGTCTATTTAGTGGGTAGATAGCCATGGGAGTCTATTTAGTGGGTAAATAGCCATGAGAGTCTATTTAGTGGGTAAATAGCCATGTACGTTTATTTAGTAGGTATTACAGTTTTGATGACAGAAATATCAGTCAAGCTCTTGCACTTTGATGCGTTTGTCATCCTTGCTGTTGTTATTAATATTTCTGAGTACCTTCCATTCTGTCTTTAAAGATATTACACTTTTTGGTTTTGTACGTGGGAAGAGTGAAACTGCCATATATCAGTTATATTAATTATGTCTCAGACAATGCTGATATACTGTCATGTCATCTCCAACCTTAAGATTTACTCCAAACATAGATAAGATGTTCCCATGTGAAATGACCAAGTCATGGCCTTGTATCTTTGCCATGTTATAATATACTAGTGGGTAAAGACAAAAAATGGGGGTAGCAAGATAAGGAAGGTAAATATAATATGCCCACATGGGTCAAAGAACCTCCCAATGAAACCTTCCACATACAAAGGGAGGAGGAGAAGGGGAAAGAAAGATCCACTGAGTCTCTATTAAACCTCCTATCAATTGGAATCCTAATGTATACAGTGGCAAACAATATGGATACAAAATATATAGTTCAACATAACTAAGTAACACTTATAGCAGTAATCCCTGTGATATAGAATAATAAAGCTGGATAGTGTAACCAAAGTAGCCACTTATACAAAATCAAGTAAACTATCCCTAAGGAGAGGACTCATATACCACAAAAGGAAGAAACCCCCTTCCCTCCTCTTAACCCCCAATGTGATTAACTAGTAATCGCTATCTAGATCATGTCTCTAGCTGGCATATCTCTGGCTGAAACTCCTATTCTGAACTGCCTAACGCGCGTTTCGGCGCTTCTAAATGCGCCTTCTTCAGAGGCAAAGCAGTGGTCTATCCCTTGCCCGGCTCTTTTATAAGTGTACCGAGCCGGCAAAAATTATGTGGGTGTGTCAAACCTGTTCGCGCCAAAACCGGCGTTCGAGCAGGTACCGCCCACTTGTGTGTGTGTCACTGGATGATTGACAGGGCATGCAAATAAACCCCTAGTATGCCGTCACCTAGCTACTTATCAGGTGATACATAGAAATTAGAAAGATTGTATGCAAGTATGTAACACATTATGGATGGGGTCATTTGAATCCTCAATATTTATGTGACATGTCGAAATACATAGCAAGATTGAAACCCCGGTATGATTATAGGGGGTTAAAGTATTTTATCATAAAGTTTGTACAGAGACCTTAATAAGGAGGAAGGCTTTAATCAATTTCTATATGCCTCCTATCCTTATTTAATGTAGAGACAATCATTAAAGAGACATGCTATTACCAACTATATTGATCTTAAACATAATAAAGGTGGTAGTGTAACTCTCTGTTGTAAAATAATCATGTACAAAATCAATTACTTGCTGATCACTCATATATTGAGCAATAAAACTAACTTGACATGGTGTTAAAGTGACACCATATGTAATTCACATATAATGAAAGGAATTGAACCACTGAAGTCCATGTTAATCAAAGAACAACGAAAGTATTTACAAAAATTAATATATACGAATTAGGTAATATTGCATTACTTATGATATTAATAAATATTGCTCACTGTGTAACTCATTTGTCAATGAAGGGAGTGAACGTAAAAAACTGAGCTCCTTGTCTTTCCTCCTCCTAATACTGATCCTCCTCTTTCGCTCTCCCTTCAAGTTTGTGGTACCAACATCAGTCCATCCTTGCAAGCGCGCTTTCTTGGCGTCATACTTGACTCTGGTCTCACCTTTGAGCCTCACATCCAGCATGTTGCAAAATCCTGTAGATTCCATCTTAAAAACATAGCCCACATCCGCCCCTTTCTTGCACCAGATACTACCAAGGAGCTTGTCCATGCTCTAGTAATTTCCCGCATGGATTATTGTAACCCTCTCCTGATTGGTCTTTCCAAAAGCCGTACTGCACCCCTACAGTCCGTAATGAACGCTGCTGCTAGACTGATTTTCCTCTCTAGTCGTTTCTCTCACACCTCACCCCTCTGCCAGTCCTTACATTGGCTTCCTGTATGCTATAGGAGTCAATTCAAGGTACTAAATCACACCTATAAAGCATTGAACAACTCTAGCCCCTCTTATATCTCCTCACAGATCCATAGGTATATCCCTTCTCGGTCTCTCCGCTCTGCCCATGACCACCTCCTGTCCATTGTCCGCACCCGAATGGCCAACTCGCGCTTGCAGGACTTCTCGCGGGCGGCTCCCTTCCTATGGAATAGCCTGCCTACCGCCATCAGACTCTCCCCTAGTCTTGCATCTTTTAAGAAGTGCCTTAAAACCCATCTCTTTAGGAAAGCTTATGGCCTCCAAGACTAACCCCTACCTCACATACCTGTCTCTTGCCCTCTCCTAAAGGGCAGCCCACCTTATTTGATTGCAAATTCCTTTCCTAATGTGTTTTACACCCAACCTCCTATAGAATGTAAGCTCGATTGAGCAGGGTCCTCTTCAACCTATTGTTCCTGTAAGTTTATTGGTAATTGTCCTATTTATAGTTAAATCCCCTCTCATAATATTGTAAAGCACTACAGAATCTGTTGGCGCTATATAAATGGCAATAATAAATAATAATAAATAAGTCCGTTGGGGGCCACTGTGTTAAATTTATAAATCCAAAAGCATTCTCTTTTGAGAAGGGTACGACCTAGATCTCCTCCTCTACGACCCAACAGCACCTTTTCGATCCCTGCAAACTTAATCCCTCCCGTGTCACCATGATGATAATTTCTGATGTGTCTAGATACCGGGGTAAATGAAAAAAAAGAAATACGAGTAGAGAAACATTGTCAGGTTGCTATAAGCTAAATGGGGGGTAACCCCTATAAGTAATTGAAGTAAAAAAGAGAGAAAATAAGAAAATATACTAGTTGTCCAAAATTAAGGAGGAGAAGTACCAAAAGGAATTATCTTTCTCTACTCTAAGGAGCTAGTATATTATAAGCAACCCACACACACACATATGTAATAAATTTGTAAATTAAAATATAACCTTTAATAGAATCATTAAAAAGGAGATATAGAATAGGTAATGGAAAGGCTACAATTACCTTGGACTAATTGCAAACTGAGTGGTGTTGGTTGAGGAGAAAAAAAACAAAACAAATAATGCAATTTCATACATAAATAATATCTATAATTCCAAAAAAAGGGGGGGAGGGAAAAATCCTCAAAACCAAAACTATATATCACCCTGGAGATAGTTAAACGTAAAAAACCTCCTAATAGTTGCAGTGTCCCAGCACCTATAGGACCTCAAACAGCTATCTACGGAAATTCGTAAAGCAACTGGGCTAGTAGTTAGCCTGGAGAAAAACGTTAACATTTAAATCGCTATTTAGACTCCAAGAGCCTTTAGTTTTAAAACGAAAATCCTGCTCGCTAAGCATCCTTGCGGCTGGAAATTTAGAGCAACTAGGTAACAGTCATTTCTGCTGAGCTAGAAAGTTATCTGGAGAGTAAAATTCAAAGAATGTTAACGGTCCCTTATCTTGAACTCCATTACTAGCTACTAGATAGATAAATAAACACGTCCCAGTTTAAAACGAAAATCCTGCTCGCTAAGTGTCCCTGCGGCTGGAAATTTAGAGCAACTAAGTAACAGTCATTTCTACTGAGCTAGAAAGTTATCTGGAGAGTAAAATTCACAGACTGCTATCGGTCCCTTCTCCTGAACTCCATGATTAGCTACTAGATAGATAAATAAACACGTCCCGACGCGCGTTTAGCCGATACACGGCTCGTCCAGGTATTGGCGAAATGCGCGTCGGGACGTGTTTATTTTATCCTAGTAGGGAATTGACAAGTAAAGAGCCTCTACATCGAGGCTACATACCTCTTGGTATACACCTCTTGGTATATTAAGAGAGGCTAAAGATTTTAATGTGTCCTTTCTATCTCTCAAATATGAGGGAAGCCTTTCAACAAATGGTCTAAGTATTTTGTCTATATATAGACTGGCATTACTTGTCAAGTTGTTTGACCCTGACACGATCGGTCTGGCTGTTAATTGAGTAGACTTTTTGTGCACCTTGGGTAGGCAATAGAACGTGGAAACAACCGGATTTTTGATATAAATGTATGCACGTTCCTTCCTACCCAAGATGCCATCATCAAACGCTGAGTCCAAAAGACCCTTAAGATCTGACAGAAATTTAATGGAGGGGTCAGTGCTCAATGTATGATAGGTTTCATCATCCTTGAGTATGTTTATTGCTAGCTGGATATAGTGTGCTCTATTCAAAACAACAATCTTCCCCCCTTTATCTGCCGGTTTTATGATGATGTCCTCGTTGTCCTGCAGGCCACGGAGGGCCCGCCACTCATCCCCCGAGAGATTACTGTGAGGTCGGGGCTCTAAGGAGTCAACTTTGAGCTTTTGTATCATGTTACATGATGATTCAAAGAACTATGTTCTTAAAGTCCCTGATATTGGGTGTAAACTTACTTCTAGGGCACAGATCTGTATAGGATTGTGAAATAGTATCATCGTTATCCTCCAAAAGGGACACAAATCATTAAGGCATTGTTATTCTCTGACACTAAAACCCAGGTCTTTAGCTCTTTTTTCATTGATAGTGAGGAAAAATTTGTGTAGGGCCAAGCGTCTACCAAAGAAATGGATGTCTTTTATCCAATCAAATTTATTAAAAGGGGGTACCGGAACAAATGATAGCCCCTTCATCAAAACCCGGTATTGTAATTCAGTAAGTATGGTGTCAGAGAAGTTGAGGACCTTTGTATTGGTACCTAATAACGTTTTCGTGCCCTCCCCCTGTATCTTGTCTGTCTGTGCTGTAAAGACGATTCCCCCTCCCGGGGGTTCTGCCCTAAAAAAGTAACCCATTTTTTAAGGATACCTTTTGAATGTTCATTGTTACGGGACACTGAGGGTGTGCTATTATCCTCATTCTCAGTGTCAGAGGTCTCATACTCGGACGTAGTATGTTGATGTGACTCACGTGTGGTTTTTCTAAATTTTCTATAAACCCTCTCATTTTTATAATCTTGGTGGTCCCTTAGAAATTTCCTATGTTTCCGATTCTTAATGGAATCCCTATATTTGTTCAAATTTTGTTGAAGCTTTATCTCTTGAGTGTTGAAATTAGGATCTTCTTTAAAATTTTGAGTAGCTTCCACTGCCTCTCTTACTTTCTCATTGACTTCAGTGAGCCTTTTATTTTCAAACCTACAGATAATATCCATAAAGGTTCGGGAACAAAGATTTGCCGCCTCTTTCCATTCTTTAAGGAGGGTGGCATCATCCATATTAATGTTTGGCATAATTTGTACCCTAAGACCCCTTGGTATCATAGATTTGTTAAGATAATATTGTAAAGATGACATTTCCCATCCCATTCTAATCTGTTGTTTGCAGATGTTAGACAGATGCCTACATTTTGATTCAATGCTCATATCTATGGACAAGAATGCGCACTCTTTATCTGAGAACAACTTTTCGGCGCCTAAGCACCATTGGTTTGGGTCTTTTAATTGGTTTAAGAAACTTCCCATATTGGTGAGTTACACAGGAGTAAGGAGCTAGACACACTTATGAGGTATTAAAACCTATTAGAAACACTAAACAAAGAAAGAAAAAGCTAGTGGCCAAAGACAACCAGCGTTTAAGTGTGTCAGGGGAATCCTAAAAGGGGATAACCCTTACATACATTTTGAAAAAGGAACAAGAAGGAAGACCTAAGGAGAGAAGAGGATACTCCTCATCCCTACACAGGGTCAACCAAAATAGGAAACCCCAACCTTAATGTAATGCTAAAACTTAACCTTCAATAATCCTAAAATAAAATAATGCAAATACAAACAATAAAAATACAAATAAAAATGACTGGGAAGTTGACTTGTTCAAGAGGTATGTTATTCTATCTTATTGATATTGCAAGCATATACTTTAATCTTGCTATCCGTTATCGTAATGGATTGTTAAGTTTTTATATGTATATATTTACATTTTTATTTAATAAAATATTTTAAAAGACAAAACTTTATTGCTTCCAAAACAATCCCTATTTTATATTGCATTCTCAAGTGTGCGTGTGTGTGTGTTTGTGTGTGTATATATATATCTATATATATATATATATATATATATATATATATATATAGATATATATATATAACATTTTAAATAGAGGAACTCTTACTAACTATATAATAATATGGTTAAGATATTTGTATGTTAGCCCTGCTAAATTCTATGCTTTAAGACATTATAGTGGAAAATAGGGAAACCAGCAAAACCATTCTCAAATAGTTTGACTACTTATTATGGGAATGATCCAGGGCACTCCTTGCACCATAACAAATATGTTATAGTTTTTGTTTTACTTGGAGTTTTACTTTACATTTCTTTTAAACATTTTCATTCACACATATACTCCATATATGCATATGTGCACATCAGAGATGGTCATTACATAACATGGGTCTAGCTTTCCAATTATCTTTTGACATTTTCAAATTGGCAGCTAATTTTAGATATTTATAAACATAAAGCACTCAGATGACAAATGTATCCACTTCAAGAAGATCATCACTTGAAACATCAGGGGAAACTGTGTTTTCCCATTTTCAGTTTTTTGTGATACTATTGTAAAAGTAAATGGAGAGAAAAATGTTATTACTTTTTATATTTTGGATTGAATAACCTTTTTTAGTACTCATTTTGTGTATTCGTATAGCCTGATGGTTTTGGAATACAAGTATATGATATAATCAAATAATAAGGGATGTCCCTTTAAGAGTCCTTTTAAAATTACCATATTGGATATGTTTTATACGTATATTTGAAGTAAGAGTCTTATTAAGTTATCCATATTACTGTTTTTTTTTTTTAAACATGTGGAATTCAACAATTAAAGCGGCACTGTCATGCCGAACTTACCTTTCCTCAATCTCTTCCTCTTCTCCCCCTCTCTCAGGATCTGTTCTTCTTTTCTTCCTGTCTTCTTTAGTTTTCTTTAAAACCATAAGACAAAGTAGGGACTCTTTGTCTTATGGGATTCCTCCGCTTGACCAGCTCTGACCAGCGGAGGAGCAAAGTGTGCTTCATTTCCGCTGGTCAGAGCAATTTTCCCATGATCCCTAGCTTTCCTCCCTGTTCCCACAATGCTTCCTGTCAGTATTGCCGAACGTCCTGTCACTTAGACAGAACGCCGGCAAAACTGCCGAATTGCATCCTAACAGAATGAGCACTGTTTCTCCATTGGTGTTAGGATGCAATTCGGTACTTTGTTTGTATCGGAATTTCATTCTAATGAATGAAACTCCGATCCTATTCATTGCCGCGGCTGCATCTTGCAGCCGCTTAGTAGATAACTCCCTAATTCCCACGGTATCAGGGAGCTATCTACTAAAAGGCTGAAAGACCTAAATTGGTCTTTCAGCCAACTTTACTAATACTAA